>NC_087162.1:19015447-19050447 GCF_035594125.1 Scylla paramamosain | reverse complement strand
GCACTGAAACAAGTTTAGGAAGTAATAGGACGTTTTACCTGTTCCTCACTGCACAACTTCACCACTTGCGACTGTTGAGCACGGAGTGAATGGCAGCGCTGGCAGGGACAAATCTAGCACTTCAGTTACAAATGTACGAGGTGCCAACTCGTCTTTTTGCATACTCGCTCCGATGTGTTGCAGTAATTCGTGAAATAGTTATACGTTTAACCATAACAATATTTTAGAGTTAAAAAAAGAAATTAAGATCTGCGTTGTAATGCTGAATCTCTTCCTGCCTTATTTTCATCATATCTTCCTTACGTTTCATCGCGTAATTATAACCATGGGTAATACCGCAAGCATTTCAGCGGGTCAACGAAATGGGAAATTGTTTACACATCACCCACTTCGGGAACACAAGGTCAGTGCAAAGCGTCTATATTTGAAGGGGAAAAGTAAAGCAACACTATCTATTACATTATTACCTATCCTGCTTTCTTCCTTTGGCAACAACTGTTCATAAAACATGACGCATTATATAATCTTATCAGATAACATGATACAAAAAAACATGAAAAAGTACGTAGTAAGCCATGTCATTTTTATTTAGAATGTAATGTTTGTCAGCCTGTTTGTGTGTTTGCTTGAGATCAGCGAACACAGAGAGAGAGAGAGAGAGAGAGAGAGAGAGAGAGAGAGAGAGAGAGAGAGAGAGAGAGAGAGCTGCTTCCTGCAGCTTCTCTTTTTCCTAGCTTTATATTTTTACAAGCGAAACATCGATAAAATAGCACAAAGGATAAGGCGACTTCGTGTCAGGCGGACATGATTCTTATGTTTTTGCTCCATTTTGTCCGTCACCTCACAAAGTGCTGAGGCGTCCCGAGGCATGGCGTCATGAAGCCCTTCACAAGTGTATCTGTCACAGGACATGACATTTGTCATCATCATGATACTACTTTTTCTCTTCATCACTGCAATCATTGTCACCAAACGCGACATCGTTACTATTTTATCCTTATTATCTTCATCACCTGCGTCGCGACATAGCGTACTACAACAGCCTGTAGTGTCTGTAGTGGCCACTTCCTGTCTCCGTTACTTTTTAACTCCTCCTTCACATGCATCATTATTATCCAGTTGTTGTGCCGCCTTTAATCAATCATTTAATCAGTCAAATCGTTATCAGACCACCGGCTGCCTTCCGTGCTTCCTTGTGACTCCATAAACATATGTGACCTTCAGTGTCTCACTCTAAGGTGCTTGTCTTCCTGCGATGTGGAATGTTACCAGGAAATTTACTAAAAGCATATAAACATTTTACGTATTTAGTTAGTAATTATAGACACAGTGATGATGTTGTTGTGGTAGCAGAGTAGCTGTGACGACGGTCTCATGGCCATGACTGTCCCGCAGCTGTGACGGTCTGTAACTGTTCTGTTCATAGTCGGTCTGTGGTGGCTTAGAGTGTCTTGTTTATTGTGTGTGTGTGTGTGTGTGTGTGTGTGTGTGTGTGTGTGTGATTTGGGACGCATGCTTGTTGTTATCTTCCTGTGCCTGATTGTGGATCCATTCAAGATCTTTGCTCGATTCATTTCCTCATATGAAGAACATAAGAACCATAGAAATAAAGAAATAGGAATTCATCTGAAGCCATCAAGCCTACACGTGGCAGTTGCTTTATTACATTCTCAAGTAGTTCCACCGTCATCCCTTTCCATAAATTTGTCTAATATTTTCAAGTTCCCTATTGACGCGGGACTAGCAACCTGATTACTGAGTCTATTCCATTCATCTACCAATCTATCTAATTCTCTCTCTCTCTCTCTCTCTCTCTCTCTCTCTCTCTCTCTCTCTCTCTCTCTCTCTCTCTCTCTCTCCTGTGATGAAGCTTCATTCCATCTGTTATTGTTTTCTTCTCAGCCCTTTCTTTTATACGCTTTACAAACTCCTTAATCCTTTTCTTCCTTTCTCTGCCACTAAGACTTTCTTTCATTAACAGCTCTCCGTCTCCGTGACTTAAATAATCTCCATTTCCCTCCATCCTAGTCTTTGAAGAGATAGATCTAATGGATGACCATTCGAGCCTCCGGAAGTAATGACTATACGCGCTAAAAGCTCAAAACAAACAAATAAAAGCAGGAACGGTGGACAAAAATTCTCTGCCGTCTTAGCGACGGCTACTTCCACTCCCATCATATCTTGTACCTCAAGTATCACGGAAAAAGTTAAGTCTCCCAGCTATTCGCTTGGATTTTGTGTGTATCGCCTCGCATGGGGTGCGCCCGGCTGGTCAGTTTCTCAGGATATTGAAAGACGAGTTAATACAAAACATCCTTCTTTCTTTTCTTTTTCAGAGCTTTCAGTGACTACTATATATGTACATAAACTAAAGCAAGATCAACGTAACTATTTCCGAAAAGTTAGTTGATTTTCAGAGAGAGAGAGAGAGGCGCCAGGGGGGAGGAAATGCTGCTACTGCTACTATAACTGCTGCTGCTGCTGCTGCTGCTGCTGCTGCTGCTGCTGCTGTTGATAATGATGATGATGATGATTTTGTGTGTGTCTGTGTATGTGTTGCACAAGTGATTATGTATTTATAGTATACATGGAACAGACGTTCCATTTATTACGAAATATGTTGTGAGATATTTATCAGATAAACACCGCCAGGCACCAGACAGGAGTCATAGGGAGAGTGACTGGTGCACCGAGGCAACGCAGCCAGCACGTTCTCGCTGGAGATTGTTTCAGCCCTGCAAAGGTTTATTCGTGTTGGAAAATAAAACTTTTCACCAAAGTCATAAATTCAGTATTCAGAAATGGACAATAACATGCTTGAAAATCTTAAATGCGTACTCAATTAAGGATTTAATTTAAGTTTTGTATATGTAATTAGAATTATCTTACATTATTTAGACATTGTTTAGATAGGTGAGTGTGTGTGTGTGTGTGTGTGTGTGTGTGTGTGTGTGTGTGTGTGTGTGTGTGTGTGTGTGTGTCTTTTTCCACGATATATGCATAGGGACTTCCAGACATCGTGCAAACAGAAATCGAGTAGTATGAAAAATAAATAAATGAATAATGGAAAAAGGGGAAATAGGTATTTAACCTGTTAAATTGCACTCTTTTGTCCTTAAATTTATTTATATGGTAAGTGGATAAAGCTGGTTTCTATAGTTATTGGTTATCAAGGTTTTTCATTACATTACCCTTTTACTGACTTTTCCAAATGTGTGTTACCCACATCATCAAGTGTAAGCAAAGCAGTGTATATCTATGATAAAACTCCATAAACTGCATAAAAGCTAAGTTTAACAATATGTTATTGCAATTAAACAAGGTCTTTTCCACATTTATCCTAAATCCCAAAGTCTCAGTTTTCTATAATTTACATTTGGGTTAGTTCTGAATATATTGTTGCACCGCTCCCACGTAGCACCCACAAACACCTGTGTTTGTGGGTGCTACGTGGCTGTGCTGAGCGGAGTGAAGAATAACACATATATATATATATATATATATATATATATATATATATATATATATATATATATATATATATATATATATATATATATATATATATATATATATATATATATATATATATATATATATATATATATATATATATATATATATATAACATATATATATATTTCAGAGGAGGAGGCAGTAGACACCTGCCAAAACGATAATTACTCCCAGTGAGGTCTAAAGCACTGTTCAGGGGGTGCTGTGAACTTATCATTAAACCCAGCTGTGACCTCACTGAACGTTTCCCTTTGTGTCTCACAACACAAGGGGGTAGTCACAGCCTGCCCTCTAAAGACAACTCTCTTCCTCGACACAAAACTACAAGCACCTAATAACACACACACCCTTCACTCCAAAAATTTTAAAATCATGGCGACTCCTACACCAGCCTCGGAGTCCCCATCTGGGGAGGGGACCATAAATGTCCCCAGGTCGGACTGCCTTTCCGTCGACGACCCTAAGTGTCTTGACACCCCCCTCAACTTTTTCTTCATTAACTTCTGCAACATTCGCGGCCTAAGATCTAATTTTCAATCTGTAGAACACCACCTCTCCTCTTCTAAACCTCATCTTCTTTTCCTCACTGAAACTCAGGTGTCTGAGGCAACTGACAGTAGCCCCTTTTCTGTTCCCTCCTACTTTCTCTATCCTCATTTTCGATCCAAAGCTGGATGCTGCGTTTACGTGCGCAATGACTTAACCTGCTCTCATGCCCACGCTCTTGAATCTTCCGAGTTTTCCACCATCTGGCTACGACTACAGAATCATTCTCATACTAAATTCATTTGTGCTGTATACCTCTCTCCTAACTCCTCTGACTATAAGAAATTCTTTGACTACTTAACTTCCAAAGTGGAGCACATTCTGACCCTCTTCCCTTTTGCAGAGATCTCCATTCTTGGAGACTTCAGTGTTCACCACCAGCTTTGGCTTTCCTCTCCCTTCACTGACCATCCTGGTGAACTAGCCTACAACTTTGCTATCCTCCATGACCTAGAGCAATTGGTGCAACACCCTACTCGTATTCCTGACCGTCTTGGAGATACGCCCAACATTCTTGACCTCTTCCTGACCTCTAATCCTTCTGCTTATGCTGTCACCCTTTCTTCTCCGTTGGGCTCCTCCGATCACAATCTCATATCTTTATCTTGTCCTATCACTACAATCCCTCCTCAGGATCCCCCTAAGCGAAGGTGTCTCTGGCGTTTTGCCCTCTGCTAGTTGGGGGGACCTGAGGAGGTATTTTGCTGATTTTCCTTGGAATGACTGCTGCTTTCGTGTCAGAGACCCGTCTTTGTGTGCTGAGCGCATAACAGAGGTGATAGTGTCTGGCATGGAGGCGTACATTCCTCACTCTTTTTCTCGTCCTAAACCTTCTAAACCTTGGTTTAACACAGCTTGTTCTCGTGCTATACATGATAGAGAGGTGGCCCACAAAAGGTACTTAAGCCTTCCTTCACCAGAATCTCATGCACTTTATATTTCTGCCCGGAACCATGCCAAGTCTGTTCTCCAACTAGCCAAAAACTCCTTCATTAACAGAAAATGTCAAAACCTTTCAAGATCTAACTCCCCTCGTGATTTCTGGCATCTAGCCAAAAATATCTCCAATAACTTTGCTTCTTCTTCTTTCCCTCCTCTACTTCAACCAGATGGCACCACTGCTATCACATCTACTTCTAAAGCTGAACTCTTTGCTCAAACCTTTGCTAAAAACTCTACCTTGGACGATTCTGGGCTTGTTCCTCCCTCTCCTCCACCCTCTGACTACTTCATGCCACGTATTAAAATTCTTCGTAATGATGTCTTCCATGCCCTCGCTGGCCTAAACCCTCGGAAGGCTTATGGACCTGATGGGGTCCCTCCTATTGTTCTCCGAAACTGTGCCTCCGTGCTTGCACCTTGCCTAGTCAAACTCTTTCAGCTCTGTCTGTCAACATCTACCTTTCCTTATTGCTGGAAGTTTGCCTACATTCAACCTGTTCCTAAAAAGGGTGACCGCTCTAATCCCTCAAACTACCGTCCTATTGCTTTAATTTCCTGCCTATCTAAAGTTTTTTAATCTATCCTCAACAGGAAGATTCTTAAACATCTATCACTTCACAACCTTCTATCTGATCGCCAGTATGGGTTCCGTCAAGGCCGCTCTACTGGTGATCTTCTGGCTTTCCTTACTGAGTCTTGGTCATCCTCTTTTAGAGACTTTGGTGAAACTTTTGCTGTTGCCTTGGACATATCAAAAGCTTTTGATAGAGTCTGGCACAAAGCTTTGATTTCCAAACTACCCTCCTATGGTTTCTATCCTTCTCTCTGTAACTTCATCTCAAGTTTCCTTTCTGACCGTTCTATTGCTGCTGTGGTAGACGGTCACTGTTCTTCTCCTAAATCTATTAACAGTGGTGTTCCTCAGGGTTCTGTCCTGTCACCCACTCTCTTCTTATTATTCATTAATGATCTTCTAAATCAAACTTCTTGTCCTATCCACTCCTATGCTGATGATACCACCCTGCACTTTTCCACGTTTTTTCATAGACGTCCAACCCTTCAGGAGGTAAACATATCACGCAGGGAAGCCACAGAACGCCTGACTTCTGATCTTTCTAAAATTTCTGATTGGGGCAGAGCAAACTTGGTATTGTTCAATGCCTCAAAAACTCAATTCCTCCATCTATCAACTCGACACAATCTTCCAGACAACTATCCCCTCTTCTTCAATGACACTCAACTGTCCCCCTCTTCTACACTGAACATCCTCGGTCTGTCCTTTACTTATAATCTGAACTGGAAACTTCACATCTCATCTCTAGCTAAAACAGCTTCTATGAAGTTAGGTGTTCTGAGACGTCTCAGCCAGTTTTTCTCACCCCCCCAGCTGCTAACTCTGTACAAGGGCCTTATCCGTCCATGTATGGAGTATGCTTCACATGTCTGGGGGGGGTTCCACTCATACTGCTCTTCTAGACAGGGTGGAATCAAAAGCTTTTCGTCTCATCAACTCCTCTCCTCTAACTGACTGTCTTCAGCCCCTCTCTCACCGCCGCAATGTTGCATATCTAGCTGTCTTCTACCGCTATTTTCATGCCAACTGCTCTTCTGATCTTGCTAACTGCATGCCTCCCCTCCTTCCGCGGCCTCGCTGCACAAGACTTTCTTCTTTCTCTCACCCCTATTCTGTCCACCTCTCTAACGCAAGAGTTAACCTGTATTCTCAATCATTCATCCCTTTCTCTGGTAAACTCTGGAACTCCTTGCCTGCTTCTGTATTTCCACCTTCCTATGACTTGAATTCCTTCAAGAGGGAGGTTTCAAGACACTTATCCACCAATTTTTGACCACTGCTTTGACCCTTTTAAGGGACTGGCATTTCAGTGGGCATTTTTTTTTATTAGATTTTTGTTGCCCTTGGCCAGTATCCTTCCTACATAAAAAAAAAAATATATATATATATATATATATATATATATATATATATATATATATATATATATATATATATATATATATATATATATATATATATATATATATATATATATATATATATATATATCAGTATTCTAAAAGTATAATTTGATTATAATTCACATTATATGGATCAATTACTTATGCATTCACTAATTACATGAGTTTATACGGTGCTGTGCGTAGTATTATAGTGGATATCCTTATCTCATCACTTTCACCCAAGAATTGAACATAAGGACAATGTTGTCAAGGACTTCGGTGTCTTATCTCGAATACTCTGAATAGGCTCTAGTAACTAGTTTAAATTATTGTAGTTTTCAAAGGTTTATAAACTTATTTATTTATTTTTACAAGGACTCTGCACATTCAATAAAGAAAAAAAAAACATTCATGGAAACCCAGCCCGATTAATCTCTGTGGCTTTTTTTTTTTTTTTTAATTAGTCTTCATGAGAGCCTAAAGTGTTCAGGAGTATATACCTTACTGGGATCGGTAACTGTATATGGAAAGCTATTGTGGAGAAATGCAGAGGCATTCCCTCAGTAGTTTGTAACTCCGTTAGAAGTGTGACAATGAACATCACTACCTCCACCACCACGTAGTTTGTTTTGGATATCCAGTAGAGGCTCTTCCCACACATATTGATAAGTAGGTCGTCGTTTACACGTGTTTGTAAGGTCCTATTCATTGTTCGAGGCTCATGAAGAGTGCAAACGTAGCGTTATCTAAACCCGGAGTTGGAGGGCGATAGCGGCGTGGCCCGGGTGAGGAGGCAGCACTGGTGGGAGGCAGGGAGGGGTAGCAGATGTGACAGACTGTTCACCTGCCCCTTGCAATTAGTGGGTGCGCAGGTGTGGCGGGCGAATCGGTTGGGAGCTCAAGGTGTTGTGGTGCCTCACATGCAGCGTGGCAACGAGCAGTGGAATAGATAAAAGAGAACTCAGGTTGTTAATTGTGTGTCATACTATACAAGACCTGCTAGTGATAAGGGAAGATGGGTGAGTTTTTGGTGATGTTGACTCATTTCAAGTAATTGTTTTCTAATCACTTTTTTTTTTCATAAGTGACCTAAACTATTACGGTTTGGCTAGGTTAATGTAATGACCTAAACAGAGAGTGCAACTTTACTTAACTGACTTAACTTAGCCTTTCTGGTCTTTGACCATTCATACTCCAAGTATGATAATTAGAAAAAAAAATGGGCAAATTCTAAATCAATTATACTAAGAATCTTCCTATGAATTGAACTTTTTCAAGAAGGAAGTTTCAAAGAACTTATCCCCCAATTTGTGATATTCTTTTTAACCTCACTTTGGGTACTGTTTTTTTTTTTTTCTAAGACAAAACAAAAGGTGTACCACCATATAACCTTTACTTCAGACTTACATGCCACATTGGCCAGGAACAGGTTTTTTGTCACTGCTGCATCACATTCCAGAAAAGTAAATCCCCTGGATTTGATGAAGGGCCTGCCAGTCATTCCTGCACTATCTGCTCTTACAATCCTCTTTGAAATTATCACATTCTCTCTCTCTCTCTCTCTCTCTCTCTCTCTCTCTCTCTCTCTCTCTCTCTCTCTCTCTCTCTCTCTCTCTCTCTCTCTCTCTCTCTCTCTCTCTCTCTCTCTCTCTCTCTCTCTCTCTATCTATCTTTTATATGTAAGTGCTGTGTTATCTTATTCATGCCTTGAATGGAAGGGATGATTTGGCAGAAAAAGAGAGAGGATGTTTTTGCTCTCCCTCATAGAGGGCCTGTAAGAGCAAATAGTGCTAAAGTTACTGGCTGACTCTTCCTCATGAATTACAGATGATTTACATTTTGCAGAATCTGTTGTTGCCAATACAAAAATTCCATTCCAGACTGAGGCATTGGGTGAGTTTTTATTTGTTTATTTTATTTTATTTTATTTTATTTTATTTATTTATTCATTTTTATTTATTTTTTTATTTATTTATTTATTTTTTTTATTTTTTTGGCCACTGGCCAAGGGGACCAAAAATCCATTGAAAAAAAAAAAAAGGCCCACTGAGATGCAGGTCCCAGAATAGGGTCCAAAGCAGTAGTCAAAAATTGAAGTACAAGTGTCTTAAAAAGGAGTTCAAGTCACAGGAAGGTGTAAATACAGAAGCAGGCAGGAACTTCCAGAGTTCACCAGAAAAAGGGACGAATAATTGAGAATACTGGTTAACTCTTGCATTAGAGGGGTGGACAGAATACAGATGAGAGAAAGAAGAAAGTCTTGTGCAGCAAGGCTGTGGGAGGAGGGGAGGCATGCACTTGTCAAGATCAGAAGAGCAGTTAGCATGAAAATAGCAGTAGAAGATAGCAAGAGCTGCAACATTGCAACAATGAAAAGAGGATGAAGACACTCAGTTAAAGGAGAGGAGTTGATGAGATGAAAAGGTTTTGATTCCACCCTGTCCAGAAGAGTGGTATGAGTGGAAACCCCCCAGACATGTGAAGCATACTCCATACACTGACAGATAAGGCCCCTGTACAGAGTTAGCAGCTGGAAGGGCGAGAAAAACAGGCGGAGATGTCTCAGAATGCCTAACTTCATAGAAGCTGTTTTAGCTAGAGATGAGATGTTAAGTTTCCAGTTTAGATTATAAGTAAAGGACAGACTGAGGATGTTCAGTTTAGAAGAGGGGGACAGTTGAGTGTCAATGAAGAATAGGAGATAGTTGTCTGGAAGGTTGTGTTGAGTTGATAGATGGAGGAATTGAGTTTTTGAGGCACTGAACAATACCAAGTTTGCTCTGCCCCAATCAGAAATTTTAGAGAGATCAGAAGTCAGGCATTCTACAGCTTCCATGCATGAACTGTTTACTTACTGAATTGTTGGATGTCTATGAAAAGATGTGGAAAAGTGCAGGGTGGTATCATCAGCATAGGAATTGATAGAACAAGAAGTTTAGTTTAGAAGATCATTGATGAATAATAGGAAGAGAGTGGGTGACAAGACAGAACCCTGAGAAACACCACTGTTAATAAATTTAGATCATTGACCATCTACCACAGCGGCAATAGAACGGTCAGAAAGGAAACTTGATATGAAGTTACAGAGAGAAGGATAGAAGCTGTAGAAGGGTAGTTTGGAAATCAAATCTTTGTGCCAGACTCTATCAAAAGCTTTTGATGTGTCTAATGCAACAGCAAAAGTTTCACCAAAATCTCTAAAAGAGGATGACCAAGACTTGGTAAGGAAAGCCAGATCACCAGTAGAGTGGCCTTGATGGAACTCATACTGGCAATCAGATAGAAGGTTGTGAAGTGATAGATGTTAAAGAATCTTCCTGTTGAGGATAGATTCAAAAATTTTACATAGACAGGAAATTAAAGCAATAGGACAGTAGTTTGTGGACTAGGAACAGGCTGAATGTAGGCAAACTTCCAGCAGGAAGGAAAGATAGATGTTGACAGACAGAGTTGAAAGAGTTTGACTAGGCAAGGTGCAAGCATGGAGACGCAACTTCGCAGAACAAGAGGAGGGACCCCATTAGATCCATAAGCCTTCCAAGGGTTTAGGCGAGTGAGGGTAGCGAAGAATTTTAATAGATAGCATGAAGTAGTCAGAGGGTGGTGGAGGAGAGGGAGAAACAAGCCCTGAATAATTCAAGGTAGAGTTTTTTAGCTAAGGTTTGGGCGAAGAGTTCAGCTTTAGACCTAGATGTGATAGCAATGGTGCCATCTGGTTGTAATAGAGGAGATAAAGAAGAAGCAAAGTTATTGGAGATGTTTTTGGCTAGGTGCCAGAAGTCATGAGAGGAGTTAGATCTTGAAAGATTTTGACACTTTCTATTAATGAAGTAGTTTTTGGCTAGTTGGAGAACAGACTTGGCATGGTTCTGGGCAGAAATATAAAACACATGAGATTCTGGTGATGGAAGGCCACCTCTCTATCATGTATAGCACAAGAACAGGCTGTGTTAAACCATGGTTTGGAAGGTTTAGGTCAAGAAAAAGAGTGAGGAATGTATGGTTAGGTAGACAGTTCACTGGGAAGTACGGTTACATAGACAGTTCACAAAAATTTCACATCTTCTAGATCTTATCATTGTGATATTTAAACTGGCAGTTTACTATGTTCAAGAATCAAGAGGGTTTTGATGTCATTTGTCCCACCAAATACTGTACTGTTTATGCTTTTGTTTCATAATCAAGAGACTGTGTTGTGTTTAGCAGCTACACACTGAGGGGGAAGTCTTCAGTAGAATAGTGGGTCGTTGTCTTCTGTCATGCAGAGTCATTTCATCTATTTTGTTCTAACATTCTGTTTTATACATTTCTGCATTCTTGTTGTAGTTGGCAGTAATATATTAACTCATTGGCTGTAATATATTATATATATAATATATATAATATCACATGGCTTGAATTCATGCCTGCTTGGAGGTCCTTGTGGCTTGGGTCACATCTGGCATAACTTGTTTCTCCAGATCATACGTTCTTTACCTTTGCTGTAAAATATTACTTGTCAAGCTGGACACTTGTATATTTTTTTTTCAAATATCACTGTGAGATCTTGTGGGAGAGGAATGTTATTCACCCCTCTTTGGGCAGGTGCATGTGGAATTAATTTGTGGATAAATTAATTTGATATGTAAAAGAGCTGAGAAGTGGTCTGTGCTCCACCATGAAAATGGTAAGCCATCATAAAAATGGAATGAAGGAGACTTAAAAGAAGAATATCAAGAACTTAAATTTTTAAATTGAAGTTATCCATTTTAAGGGTTTGGTATACTTAGATAGGACTCATCATTGCAAAAATGGATTCTCTTGATTGTTTTACTCTTTCAGGATTGAATAGTGTTTTACATTTCTTAGACCTCAAGATGGCACTACAGGACTACAAAGATATCATAGCTACAGTAGCCACCATTGTCACCATCATCCAGTTCCTCAGTGGCATTGATATTTGCCGCAAGATTATCAAGCAGGGCTCCACTGGTGACATTTCTGGCTTCCCCTTTGTTGGGGGAGTGTTCTCAACCAGGTGAGTGATGGAGTACAGGAACAAGAACCCTTGCTGATTTTGTAGTAGTCTCTCTCTCTCTCTCTCTCTCTCTCTCTCTCTCTCTCTCTCTCTCTCTCTCTCTCTCTCTCTCTCTCCTCTCCTCTCCTCTCCTCTCCTCTCTCTCTCTCTCTCTCTCTCTCTCTCTCTCTCTCTCTCTCTCTCTCTCTCTCTCTCTCTGTTGATAATCTAGGCAGCAAATTAAAGGACACAGAATTATTCCTAGCTGTGTTGTGAATGTACGAGTTCTTATAATGTTTACATTCTTTATTCATGTGCTAATGGTAGTGATAGAGATTCAGAAGCTAGACTTCTCTGTTAAGAATATATGTGTTGAAAGGAATGTTGTAAATTATAAATAAATTTCAGAGGTATTATTATCCTCAATATTTTGTGACATTTATTGCTGCACTTATGCATTATTTGCATAATGATTTATGGTAGCTGATAATCTAGGCAGCAAATTAAAGGACACAATTATGCCTAGCTGTGTTGTGAATGTACGAGTTCTTATAATCTCTACATTCTTTATTCATGTGCTAATGGTAGTAATAGAGATTCAGAAGCTAGACTTCTCCATTAAGAATATATGTGTTGAAAGGAATGTTGTAAATTGTAAATAAATTTCAGAGGTATTATTATCCTCAATATTTTGTGACATTTATTGCTGCACTTATTTATGCATTATTTGCATTATGATTTATGGTAGCAGCTGTCTCATGAATCCTGAAAGCATGTGTTTGGAGCAAAAGGTATTTTTGAGATATCCTTTTCTAACAGGAGTAGGCTTGATTTTGAGTTGACCTTCCCTTGAGGGCTAACTGACAAGGATTTTGAGGTCTCCTCCCCAATGATTATTGCTCCAATTTTTTTTACTATCTCTTTGAACTCTGTTTGGGGACTGGTGTCTCAGTTGTTTTTTTTTGCCTGTTCCCCTCCTACATAAAAAATAAAAAAAATTCTTGTGCCTAAATACTTACCCGCATAGAGATATTTCATGGCATGGATGCATCTTGTGGACAGTGGGGTCACATCTTTCTCATAAATCTATTAACAGTAATGTTCCTGAGTGTTCTGTCCTGTCAACCACTCTCTTCCTATTATTCATCAATTGATCTACACCAAGCTTCTTGTCCTATCCACTCCTACGCTGATGATACCACCCTGCACTTTTCCACATCTTTTCATCAACGTCCAGCCCTTCAGGAATTAAACAGTTCATGCAGGGAAGCCACAGAATGTCTGACTTCTGATCCTTCTAAAATTTCTGATTGGGGCAGAGCAAATTTAGTATTGTTCAATGCCTCAAAAACTCAATTCCTCAGTTTACCAACTTGACACAACCTTCTAGATAACTATCTCCCTCTTCTTCATTGACACTCAAATGTCCCCCTTTTCTATACTGAACATCCTCATCTCATCTCATCTCATCTCATCACCTAAACCAGGTTCTATGAAGTTAGGCATTCTGAGCTGCCTCTGCCAGTTTTTATCGCTCTCCCTCCTCCCAGCTGCTAACTCTGTACAGGGGCCTTATCTGTCCATGTATTGAGTATGCTTCACATGTATGGGTGGGGTCCACTCATACCATTCTTTTAGACGGGGTGGAATCAAAAGCTTTTCATCTTATCAACTCCTTTCTTGCAACTGACTGTCTTCAGCCTCTTTCTCATTGCTCTAATGTTGCATCTCTTGCTATCTTCCACCACTATTTTCATGCCAACTGCTCTTCTGATCTTGCTAACTGCATGCCTCCTCTCCTCCCATAGGCTTGCTGCACAAGACTTTCTTCTTTCTCTCACCTGTATTCTGTTCGCCTCTCTAATGCAAGAGTTAACCAGTACTCTCAATCATTCATCCCTTTCTCTGGTAAACTCTGTAACTCTTTGACTGCTTCTGTATTTCTACTTTCCTATGACTTGAAATTTTTCAAGAGGGAGGTTTCAAGACACTTGTGTTGTATCTTTTACTATCACTTTCAACTCTGTTCAGGGACTGGTATCTCATTGGGACTTTTTTCCCTTGGCCCTTGCCCCTCCTACATAAAAAAAAAAAAAAAATCCTTGTGCCTAAATACTTACTCACTTAGAGAAATTAGGTCATGTTGATTCAGTAGTGATAATGCTGTGTATTATGATGAGTGAACAGTGAATGTACCTTCTGTCCACAGCACCTGGCTCACCTACAGCCTTTTGTTGTGGGATGCCTCCATGTCTATCACCAATGCTGTGGGACTTACCTTACAGGTAATTTCTCCCTTTCTATAATGTACCTTCATTTTTTGTGTGATGTCACATATGCATTTATTAAAGTAAAGAGACAGTTTCCATTAACATCATGTTTTTTTTCATAAATGATGATCAGACTTCTCATTTCTTTTGAGGCAATAATCTTGTTGGATCTACAAAGTATCTATTTGATAAAGTTTATCTTATTGTTTTTATGATATATATTTATTTATATTGATTGAGAAAGCTGAGCTAATATGTAAAGTACTTCTTTCAGTTTTACCCATGTTGAATCTTAAAAAATGTGACATAAGAGAAAATCAAGACTGGCTGATGCCATTAGTGTGCAGCAGTCTGTTGCCTAACCAGTAATAAGTTTCAGGCTCTAGAGAAGCCTCACTAATTACAAGGGAACTATAATTCCATCCTTTTCTTAGCTCTGCAATTGAGTTATCACATTTCTGTATTTATCCCTCCTTGTAGTGGGAATCTGACATGAAGCTAATAGGTAGGTTTTCATTTCAACTTTGCATTTCTCACTCTTGCTTCTGGTATATGCTAATCTTATTAGTTTCACCCATAGTCTTTTTTTTTTTTTATACTACACTTTGGTTTTTGCCAGCAAAGTAAACACCATTCAAACATTCCACTTGCTTAAATGTAACAGTCCCATTATACTCATCCTGCAAATCACTTCATCAGTAGAACTTCAATATGTTTTTACTTACATCATCCCAAGGATAAAACATTCTCCCTTGTGTTGTGTTTATTGCATTTGTGAACTAAGCTTTTTTTTCTCATGAGGGTTTTTCTCACAACTTCATCTCCTACCTGTGTTGCTTATCATTTTGCATACTTTCATCCTCCTTCATGCTTATACTTTACCTGTTTACCAATATGATTATTTTTCTCTGAGAACCTCCTCTTGAATCACGCCATGCTAATACACGTGGCCTTGCATGGATATGCTTCTCTCAGCCAGTGCCTGAGCTGCATACACATTGTATTTGGTGCCATTATAAATTAAGGAAGATTATCATTATTATTATTATTATTAGTAGTAGTAGTAGTAGTAGTAGTAGTAGTATTAGTATTAGTATTAGTATTATTTTTTAAGCTTTTCCTTTTGTAAATGTTTCTTTTCAAACTTTAGTGGTAACAGTGATGCATTATATATTACATTTTGTTGAACATTCTGCAGATATTCTTATAAAATGAAGCTACAAGTTGGTGAAAAAAAATTAGAAAAAGGAAAGCAACATTTTTAGTAAAGTATGAGTATGTACAAACTTTTTCCATCATAATTTATTCTCTGCTTTATTTACCACTCAGTTTGTGCTGTAGAACATATCTGATCTCAGTGCATAGTATACACACTCACACACACACACACACACACACACACACTGAAGAAAAGGAGATTTTATAATAGTATATACAGCATTGATAGCAATGGTATGATTTGACAAGGAAATTATTTTTGTAAGAGATATAGGGAATACAGCATGATATAATAAGATGAAATAAAGAAAATGATAGAAGAGTGTACATAAGAACTTGAGAACATAAGAAGATAAAGGAAACTGCAAGCCATCAGGCCTACACATGGCAGTTCCTGTTTTCACCTACCATCTTCATCCATAAATTTGTTTAATCTTTTAAAGTTTCTCAACGACTGCACTAGTAAACTGTTCACTGAATTGATCACTTTCATCTATCACTTTGTTTGAGAGCCAATTCCTTACTGTCTCTTTTAAATCAAATTTTTTTATGAAGCTTGAACCCCACTATTTCATGTCCTGTCCTGATTACAGATCTTGAGAATTTTGCTTATGTCACCTTCATTGTATACCCTATACCACTTAAAGATCTCTATCAGGTCTTAACTTATGCCTCACTAAGGAATGTAAATTTAAGAGCTTCAGTCTCCTTTCACAAGGAATACTCCTCATCTCTTGCATCTTTTTAATAATTTTCCTTTGTACTAATTCTATACTAAGATTTAGTCATTTTACTTGGTACTGATTCTCTAGTAAGACCAGACTATTTGGCAACTATGGTGGGTCAGGATGTGGGTACAGTTGTGCCACTTTTCATAAAACTGTGCCAAGTAACTTCTGGGATACATCAAAAATACATTAGAAATAAGATGGAGAAATAATAGATATAATTATCATGTAAATATTATAATATCACACAAAAAATAAAGCCATTATACATATATACGTATACATCATTAAAGAAACAGGGCATGAAAATTTCATTCTTATTAATCTATATAGTTGTTGTAAGATGCCCAACTATGTTATGTGCAACAGTATTTAGAAGGTAATCTGAAGGAATACAACTGGGAAATGTGGTTTACTTAATGAAAAAATATGTTAAACTCATCATGAAGGGCCTCACCCAGGCTTTGGTGAGGCTTTTATTAACTTACGTCAGGTTTAGCGTGAGGAAGTATGTTATATTTAATAATAGTTCTAGGATAATTTAAAAGAATGTAAGTAGGAAATATATCATTTGCTTAATGAAAAGTAAATAATAAAAGAAATAAAGTGTTGAACTAATTGGGAATAGCACAGTGCAGGTGACCTCACCCTGATAGGAATCACCTTCCACATGTCCCCTGGGAGGCAACTCACCTGGATTTTGTTTTGGGAAAAGAGGCAATGCTGCGCCCACACCCTGACTCTATCCTAGCCGCCAAATTAGGCTGGTCTTACTATAATAGACTTTGTTATAAGTGATCAGAAATGGTCTATGCACAACCTGAAGAATAGATGGACAAAGGCGTATGAAAGTATAGTAATCTGATGGTAGTGCCCTGTTCTTGTTTTAGGTAATCTACCTTTGCACCTATGTGAGGTACTGCATTGCCTCAGGGCCTTGGCGGACGGTACGCAGGCAGATGTTGGTTACAACACTGGTGGTGGCTGCCATTCAATACTACGTCTTCCTTTCAGGTAATTATTGTAATTTTTGCGTCTCTTGTTCTGGTGCTTTCTTTGGTAACATAACCTTGGCTAGCTGCCTTGTTAGGGTTGCATACAGATAAATCATTGTGGTGCCTCTCCAGGTTTGCCTCTTTGTATGATCACTCCTGTAGTCCAATCAATCTCTAAAATGTTTGAGCTGTTTACTTGCAGGTGAATAATATCATGAGAGGGAAAAGGATTGGGAGGAGATGGAAGGGGAGAGGAAAGAGATGGGAGAGAAAAGCAAGAGCTAGGGAGATTTAAAGAACCAGAAAAGGATGGTGTATGGCAGACAAAACAAACTGGATGCAGGACATTCAGACAAACAGGAACAATTTATTTACATCTTGACTTCCAAGCATCATGGCACTGCTGTGGCATTGCACTAAGGAGCATCATATTATGGCTAGTGGCAACGTAAAGTCCTACTTGCACAGGTGTAGCTGTTAGGTATTTTAAGCTTAACTACGGATATTTTTGGCTTGTTGTTCATAGTGTTGTGTGCAGCTAAATAACACAATATAAAACAAAGGAAGATGTAAGAACGAATGGAAGAAGGAGAATGAAGGAAGGGAAGAGAGAGAGAGAGAGAGAAGAGAGACAGGGCGGGGGCAAGCCTTAAACACATCCTGATCACATAGGTACTCAGCCAGAAACTCATAAGATAATGTTCATACAGTCGCTCATATTCGCCACATAAATTTCCTTACTTCCCCTTATCCAGTTTACAGTCGCTCATATTCGCCACATAAATTTCCTTACTTCCCCTTATCAATTTAAATTTCATCTGATATTTAATAGAAGAGTTGCTCTTGACAATAAGTAAAATATTCATCTGGCCTCCCTAGTTTGATCATTAGAATTTTCAGAAGTAAAATGTTTTATTTGTGTAAGACAGCTTGGGGAGCAGAGTGTGGGCAGGTGTACATATGTATGTGTTGCCACCCCCCCCCCTGCTTCCTTGTACCCCTTTGCTGTAGCAGCAGAGGGAATGTGGTGCACTTTCCCACAGTCAGTCACTACCCAGTGCTTAGACAGAGCAGACGTATTGAGACAAGCACTAATATCTGACGGAGACTGAGGCAGGATAAGAGTTAGTCAGGTAAGTTCCCTTAAGGGGATAAGTGTGTCATTGCTGGTCATACGCCCCAGCCTACTTATATAGAATAGGAGTCTCCATAGTAGTCTGCCAGAGAGGGTAATTGTGTATAACACACTCTGCACCCAGGGAAGTTACTTCCCAGCTGCATGTCTGTATGCAGGCCAATCTCGTGCACAGTGAGCAGTGAATGACCTTCCTGTGTGTTTGTGGGCACTCGTTTGTAGTTGTTTCCCATTTCTCTTGTTTGTGAGCTTGTTTTGTGTTAAATGCTACTATCGGCTGATGCTGTTCAGCCGCAGAGAACTTAAGTAATTAGCTGTGCAGTGAATTTTACTCCCTGCTCAGGTCCTAATAAAGCCTGCCATCCAGAAGCCAGTAAATGACACTATTTGGCTTGAGGCTATAACATGCTGTTGGACACTGGGTATATTTGTTACTGAGGACAGTTGTCCAGTGAGGTGTTATGCCTCAACCATATAGGTGTTATTTTTTTTTTTTCTTTTTTATGTAGGAAGGACACTGGCCAAGGGCAACAAAAATCTAATAAAAAAAATGCCCACTGAAATGCCAGTCCCATAAAAGGGTCAAAACAGTGGTCAAAAATTGGTGGATAAGTGTCTTGAAACCTCCCTCTTGAAGGAATTCAAGTCATAGGAAGGTGGAAATACAGAAGCAGGCAGGGAGTTCCAGAGTTTACCAGAGAAAGGGATGAATGATTGAGAATACTGGTTAACTCTTGCATTAGAGAGGTGGACAGAATAGGGGTGAGAGAAAGAAGAAAGTCTTGTGCAGCGAGGCCGCAGAAGGAGGGGAGGCATGCAGTTAGCAAGATCAGAAGAGCAGTTAACATGCCAATAGCGGTAGAAGACAGCTAGATATGCAACATTGCGTCGGTGAGAGAGAGGCTGAAGACAGTCAGTTAGAGGAGAGGAGTTGATGAGACGAAAAGCTTTTGATTCCACCCTGTCTAGAAGAGCAGTATGAGTGGAACCCCCCCAGACATGTGAAGCATACTCCATACGTGGACGGATAAGGCCCTTGTACAGAGTTAGCAGCTGGGGGGGTGAGAAAAACTGGCGGAGACGTCTCAGAACACCTAACTTCAGAAAAGCTGTTTTAGCTAGAGATGAGATGTGAAGTTTCCAGTTCAGATTATAAGTAAAGGACAGACCGAGGATGTTCAGTGTAGAAGAGGGGGACAGTTGAGTGTCATTGAAGAAGAGGGGATAGTTGTCTGGAAGGTTGTGTCAAGTTGATAGATGGAGGAATTGAGTTTTTGAGGCATTGAACAATACCAAGTTTGCTCTGCCCCAATCAGAAATTTTTAGAAAGATTAGAAGTCAGGCGTTCTGTGGCTTCCCTGCGTGATATGTTTACCTCCTGAAGGGTTGGACGTCTATGAAAAGATGTGGAAAAGTGCAGGGTGGTATCACCAGCGTAGGAGTGGATAGGACAAGAAGTTTGGTTTAGAAGATCATTAATGAATAATAAGAAGAGAGTGGGTGACAGGACAGAACCCTGAGGAACACCACTTTTAATAGATTTAGGAGAAGAACAGTGACCGTCTACCACAGCAGCAATAGAACGGTCAGAAAGGAAACTTGAGATGAAGTTACAGAGAGAAGGATAGAAACCGTAACAGGGTAGTTTGGAAATCAAAGCTTTGTGCCAGACTCTATCAAAAGCTTTTGAAATGTCCAAGGCAACAGCAAAAGTTTCACCAAAATCTCTAAAAGAGGATGACCAAGACTCAGTAAGGAAAGCCAGAAGATCACCAGTAGAGCGGCCTTGATGGAACCCATACTGGCGATCAGATAGAAAGTTGTGAAGTGATAGATGTTTAAGAATCTTCCTGTTGAGGATAGATTCAAAAACTTTAGATAGGCAGGAAATTAAAGCAATAGGACTGTTGTTTGAGGGATTAGAACGGTCACCCCTTTTTAGGAACAGGTTGAATGTAGACAAACTTCCAGCAAGAAGGAAAGGTAGATGTTGACAGACAGAGCTGAAAGAGTTTGACTAGGCAAGGTGCAAGCACGGAGGCACAGTTTCGGAGAACAATAGGAGGGACCCCATCAGGTCCATAAGCCTTCCAAGGGTTTAGGCCAGCGAGGGCATGGAAAACATCATTGCGAAGAATTTTAACAGGTGGCATGAAGTAGTCAGAGGGTGGAGGAGAGGGAGGAACAAGCCCAGAATCGTCCAAGGTAGAGTTTTTAGCAAAGGTTTGAGCAAAGAGTTCAGCTTTAGAAATAGATGTGATAGCAGTGGTGCCATCTGGTTGAAGTAGAGGAGGGAAAGAAGAAGAAGCAAAGTTATTGGAGATATTTTTGGCTAGATGCCAGAAATCACGAGGGGAGTTAGATCTTGAAAGGTTTTGACATTTTCTGTTAATGAAGGAGTTTTTGGCTAGTTGGAGAACAGACTTGGCATGGTTCCGGGCAGAAATATAAAGTGCATGAGATTCTGGTGATGGAAGGCTTAAGTACCTTTTGTGGGCCACCTCTCTATCATGTATAGCACGAGAACAAGCTGTGTTAAACCAAGGTTTAGAAGGTTTAGGACGAGAGAAAGAGTGAGGAATGTATGCCCTCATGCCAGACACTATCACCTCTGTTATGCGCTCAGCACACAAAGACGGGTCTCTGACACGGAAGCAGTAGTCATTCCAAGGAAAATCAGCAAAATACCTCCTCAGGTCCCCCCAACTAGCAGGGGCAAAATGCCAGAGGCACCTTCGCTTAGGGAGATCCTGAGGAGGGATTGGAGTGATAGGACAAGATAAAGATATGAGATTGAGATCAGAGGAGCCCAACGGAGAAGAAAGGGTGACAGCATAAGCAGAAGGATTAGAGGTCAGGAAAAGGTCAAGAATGTTGGGCGTATCTCCAAGACGGTCAGGAATACGAGTAGGGTGTTGCACCAATTGCTCTAGGTCATGGAGGATAGCAAAGTTGTAGGCTAGTTCACCAGGATGGTCAGTGAAGGGAGAGGAAAGCCAAAGCTGGTGGTGAACATTGAAGTCTCCAAGAATGGAGACCTCTGCAAAAGGGAAGAGGGTCAGAATGTGCTCCACTTTGGAAGTTAAGTAGTCAAAGAATTTCTTATAGTCAGAGGAGTTAGGAGAGAGGTATACAGCACAGATAAATTTAGTATGAGAGTGACTCTGTAGTTGTAGCCAGATGGTGGAAAACTCGGAAGATTCAAGAGCGTGGGCATGAGAGCAGGTTAAGTCATTGCGCACATAAATGCAGCATCCAGCTTTGGATCGAAAATGAGGATAGAGAAAGTAGGAGGGAACAGAAAAGGGGCTACTGTCAGTTGCCTCAGACACCTGAGTTTCAGTGAGGAAAAGAAGATGAAGTTTAGAAGAGGAGAGGTGGTGTTCTACAGATTGAAAATTAGATTTTGTGTTTATGATTGCATGTTATGACTATTTCTTCCTAGACATGGTTGTCGATCCTTTCACAGCTGTGGGTGTTAATTGTTGTTAGAGTATTTCCTTTGTCTGTAGGTGGGTAAAACAGACTGGCAACCTCATTAATGTGACCTGGCATTACAACTGTTGTAAAAAGGGTGCAGGGGTCACGAGGGACCCTGTACACCTGTATTTGAATTTGAGCCCTGCACTGAGTCCACATAGGAGATGTTCAGGGAAGCTAGTCCAGATGCAGTAGCTTTGTCAAAGGGCTGGGAATTGTGGTCATAACAATAGCAAAGTAACAGACACTGTAACATAATAGAGGTTGACTCATGGAAGCTCCAGGTGAGCTTGATTTATCCCTTGGTATTTTCAGTAGCTAGAAATACACCCACACTTACAGCTGGATGTAATCATTCACCACATTTTTCTAGGACACGTTGAAGTGCCATGTATCATCTTTTGTGGAGGTACATCTGAATGATTACATGAGGACATAGGGTGTGACTAGTGAATAGTATTCTGAAATAGTAACAATACAGGCACCAGAATATCTATGGACTATTTTTACAAATCTTTATTCTCATCACCAAAATCACCAAATAGTAGAAAAATATATGCTGGATTTGCAGAAGGCATTGGGTATTTAGGAAAGTTGTAACTTATTTATGATGAATTGTCTCAAGGCTATTCACATAAAGTCAGTTGTCCTCCAATGTGAATTTATGTTCTGCAGTTTTGTGTAACACAGCCTAAAAATGCAGAAGTCTTTCCTTACATGTCTAAGATCCACTCTAACATTACCTTTCACATTAAAAACACTTGCCTGTCCACCACCACCTTTCACCAGCTCACTTGTGGGTAATAGTGAAGTAAGACTTGCAGTTCACTCATTCATATTGAATGACTTTTCACTGAACCAAGTTTATCAAGTCATTGTTTTAAATAACTGAGTTATAGACTAGAGGAGTGAGTAAATACCCCCAGCCAATCTGGTGCATGCTCTCTTGCCTCAGCCTCTACTCTTGTCCCAGCCAATGACAGCTCACTCAACTTCTCCACTGGCTTAGTCTCAATGACTCAATTGTCATGTGTGCCTTTTTTTTTGTTCCCACTCTTGTCTATGCTGCTGTGGCCAACCAACCCAACCCTGGCCCCAACACCCAGCTCCCTTATCAATCACAAGTGCATCCACCTCATCTTGGATGAGAAGCCAGAAGTTATAAACAGGACTGAAGCTAGAGAGAAGACAGCAATAGGGGGCACCTTCACAGTGAACAAGCCAATCATTCACATTGTATTTTTAATGCCAAAACTTAACATTAATGGGCTCAAAAAAGGAGACATTGGATGGGGTTGCAGAAGGAAATAAGGGATTTCGAGAGTCTTTCTAATGTTATATTTCTCAAGCTTGATAGCCTTGCAATAGAATGTTGTTGCATTAGAGCAACTGTATTTTCATCTTTTTCACTATTTTTGTAATACCTAGTGAAGTTTAAAGGCAGATTTATGTAACTCATGTTTGAAAATCATTCAATCATATTGTATCATTCACGGTCATGTATATTCATTTTTTTATTAGATGGCTGGGATTAGCATTATACATCATTGTGTGGAATGTCTATTTTTAGTGAGTGCAATAGTTTTTACAAAATTGTTTGTTGTGCATTGGATGAACTTGCTGGTTCTCAAGTTTGAAAGTTTCCATTCTTCTTTGATGGAGTTACTTTTTGTGGGTAATACTGTTAATAATTTTTTCCATCCATATTTCTTTTTAGAGAGAAGAAAAAGCAAACTTACACTTTTATGTGGAGGAAGATGATGTAGTGTTAATAATGATGGTGATGTGCATTCTTCACCTTGTCATTGTGTACATATAGTGTATCTGTACAAAATAAGGGAAAAATGCTATACTCACTATTAGGAGGTGACACCTAATATGATTTTAATGGATGCAGATGATGAGAATGAGACTATCAAGACACGCATTGGTCTGATGTGTTGCCTGGGGAGCATCATCTTCTGTGCCTCACCACTTGTCTCTCTGGCTGAAGTGTTCCGCACACAAAGCACCGACATGCTGCCCTTCCCTCTCATCTTCGCCACATTCTTGGTCAGCGGCCTGTGGTGGCTGTACGGCATCATCATCCAGAACAGCTTTGTCAAGTATCCCAACTTGATTGGTTTTGGTCTCTCCGGCTTCCAGCTGTTTCTCTTCATTGTGTACCCCAACAAGAGAAAAGGTAATTAGGTAATTTTTTTGGTGTGGTGTGATACATGCATGCCTCCTCCTTCCTCTCCCTACTAACCCTTTTGTCTTTATATGGATTATATTATGCATTGTACCATGGTATTTTGGATAGCCAAAATGAAAACAATTTGAATAAAGTTTCAGGTGTTACTGGACACCCAGAAATCAGATAAAATAAGTACATTTTCTCAAGTTATAATGAGATAAGTGAATGTGGACAACAAAAAAATTAAGTCTGTTGAATAATGGAGAAGAAAATATGAGAGGAAGCATAACATCAGTGAAATAGGTAGGTATGAATGTAGGCTTGTTCTACTGACTCAGTGTTTTACACAGTCTTTAGTTAGCACTGCATTCATCATATGAATTCATAAATGAGGAGATCTGGTTGGTATGAACCCATGTGCTGTAGCTTTACTTTGTAGCTTGTGTATGCCAGAAAGCAAGTTAACAACCAAATTCTGAAAACCCACATTTGCTTTTGTTATATGAGAACCTAATGTACAAAATATGAATTTATCTTTTTGTGTTGATATGAAATCAAATAACAATAACAAATGACAGTATGGGTCCTCCCATGAATGAAGTTTTGTATTCTCCATCTTTTTCCAATGGGTAATTATTTATCTCTTGAATTTCCTTTTTTTTTTTTTTTTTTCAATTATTTCTTATTATCTGCTCCTGAAAAGAAATAACATTCAGCAGTTATGCCACCTTTAAACCCTAAATTCCCACACTCACAACAAAAATGAGATCCAAGGGTATTCTTGATGAAGTCCATACAGTATCTTTAGGAAGAATAATACTTGCCAGTGAGCTATGTTTAAATGTGAGTTGACACTGGTGTGGTATATCGTAGAGTTACCATAGTAAACCCTATATAAATCATGTATTTTGAATATTAGGTAAATTGGATTCTTTCAGGAAATTCAGTTCATGAATTGAATTTATGCAGAAATCCAGTTTATAAATTCTAAATAATAGCTTAGAGTTACCTAATGATAAGTGGATTTTAAGAACTGTACTTAAGTACTGCACAGTGTTTAATATTAAGATATTTCAGCAACCGGTCAGTACTAGCAATACTCTGTGTGATATCATACAGTACAATGTGTTTTTGTCAAAAAAAATTTTATAAGCGAATGTGGGTGTGTAGCAGGACCAGAACATGCACCAAGTCAAAATTTCAGATATCTCAAATCCTAAGATATTTTGAAATTGAAATGTTTTTTCCCAGTTGATCCATTTTATAAAAGGTTTACTTTGAGTATTTATTACATTGTCTTATGGGAACGATGGTTAGTTTTCATTTATAATTGCCCTTCTCTCCACTCAGACATTTTATGATAAACCCATTCAAGAAGTTAACCACAATGCATTGCCACTTAGTTAAGGTGACACATTTTGCTCAATGTCTTCTGACTTTTGAGGGTTTGGAGTAAGTGGTGCTGAGATTATAATGATAGTGATCTTTTTAGGGAAATACTCATTTAATCAGGTTAGAGGGAATGGTCATCACCATCAGCCTATATGATTCCACTGCAGGACAAAGGCATAAGCCATATACCATGCCCTGTTAGCTTAGGGTGTCTTGGCAAGTTGTCAGAAGAGTTGCCAGGTTACAGGCAAAAACTCTTTGGCTCGCATTCCATATGTGTTTTGTGTTGGGGAACAGGTGCTATAGTTAAAAAGAGACGCTCAAATTGTCTCCACCCAATCAGGGAATCAAACCCAGGGCCTTTTGGTTGTGACCGCAGTGCATTAACAATTACACCACCAGTATCCAAGAGATGTTTACTAATCAACATCTATTTTAAAATTGAAGAATATCACACATAGATGTCAGTTTATAAGGCAACTGGTTATGGAACGTGTTCTTAAATTTTCAAGGGAAATTTAGTTTAGAGGTATCCTTTCAATTTTAGACCACCCAAGTGTATACTTAGTAGAACCTTTTAGGATTCTGGAGTTAAAAAACTGGCCTTACACTTGGATAAACCAACCCTTCATGTGAAAGTTGCTTAAAAATTAGTAGCTTGTTTTTTACAATCCAATGACACCAAATTTGTCTGGCAGATAATGCTCCCTCATTATTGTTTTTAAACTTTTATGTCACATATTATATTGCTTTTAAACCCCTATGTTACATGTATGTTGCTTTTAAACCTTTATGCTACAAATATGTTGCTTTTAAACGCTTGTTACAAATATGTTGTTTGTAAACCTTTATATATACATATATGATGCTTTTTAAGTACTTTATGTTTATGAAACATAGTATGTAAGGGGATCAGGAGGATCTGGGAACCTTGCTGCCTTTTTTCTCCATTAAAACTTAATATCATTGAGCACAAAATTTGCAGTGCATAATAGATTCAAGAATCTCCTTGTGATGAGTGAATGAGTGATGGTAGACAGTACACATACACTTGTGGTATTTTGCAGTGCAATGTATTGGAATGGTATAAACCATTTGAGGTTGTTTCTTAAATTCTGATACATTTAAATATCTTTAGAGAGAATATATACTTGTTTGTATTTGAAGGTTGATAAAATTATAAAAATCTTGTATAAAAACAGTGCTGATGGTATCCTAATAAAAGTTACAATCAACAAGCTCTCAAGTGGGCCACTTACAAAATAAAAATAAATAAATAATAAAAATAATAAACTATCATGGGCTTGCAGAAGGAGCAAGCAATAATTTTGTATAGTCAGTATACCAAGTGGAATTTCATTGCCATCATCAAACCTGTGTCAGAGCCATTTATGTGACCACACTTATGAAACAATAATGAGTAATAAAAAGAGTAATAATATAATCATGTGAAAATATAATAATAATTAACAAAAAAACAAACCATGCACTTTTGAAAACCACTTAAAGCTGCCAGTCTTCCATGCCATCTAAGAGACAAGATATCCTCTTTATCATGTGTTGGTGTTTAAGAGGGTTTGGGCATTGTGGAGAGAATGGAAGAAAGTAAACTAGCAAAGAGAATAATACAATTAGGTTTCAGTGAAAGGTTAAGAGGAAAGCCACACCTTGAGTGGATTAGTTGTGTGAATAGAGCACTGAATGAGAGAGGAATGAATGTGCAGCAACCAGGAGCAAATATGTATAATATAGGTAAATGGAGAGTGACATTGGTGAGTGCATGAAAATGACGTAGTCTCATCGACACCTGGGAGGGTGGGTGTTGTTGCACTCAGTGGGGCCCATTGGTGTATAGACACAGTCAGAGTTTGGGGCATTCCATAGGATCTGGATCTGCTTTGGTCTCAGGACTGGAATATGTGCAGGATAGGGTATGATCTCATTATGAAACAACAGTGTACAGTATGCTGTCAGGTCTTCCTGTGGATGTGTGTGGCCAGCTGTGCTGTGCCTGGGTTCCTGGGGTGTGGTATGGTGGACCACAAGACTATCCTTTTCCACCTGGGGCCATTGGGGCTGAGAGTGTGAATGATGTGTGTGATTGTGTGGTGCCTTGTCTGGGCCACCCAATGTGGGATTGCTGACCTCATATATAGATAGATAGATGGAATTATTTTTGCTATTTTACTACATTGTTGAAAATGATATACATTCAGGTTCATGACTGCAAAATTAATTAATAATAATTAGATGTTCATAGTACAACTTATTTGCTATTCAAAACAAGGATTATATGGGAAAAAAATATACATGTGTAACTGCTCAGTTGTATGATGGTGGCACTGTTGTTGTACTTCTCAGTTATCTCTATGGTGATTGTAATTGACTGTGTTCATCTCAGTCCTCTTCTCATGATCCATGAGTAGGTTAGGGGATGGTGAGGTATTAAAAAAACGTTATTAAAACACAAACTTTTGAGGAATGTGGAACAGAGCTTAGTAATGTCACACCAGCTGTGTGTTGCGGTAGTAAGCTCACTTAATGGCGCTGATGTGCATAGGTGCCTCAGATATTCGCAGGGTCTGGAGGGGTATGTGTGGGCCAAGATGGAGGAGGTTCATTATTGAGAATTTAGTGTATTAATTGGCTGACAGTTTTTTCATTATTCGATGTTGTACATAACCCAAACCATATGGCCATCATATGTATTTTTGTGTGACAAAAATACAGACCATAGTACTCAGCAATGTAGTGATCAGGTTCTTGTTAACTTTGCTTGATCACAAGGAGACATGTATTTAGGTTTCACTGGCTATTGCTAGATATTCATAGCTCTCAACACATCGGCTGCAACACTGAGACCATTGGCAGCAACAATGAAATTGTTGGCAAACACTGTGAACCAGTGAGGGGCCTATTACAAATATGGTCTCTCTGGCCTCTCTCACACAAACAATTTTTGCCACTGAAGCACATGCTGCACAGTCTAGCAATACATTGACTCTTATGGGAGTATTCATACTGGTTTGGGACAGCAGTTTTGCCATTCCGGCAGCCACACCTTGCTATCCTGTCAGCAAGACGACAATGACAGAAATGCCAGCAAACAGTTTGGATGGTAATGCATAGCCATGGGCACTTACACACCTTCAGTGTTTTCTGGGTGCAGTGTTTGGTCAGTTGTCTGTCAACTCTGGGAGGAAGAGCACACCACCACCTTGTCTACTTCACTGAAAAGCAACAAAAGCTATTTGTGTGAACGAGGCCAAGCCTGTGTTGTGCAGCTGTTGCTATGGTGTGCTGCAGTGACAAAAAAAATTTGTGTGAAAGGGGCCTTACTGTCCCTCCCTACTCCCCTCCACCTGCATCATTCATGTTTTCTTGGTGAATGGACATGGTCAGTCTTCAGGTTACTACACTTAACTGAATAGAAATTTTAAATTCAACAAAATCTAATTAGCTATTCAGTTGAGGAGTAAGTACAATGATCTCAGAAGATGGAACATTTTGCTGTTGAAAGAGGCAGCTGAGGCCAGTAGTCTTGTGCTCTGATGCTCTCAGGGGAAAACTGGATATTATGTGTTCTTAATGTTGTGCTTCCATACCTTGTTTAATAGAGTCATGCTTGAATATATATATATATATATATATATATATATATATATATATATATATATATATATATATATATATATATATATATATATATATATATATATATATATATATATATATATATATATATATATATATATATATATATATATATATATATATATATATATATATATATACACACACACACACACACACACACACACACACAATAGGGTATGCGAGCAACAACAAACTTGATTCATTCCAATGTAGCATTCATTATGGCAAATGTGCATTATAGAAACTGAAAAACCTATGGGAAAAAATCAATTGGTTCCAGGGAACCAGAAAACAATATAAGAAATTCCATAATTAAAAAAAGATACATAAAAGATAAGCACATTAATTTTGTACTACTGCATTTGAAATAACATAAATATATACAGTACCCTCCTGAATTTAACACCTTGTCCTAAATTCTTACCATCCTGAGCTTCACACTGCTTTGACAAGTATAGGTCACATTTACTCATGTGTAGGTAGGCTATACAGACAGTAAACCCCCATAAGTCATAGCCATTTCTCTCTCTCTCTCTCTCTCTCTCTCTCTCTCTCTCTCTCTCTCTCTCTCTCTCTCTCTCTCTCTCTCTCTCTCTCTCTCTCTCTCTCTCTCTCTCTCTCTCTCTCTCTCTCTCTCTCTCTCTCTCTCTCTCTTTAAGTAAGAACAAGCCTAAGGATTGTTAAATAGAAGAGTGATTGTGAAGGAAAGTGGAATTATGTTTACGAGAGTGAGAAAGGATGAAGAAAAATGACAAAATGAATGAGAGAGAGAGAGAGAGAGAAAGAGAGAGAGAGGTATCACTCCCTTGTCCCTTATCTCTGACAGATAACAGGGAGGGGAGGTGAGGAAGAGAGATTTGAAACGAGATGAAAGAAGGGAGAGGAAAGGAAAAAAAAAAAGGGATGAAGGGACAGGCACCGGGTAGGTGAGCAGCAGCTCACTTAGCTGGTTAGTTAGTTTTGCGAGTTTTAGTTTATTCCAATTAAATTCTTATTAAAATTTTAATGCTTGCACAAATGGCAAGTTTGTCTTGCTGGTTTCAGTTTGTTATTTCAATTGAATAATTATTAGAATTCCAGTGCTCGCACGAGTGGTGAGTTTGTTATGCTAGTTTTGATTCATTATTCTGATTAAATATTTATTAAAATTTCAGTGCATTATTGCAGTTGTACATTAAAATGACCATGCGTTGTCGCATACCCTACTGTATATCTATCTATCCATCTATCTTTTTTTTGGGGAGGGGGGGCAAGTGCCCATCTTACATTATATATATATATATATATATATATATATATATATATATATATATATATATATATATATATATATATATATATATATATATATATATATATATATATATATATATATTATTTCTCTTAAGGGCATAATTCATGGTTGTGTAATCCCAATTTTTTTTTATTGTCTGTTTTTAACTCATTGCTGGTGCTGGGCTGGGAATTCTCTTTCAATCTTATCATTTTTTCTTTCCTATCCTCAAAGTTGTGATAAAGAGTCACAGGTGTAGCTTTGATTAGTTTCCAACAGGTGACTGGATTTCTGTGGATTTGAATAGCACCTTAGCTGAAGTGGGGATAAATCCAGTTTCAGAGAGTGCTCTGAGCTGCCCAGGTGGTAGGACTGTCAGGGGGTTTTTAGGGGCATTGTACACACCCATAATTTTCCCACTTCATAAAAATACTTAGATTGTGTGGGGTCCCTTGATGCCTGTTAGGAGCGGTAGAAAGGTTTTTCACTACCTACTCATGTGGGTAGCAATGGTGTGAGGTGACACCTGGTGCAAAAACTTCTGCCTTTGGTTTTATGGATATTGAGATATCTCAGTCCAGTCTGGCATTGAGCACTTGCTCTTAGGTACTAACATGACCATAGCATTAATCATGGTTATCTGGGCTTGCTGTAGTCACATTTATCCTAAAATATTTCCCAGCTGTTCAGCTGTTCCTTTAGGAAATTCTTTGGAACTGGCATAAAAATATAGATAGTCACTATTGTTCAAACATCATACTGTGATCAACAAATTGTAATTAATTTCTCTCTCTAAATAACGTTCTTTTCTGGCCTAACACATTGTAAATATAATTAAAGATTAAGTTAAAGACTAAATTAAAGATCTGTGTAGTACAACCATGTCCAATATACTCATAACTTTTTATGCTGTCTTCCAATGCAAGAAACATCACCAAGGTGCTATGGAAGGTTTATGTATGGCTGTATAGTATTGTGCCTTCACTGTATTGTTATTAATCTTATCTTATAATTTAGCAGTAATCTTATCTTTTAGTTTAGGGGCCACATACTCCCCTTTACTTATAGATAGAGAGGAGTTGTCTTGGGATTAGTTTAGTGTCTTTTTGAGTTTTGCAGATGTCTGTTTATTACCATTGAGTGATTGAAAAATTACCAAATGGAAAGTAGTAGAAACAACCTTAAAAAATAGCACAGAACTACTACAGTATGAATATACTGTTTACTTGTGTCTCCACAAGCTGAGCTTTTGTTGAGATGTGGTTATTGTGATGGACATGGGCTCTATTTCATGTAGAAACAACAAGTGTGGAAAAACTTTTCCTTTTTGCTTTGTTTATGTTTAGTCAAAGTCTTCTTGTTTTGCTTTCAGAGAGTTTTTTCTCTGCATGTATACTAAAATATATGTATTTCCTTGATACAATAAATTTGTGGTTTAAGCCATGACATGGTGGTTTGACTTTGTTCATTTTATGTAAGTATAGAGCAGTTATGCATGCTTAGGAGACATTAAGCATTTCATAAAAAGTCAGTATGTAATTAACTAATGTGCTTTCCATAGATGGAGAAAATATAAATGAAGAATTCTTGAAGGTCTATTGTTTCCCTTACTAATTATGCTTTTTGCTGCTTACTAACTATAAATATACTAACTACATTTTTCTTCATCTTCACATAATCCCAGATAATGGAAAATATTATTCTTCTAACTTTGGTGAGATTCTTTATCAGGGAACTTGAAAATAATTTACTAGTAAAAAAACATCATAGAATACCCAACAAAATATGCTACATGTCCTGTAAATAATGATATATAGCTAAAATAAAGCATGGAAGGAGAGCAAGGTCGTAGAATGTCTTTCACTGAAGGGGTCAGCATGTTTTTTTTTAAGAAATTAAGTAATGGAACAAGAAAACTTATGAAATTGGGGAAGGGAATATAAATATGTATTGCTTTATTACAGTGTGCTCCAATCCGAAAATAAGGAATGGAGAAGAAAGAAAGAAAATTATAGAAAAAGAAATTAACTATAGGGTTATTTATAATTAGCTGTAAAATTATAGCTTAAACATGCCTGGTTTTTATGACTATTTACTAATAACACAAAACATCTTTAGCCTTATGAATATAACGAGATGGCTAAGCTTGTATTGTTTGGACATAAACGCAATCATAAATTTCCATGGCTTTCCAGACAATGTGACAGGCGAGTCGAGGGCCGTATAGGTGAGCAGGATGCATGCAGCTGCCTGGACCCACCTCCACCTTCCTTCCCACAGATATTTATTCCAATTTATATTTTATATCAGAGCTGTATATTTTGTATTTAAGTCTGAAATGACATGTTGAATTTTTAAAGTAACATGCAAGTGTGTACATGAGAGTGAGTGTTATTATGAATTGAGTCAGTGTTATCCATAAGAGTTGGATGTTCTTCCCTTCAGTAATGTGATAATATTTTTCCTCATTTTTTGTAAGGGTGACAATATTTTAAGACATGATTACATGAAAATGTGCAACCAAATTTATTTTCAATAATGCATCTAAGGGAGTAAATTTTACAAATAAAAATATATAGGTTACTTTGTAAAAAGTATTTTATACAGGAATTATGCATTTTAGTACTTATCAATTTCTTAAATGACAGGACTCTTAATAGGTAATAGAATTATCAAGTACTTAACATAGTGTTTTTTAATTTGCTGAATGACGATGTAGCAATGCATGAAATTAATGTTCCATTTGCTCAAACATCTTATTTTCATTAAAATCAAACTCAGAAACATTTTTCTTGGAATAATGTAAGCATGAGGTGTGCTAATGTATAGTATGCTGATGTATAGTTATGAGAAAGGAATTAGTCACCACTCTGAGTGGTTAGGTAGGAAGCCAATGGTCAAGCCTGACAAAATGAACTATTACAATTTATCACTGAGCAGGAATTAGCCCACATGTAGGTATTCAAGTGTTGCCCTGTGCCTTATTCTGTGTCAAGTAATTTATATTAGTGCATATATACAAATGTAGCTTTTGTGAGACAGTGTTTTGTATACTTTTGGTACAAAGATTTTAACAGTTTATTCCCATGCAGAGAGATATTCCAATTGACATAAGAATATAAGAGAAAAAAACTTCTTTATGTAAGAATACAGGGAACCATAATATAAGCCACTCCTGTATTTCATCACACCAGGTCTGGCATAGTAATTTTGCCACAACATGGTGACACTGCCACTGAATGATGCTCTCACCCACTAACTGGCTGAAGCACTTGTGTTTTCTCATCATATGTGTGGCAAAACGATTTAGTGTTCTGAACAAAACCCTTATTTTGTAAGGTACTTGACTATTTATTCATATAAATAGATAAAGGTTTTGATAAGAACAGAAAAATTTTTCCATGTTTTAAAACAGACAAGAATATGTTGGCCAATCAGTGTGTGAGAGCATCACCCAGTGACAGTGTTACCATGTTCCCATATCAACAGGTGACAGAATTACTATGCCAGACTTGGCATGATGGAGTATAGGTAATGTACATAAGGATATGGGGGAAACCATAATCTTTACCTCTATCTTATAAGTCATGTAATATATCATTGTATAAGTCATTGCAAAGAAATGTGCAGATTATCAGATGAAAGATTCACTTCTGAGTTAAATGAATTCACAATAGAATGTGAGATATTGTGTCAGAGAATGATAACTTTTACTAAACATTCACCAAGTCATTTAACTGCACTTTTCCATTTGTTTTACTTCATTATGAGCCCATGGTCTCAGGGCATCCTCAGAATAGTAGTCCCAAGTGTACAAGACAAAGATAGTTGTATTAGTAAGAGTATTACTGAACTTCAGAGATGATCCTAGTTAAGGCCCAAAAAATGCAAGTGTTTTCCCATATTCACAGTGGGTATATTAGATGCAGTTGTGTGTGAATGGCTCTGTTCTTCTCTAGTCATTTCATACTACATATTTGTTTTGTTTAGAGGAAAAGGAAATCACAATTCCTTTAGTGGGTGACTTAAGAGTAGTACTAACCTCTCAAACAAAAATATTTTTATACTGGAGTGTGCCTTAGATTAGAAGCACTACTGAAGTAGCTGCTGAACATCTTGATCACAAACAAAAAACTTACTTCCTTGTGAATGCTTTATTTTGTTGGATTTTCGGTTGATCATGTTAAAGAATATCTATGGCTTTGAAGACTTTGTTTATAGTTTTTATTATTCTTAAATAATTGTGTATCATTAGCTTCCCATGGAGAATATTCATTACCTTGGTGCGTTCATTGTGAAAGATGGTTAAAGAAATGAAAGCATGTAGTATAAAAGCTTTGGCATATGAAGTAAAAAAAAAAAATTGCTGAAGGTATGAAATGTAGACATATTCAGATGCAGAATGCTATGATGGCTTGAATGGCTTAAAGTGAGATGACTTTGAGTATACATGAGGGTGAGTGACCTTCAGTGTAGTAGTAGTGTATTAGAGGAATGGGTGAGAGGAAAAAGAGAGGGTTAGAGCACACAAGGACAGGAGTAATGGAAGGTGCTTCTATCACTGCCATCCCAGTGGGACAGTTTTTTTTTTTTTTTACTACAGATGTTCATTAGACAGATGCATGGATCATATTCACTCCAGGGATGACATGTTAACAGTCTTTCTTTTTATAGATGAAACCTTTTTATGATTAAATAATAGTTTTGTTAAGTATTT
>NC_087162.1:18992947-19010447 GCF_035594125.1 Scylla paramamosain | reverse complement strand
AGTGAAAGAACAGTTTGGCATGTAGTACGAGGTAGATCACTTTGAAGACTGATCTTCGGAGAGATCTTAATCCCAAGCGAAATGTGACACATGAAGAAGCGTGCAGAGGACAGTGACCAGCACGATTCCGAGGTGAAAGACTAATGAGGTGTGGAAGCAATCTACTAATAAATGGATTTGACATAACTTGAAATAATTTTCACGTTTATTATGAACTGCTACCAAACACAAAGAAAATACTTATTGTAAATGTTAATACATGCCAGGTAAGTGAAAACATATGCCTGTAAATAGTGAAGATTTATGTTTACAAGGTCATAAAAAAAAAAAAAAATACGTACTTACGTACTACAAACATCGTGGCAGCGCAAGATCACCACTTTCATCAGCGCTCATTGTAGATAGATGAATGGATAAAAATAGCATCAGGCTTGATCTGAAAAGTGCATTGTTATAGGGGTAGTAAGAAGAATGGGTAGTAAGAATGTTGACCAATTTGGAAACAAGTACACAGGTCGCGTTATAGGAAGATTTGTTACATGAAAAGCCTATGGTAAGAGTTCAGTAAACTAGAGACAAGAAATACTTATACAATTAAAGAAAATCAGATGATACGAGAGATGATAACGACAGAACAAGGTACAGATAGCAAAGCAGTAGCTTCAAAATGGCGACTGTAAACGTATTTATAGAGATTTATTATTTTTGGTAGCAACACTTATTTCATTCCATTTTACTTTCAGTTTTTCATCCTTTGGAAACTTATGAAAGTGTAGCTTACTTCCTTTCCAATAGAAATTTTTTTGCACCCGCGAACAATGCAAACAGCGGGCATATTTACAAAATTGAACTTGTAGTACTGCCCTGGTAGTATTACGCTCCCCCAGCGACTCATGACAGATAACAAGCTCAAGTCGGAGGACAGTAACAGACTGACGCCCGTTGAGATTCAAACCCTGCCGCTGCAATGTCACACAAGGCTACACATAATAAAACATTTTGATACAACGCTTCCTCCCATAAGCTTGAAACTACCTTGAGTAGCTTTTCTTAACCTTGAGATAGAGCAAGATAAAAACTCGCGCCTTACTACACCTTCCACTGACATATCTGTGGGCTGTATTATGGTGGCAGTGTTGATGAGGAATAAATGTCTGGATCCAGTAAATTTGCCTGACACACTGCCCTCGTAACATGCGGCCAAAGGATTGTTTGTGTGCGTGATATGTGTACAAGCTCTTTTCCAATTAATTAAATAAAGCCTTTCGTGCCTCGATCACATGAACGAGGCTTCCGGTGCGATTGTGCAAGATCACAGAAAGTTTCAATGTCTCAAACCACTTGTCTCTGAAGTTTAGGGCTGTTGTTAAGGAACAGAATGTTGATCTTTTCGACTACCTTCCGTATGTGCTAGCACGTTTCTACTTTCCCACTGAACGAATGAATGCACAGTATCTCACCCAATGAAGGCATGAACACGGGTGAATGGAGGGATCAGTTAAAACCTGTGTAGTTGATATCTCATAGAAATCCAGCTATCGATTTATATATATATATATATATATATATATATATATATATATATATATATATATATATATATATATATATATATATATATATATATATATATATATATATATATATATATATATATATATATATATATATATATATATATATATATATATATATATATATATATATATATATATATATATATATATATATATATAAAGTATTTTATTTTATTTATTTATTTATTTATTTATTTTTTTTTTTTTATGAAAGGCATGCCCACAATTCAGGAATTTTAAGCTTTCAAACTGCACAAACAAAAATCAGTGTCTTCTGTGAGAATCTTGTGGAATATCCCTCTTTCACACGAAGCAGAGATGTCGGGCCTCGTGGGTACATGGAGTCAAGCTGGTTACATTTTGTGGTGTTTTGCAGAAAACATTTTCATCATGTTTGTTGATCATCTGGTAGTTGGATTTCAAGAGCTACTTGGATAGCAAAGAATGGAAACAGTTGTGTGTGTGTGTGTGTGTGTGTGTGTGTGTGTGTGTGTGTGTGTGTGTGTGTGTGTGTGTGTGTGTGTGTGTTTATCTTTCTCTCGTCGAGTCGCAAGAAAGCCGACCAATTTTCAGAACTTTAATTGGAGTGAGTATGATTTCAGGCCGTTTTTTCAAGGTGTCCCTGATGACATCGGTTGTAGTTGTGATATAGGGTGTGGAAGAAAGACGTCATCTGCTTTATTCGAAAAATTCTTGGCTGACCAACGTTTCAGCATGTTAATTACTTCTACACCCATCCATCATCTGAAACCTAATTCTAAATCGTGAACTGACTTAATTGGCTCTCCTCTCACTGAATATGCTCCAGTCCATGTCTCTTCTGATCGCTTCCACGCCACCTAAGGCTGTCCTACTTACCTTGCTTTGCACCACTTCTATTTTATCTAATCCATTCCTCGTCCAGACAGTTGCCTGAAAGCCAATAAAGTCTCCAAGAATGGAGATCTCCGTGAGAGGGAAGAGAATCACGATTTACTCCACTTTGGAAGTTAAGTAGTCAAAATTTTTTTTAGTCAAAGGAGTTAAGTGAGAAGTATACAGCACATATAAATTTTATTTGGAAGTGTCTCTGTAATCACAGCCAGATAGTGGAAAGTTCGGGAGATTTAAGAGCATGGGCACGAGAACAAGTTAGGTCTTTGCGCATATAGACGCAACATCCAACTTTGGAATGAAAATGAAGATAGAAAAAGTAGGAGGGTCCAGAGAAGGGGCTACTTCCAATTGCTTCAGACACCTACATTTCAGTGAGAAAAAGAAGATTGAATTTAGTAAAAGAGAGGTGGTGTTCTACAGATTCAAAATTAGATATAAGGCCGCGAATATTGCAGAAGTTAATGAAGAAAAGTCGATGGGATATCAAGACAGAAAAAGAGCAGTCCAACCTAGCGACATTTGTGGTTCCCTCCCCAGACAGGGACTTCGAGGCTGGTGTGATATTTCTTAGCTCCTTATCTGGCTCATCCACACCACCAATATCCTACTAGAATATTAATCTTCCACAGCTTTCACATTTCTTTCTTTAAGCGTCTCTCCATTTACTTTCATCTTTTCTGTTTTCCTGTTCTCTCTTCACAAGAACTTATGCCAGTCCCTACTTCTCCTTTCCTCTCGAGTTCCCTAATGATTCCTCTCTTTTCACTCACTTTTGCCTTTCTAACTATTTCACATCTTTTCGTTTTACTCTCGCAGTCTACCCACGCCTCCTAAAATCAATTATGTCAGTTTCATTGTTCTGCGTATTCTTCCTCAAAACTCATACATTTCCTAGTCAAGCTGTTTCTTTCTCATTATTCCTCCACCTCTTACTATTTTTACTTTTCTTCCTTTTCACCTGTCCTATTTAACACTCTCTTCTACAGCCTTGCTTCTCTCTATTGACCATTCTCTGCAGACATTCCTACATTCTTCTATTGCTTCTCTGGATCTACCTCTCTCAAGCTCCAGCTCCTCCTTATTCTCTCCTCTCTTACTATCACTTTATTTTATTTATTTATTTATTTGTATTCTTCTATTAGGGTCACTCGCCACACCAGTCTCAATCTCTTCTCATCTACCCTCATTCTACTCACTCGCTCTCAAGCTTTCCGGTTAGCCTAACAACCATAAAGTCAATCGCAGATTCGTTCTCTCTTACGCAACAGGCCACTCTGCTTTCAGCCGTTGTATTAAACAAAAATCCAGGTCATGCGTCTCCGGAAAGTCAAGCAGCAGTTGGTCATTTTCATTCGCCTCCTCGCCCATTACGTGTGTGTCCGTCCACTCATATCACCCATCACAGTCAACATTTTCACCCTTATGCTTCTTTATCACTTTCTGTGTGACTGCTTCTTTCATTCTCCGCTCTCATCCATGTCCCTGTCACAGACGAATAGCAAATTACTACTGCAATATTCTCTCTCTCTCTCTCTCTCTCTCTCTCTCTCTCTCTCTCTCTCTCTCTCTCTCTCTCTCTCTCTCTCTCGCGCGCGCGCGCGCGCGCGTGTGTGTGTGTGTGTGTGTGTGTGTGTGTGTGTGTGTGTGTGTGTGTGTGTTCTAGTTGTGCGAAGAAGACAGGATCTGTTTGTGTGCCACCTCTGTCCTGAGTTGATGATTGCCGCTGCTGCTCTGATATTGATGATTGATGATGCTTGGTGTGTTGGTATCGTGGAGGACCGGAGTGAGGCGGTGATTCTGGTAGCTTGGAGGTCGTGGGTAGTTGGATGATATAGTAATGTGTGCAAATAAAAGACACGATGACGAGAGTTTTTCATTTAATAGATGACTGATTGTACACACTGGACTCGAGACGAAATTGTAACGTGACGATTGATTGTTCTTTCTCTCAAGTGATATGGATGATGACTGAGCAGCGTCTCTCAAGACTGACTGTGAGCGGAACTGAGTGAGAGACCAAGACTGACTGCTCGTAACTGAGTGACTGACTGACTCCGACCCTGACTGGGAGTGAACTCTTTCTGGATTGAACTGGAACTCCGAATGAACTAAGAGCTCGCTACCATGCGGGCTGTATTTATCTGAGCTAAGTGGATCTCAGATAGTTTTTTTTTCTTTTTTTATGTAGGGAGGACACTGGCCAAGGGCAACAAAAATCTAATAAAAAAAAAAAGGCTACTGAGATGCCAGTCCCATAAAAGGGTCAAAGTAGTGGTCAAAAATTGGTGGATAAGTGTCTTGAAACCTCCCTCTTGAAGGAATTCAAGTCATAGGAAGATGGAAATACAGAAGCAGGCAGGGAGTTCCAGAGTTTACCAGAGAAAGGGATGAATGAATGAGAATACTGGTTAACTCTTGCGTTAGAGAGGTGGACAGAATAGGGGTGAGAGAAAGAAGAAAGTCTTGTGCAGCGAGGCCGCGGAAGGAGGGGAGGCATGCAGTTAGCAAGAACAGAAGAGCAGTTAGCATGAAAATAGCGGTAGAAGACAGCTAGATATGCAACATTGCGGCGGTGAGAGAGAGGCTGAAGACGGTCAGTTAGAGGAGAGGAGTTGATGAGACGAAAAGCTTTTGATTCCACCCTGTGTAGAAAAGCAGTATGAGTGGAACCCCCCCAGACATGTGAAGCATACTCCATACATGGACGGATAAGGCCCTTGTACAGAGTTAGCAGGTGGGGGGTGAGAAAAACTGGCGGAGACGTCTCAGAACACCTAACTTCATAGAAGCTGTTTTAGCTAGAGATGAGACGTGAAGTTTCTAGTTCAGATTATAAGTAAAGGACAGACCGAGGATGTTCAGTGTAGAAGAGCTTCAATGACAGCTGAGTGTCATTGAAGAAGAGGGGATAGTTGTCTGGAAGGTTGTGTCAAGTTGATAGATGGAGGAATTGAGTTTTTGAGGCATTGAACAATACCAAGTTTGCTCTGCCTCAATTATAAATTTTAGAAAGATTTATGGTCCCCTCCCCAGATGGGGACTCCGAGGCTGGTGTAGGAGTCGCCATGATGATTTTAAAATTTTTGAGTGAAGGGTGTGTGTGTTATTAGGTGCTTGTAGTTTTGTGTGGAGGAAGAGAGTTGGCTTTAGAGGGCAGGCTGTGACTGCCTCCTTGTGTTGTGAGACACAAAGGGAAGCGTCCAGTGAGGTCACAGCTGGGTTTAATGATAAGTTCACAGCACCCCCTGAACAGTGCTTTAGACCTCACTGGGAGTAATTATCGTTTCGGCAGGTGTCTACTGCCTCCTCCTCCTGATACATGTGTGTGTGTGTGTGTGTGTGTGTGTGTGTGCGAATAATAATTTTGTGCTCATCCAAGTGACGAGTTGGCCGCGTGCCAAGTCAGCCGTTGTAAAAAAAAAAAAAAAAAAAAAAAGTTTTTGGTCACCTAGCGCGTTGGTCGTATGTCAAGTACGCTGTATGCTCATTACCCCACTGTATATGATATATATATATATATATATATATATATATATATATATATATATATATATATATATATATATATATATATATATATATATATATATATATATATATATATATATATATATATATATATATATATATATATATATATATATATATATATATTCTGAGATATCTGCTTTAATGTAAAAAAGAAAAACATCTCCGCTACATCTTTTTCCTTACCAACCAAGTTTTTTTTTTTTTTTTACTCAGAACAAACATTTTGGGTGATGACTCCTCCTTCCCCCCTCGGGCCATCTCTGGACGTTATACATATCTTACATTAATTAGAGGCAGTTGTTTTTTTTTCCTTGTTCATGTGAATCGTTCCACATTTCAGAACAAATCTCTGAGGCGTGTGAAACAAGCTTTGAGCGTAAGGCGAGCGACTGGTGGCGGAGGCCTGCCACCCACTACCTTGCTGCACACCCGCACCTAGGCTCAGTGGTGGCGAGGTGCAGGCGGCGACAGCACTCGGGGACGATCGACTCGCTCCCCGCACTCATAGTGATACGCCACCACCGTCAGCAGTTGGTGGCGCGGCAGGCACCCTTGACTCAGATAAATTACTTAAGTTACACAACACGCTATAATTTATTTTTGCAATAATAATTATTGTTTTATTATTTAATTGGTAAAAAAAAGTATATGGTGAAGCTTCATCCCGTTGATCGCGGTCACGTACTCTACTCCGTAGCGTCCCTGTTGTGACGAGAGAGAGAGAGAGAGAGAGAGAGAGAGAGAGAGAGAGAGAGAGAGAGAGAGAGAGAGAGAGAGAGAGAGAGAGAGAGAGAGTTTATTGAATTTAGCACAAGATCAACAACATGGTGGAGCAAGAACATCAACAAGATCCTGGAGGTGGAGGAACTGATGTGATCAATCTCACAAAAATAGGTATGTGCATCTGTATGGACTACTTTTACTGAGAGAGAGAGAGAGAGAGAGAGAGAGAGAGAGAGAGAGAGAGAGAGAGAGAGATGCATTTTGTCTTCATCCTTTTCAACAAAGGTTTTCATAATGCTAAGCATTATTATTATTATTATTATTATTATTATTATTATTATTATTATTGTTATTATTATTATTGCTATTATTATCATTATTATTATTATCATCATCATCATCATTATTATCATTACATATTTCATTGCCGTTGTTTTTTTTTTTTTTCATCACGAGTACATTATGCTTTCTTCACTCTTTCTCCATCTTCCTCTATCTCATCTTCAGGAAACAGCACCCAAAACAACAATAATAATAACAACAACAACAACAACAACAACAACAACAACAACAAGTTACTACTACTACTTCTACTACTAGTACTACTTCTACTACTACTACTACTGCTACTACTACTTCTACGAATATACACAATAACAACAACAACAGCAACTACTACTACTATTACTACTATTACTACTACTACTACTACTACTACTACTACTACTACTACTACTACTACTACTACTACTACTACTACTGCTGCTGCTACTACTACCACTACTGTTACCGTCAACACCACAACGACAACCACCAACAACACAGCCATAATCAAGTTCCTTATCTCACATCATCATCAGCATCATCATCATCATCATCATCATCATCATCATCATCATCATCATCATCATCATCATCATCTTTATCTACACTCCCACCCAACAACCAAATTCACTCGTCATCATCTTCATCCCTGATTCATAACCAAGTAATTCAATCCGTGCTTCGTCCCTCCCTGTCTGAGCAGCGTGGGATAATCCGCAAATAGAAGATAACCGACAATGCAAGAGTTATATCCCGTAGTCCGTGACCTTGCAATATTAAGACAAATCCACAGAGTGACTAAATAGTAACGATTTTTTTTTTTTTAATGCATGATTTCACTTTAAATTATCAATACAACCAAGAGACAGATTTCCCAAACGTCTCAGTGTCTTATCTCGATTACTTTTAGCAGGTTATAGTGAAAGTCATTAGGTTTGCAATTGTTTGACCGGTGATATTTTAGCAGGAATTCTAAGTATCATCAGTGCGAAAAAAACAGCCATGTGAATTTGACTTATCATCTCTGCAGTCTTTGGAAAGTCATTGTGAGAATCCAAAGCGTTTCAGAATAGTGCGTGCTGAGTCTGACTGAATGATTTTAATAGTTTCTCTCAAGATCGGACATGAATGAGTTAGTTAAGTAATTGAATTCATGAAATATGAGTGGATTCAATCAAGTCGTTTTCCGTCAGTAGAGAGAGAGAGAGAGAGAGAGAGAGAGAGAGAGAGAGAGAGATGCATGCATTCTCTCTCTCTCTCTCTCTCTCTCTCTCTCTCTCTCTCTCTCTCTCTCTCTCTCTCTCTCTCTCTCTCTGTAAGGCTTCCCATTCCCACACCCTATAAATGCTTTACTTAACGAACAGCTTGAAGAAGAGACAATTAATAAGCAGAGTCCGGTAGACTTCTGGCTTCATCCCTCTCCCTCTTTTTCTCTTTCTGTCTCTCTCTGGAGTTGTTACCACGACAACCTAAGCCACCTGCCTTCCCGCCTCTCGCATACACCTGCGGACGAGGGTGAAGTGGGTGGCCTGAGAGGCGATCGTGTCCCGGTGTGGTTGAAGGGTGGAGGGAAGAACCCGCTGGCTGCTCGTGACACAGACAACCTCACTATTCTCTCTCTCTCTCTCTCTCTCTCTCTCTCTCTCTCTCTCTCTCTCTCTCTCTCTCTCTCTCTCTCTCTCCTTGTGTTGCTGTTGTTACATGTGTGTTTTCACTTATATTCCAGTAACGTATGGTTGGTATCTGGGACTTCTTGCATTGGTGTTTCTGAGTCATGTTATTTTGTTTTTATTTATTCATTTTTTGTGTATGTGTTTGTTTTCACTTGATTTTAGTGTACTGATGTGAGTACATAGTATGTATATGTGTGTGCATTCGCTGTTCTTATATTGGCAATTTCCGCTATATAATAAGGATAATAATGATCTCTTTTCTAGTCATGAGAGACATAAGGCTTTGTGTATATCACATTGTATAGTTTATTATTTTTATTATTATTCTTTTTTTTTTTATATTTGTGGTCGTTAAACAAAGAAAAGAAAAGACAAGCTACTCATAACTCTATAGTGCTTCATGGCTGACGGTCGCCACGCAGGCAGCACCGAGGCTGGCGGTGGAGGCGGAAGACCCACAGGAGCAGCCAGTCCTCAGGGGCATTAGCGTTGTTAACGTCGCGGCATCTGACGTAACATTCCACAGCGTCCCTTCCCGCGCCCCTTCTCGCGTGTGGTTGGGTCATTGGGTGGATGTTTCCTGGCTGTTATGTAGACAGGGGTGGACGGATGAGCCTCTTTTCTGTTCGTCAGATTGTAATAGCCAGAGAGTGGTCGCCATTCACTGTCACTACATGAGGCCGTTCTTTCATTCTCATATCCCCGCAGTGGGGGTGATTATGTCGCGTGGAGGTAGTACAAGTTCCTTTAAAATGCCAGTCCTGATTAAAAGTACTGATGTAAGTCTTTTTCATGTGACTTCAAAAGCGTTGTATGTATTTACGTATTTTTATATTTGCAGGATGGAGTCGACTTTGTAATGTCTCGTCTATTAGTATTAAATCATATCTTTATTTAGATTAATGTATACTACTTTCACACACCTCTTTCTCTGATAATGCATTTATTGAAGGATGTACGAGTATTGTCTTGCTGTAAGCACTGACTTTTTGCAAGTTCTGACCTTCTCTTTTGCGTTGTGTCCTTTTAATATTTCGACTGACATGTGCTTGTGAGCAATAGAGTAGCAGGTCATTTTTGACATCCGTTTATGCTTTGAATCATCTTGCCTGCATGTATAGCTTGCTGAAAGCTGACGGAGATATCTGCCACAGTATTGTAATAATACACATATCATTGTTATATGCATGTATTCACCAGTTAATTGATTATCTTTTTTTTTTTTCATGGAGTCACTTGTGCAAAGATACAATATAAAACTGCTGGTGATCTTGTTAGTCGTTTCCGAATCTCACTCAGAATACTAGGAGGCATCGCTCCTAATCTAATAGAAAACGTACCCTGTCTCACGGCGGAATATGAAGGGAAGTTATGGAAATCGAGAGTTGCGGTTGACAAGTCGCCGTGACGAAGTGGTGAAGCTCGCAAGTGTCTAAGAAATTCATCCAAAGGCAGAGAAAGAGAGAGAGGGAGAGAGAGAGAGAGAGAGAGAGAGAGAGAGAGAGAGAGAGAGAGAGAGAGAGAGAGAGAGAGAGAGAGACTGACTGACTTTCAGTTTTTTTTTACGTTTCGCTGCCTTTGGTCGCTCCGATATCCCATGAAGGTATTACAGATGAGAATAATTAGAAGTAACTTTGTATGACGTGTGGTACAGTATATGTAAAACATTATATAATACAAAATTTCGCATGTGTTGTGTAACAGCTAAGCGTCCTTTTATTTATCGATGTATTATACTGCAAACAAGCTGGGACTTGTTCCTCATTTTACCTTCTCGCATTTTGTTGAAGCCCAGGAAACAGTCAGAGAAAATATCACACTCGTCTTTGAAGTCTTTTAATGGTTATTTTTATGTCAGACTAGGGAAACAAGACGTTTTTTTCTCTTCCTTTACTGATTACAATTCGCATCCGCAAACAGGCGTGGTGGCGGCTGTGGTGGCCGCCGCGGCGTGGTTCGCACAGGCATGGCTCGGGACGACGCAGGGGATCGTGTACAAGAATGACCCCGTGTATGACTTTATTGTGGTGGGGGCCGGCACGGCGGGCAGCGTGGTGGCGGCGCGGCTCAGCGAGACGCCTCACCACCGGGTGCTACTGCTGGAGGCGGGTGGAGAAGAGCCGTGGCTCTCCTCCATTCCCCTCGCCGCGCCGCTCCTCCAGGGGTCTCGTTATGACTGGAAATATATGACGACGCCTCAGAAGAAATCTTCAGAGGCTCTCGTGGGCAAGGTGAGGAATTTGCCTTTATTCTGTTCTTGGTTGGTCATCCAGGTCAAATAACATCAATTCATGCGTTTCTGTATAATTGTTTTCTCTTTCTCTGATATATATATATATATATATATATATATATATATATATATATATATATATATATATATATATATATATATATATATATATATATATATATATATATATATATATATATATATATATATATATATATATATATATATATATATATATATATATATATATATATATATATATATATGTATTTTTTTTTTTTTTTTTTTTTTTTTTTTTTTTTTTTGTCACGAGGAAGCACAATGAAGTATCTATTACTAGCAGTACAATGCATTACAATCTTGGCCCACCAAATGATTCACAACTTTCCTCCGGGGACAGCGGTCAGCGTGGCCGCGAGGCCGCGTTTTGGGCGGCAGCGGCAGCATCAACTACAACATCCACATGCACGGGTCGCCGCAGGACTTTCAGGCGTGGGAACAGCAGTATGGCGCCACGGGCTGGGGCTTTGCTGAGATGAAAAAGTATGCCAATAAAGCAGAATGTCTGAGGCTTCGTCCGAAATTATTCAAGGTAAAATCTATTTTTGTTGATTTCCCTATCATACTGATTCTCTCTCTCTCTCTCTCTCTCTCTCTCTCTCTCTCTCTCTCTCGATGATCTCTGGATTCTTCACATATGATCTGACATTCTCAAGGTCGTTTTGTTATTATCTTCATTTCCCTCTCGTATTTGTACTATTTTTTTACATTTTTACCCCCCCCCCTCTCTCTCTCTCTCTCTCTCTTGACATTGGCGTGACAAGAAGCAATCCCTCTTACGTTTTTTTTTTTTTTTTTTTAACGTTGAGGAAAACTTTTTCACTTTTATTGAGATGAGGGAGTGTTCGTCATCATTGGCAGAAAATACAGAAATGGATCCCCCAGGAAACATCCGTATATTATAAACAGACTGTAAATTGCAGACCAGTAAAAATTATTGGCTGGAGATTTTAGCATAAAATTCATAACAAGTTATAGGATTATACTCAATGGTAACCACAGGATTCATCACGGCATAACGGATCAAATACAACCGGAAGACTTGTTTTACCCCGCAGCAGGAGGAGTGCACCATGGAGGCAGTTCCTCTGCAGCAGAAGGGTTGTAGTGGGGGAAGCAATGGCACCAGCAAAGAAGGGCAAGGACACGTGCGGCAGCCCCAAGACGCTGTTCAGTGCTACGACCCGCCTATTCGTACACAGACCGCCTCCTCCATCCTCACCTCCACCTTCCTTGCAGCGGGGAAGGAGCTTGGTAAGAATCCATGCTATGTCTACATACCATTTCCTCAAAGCATAGTCCACTAAGCCTGCCGATGTGATGGAAAAAAGAAAGGAAGAAAGAAAAAAGTCTTGGTGGAAGGACAGACACGGCTGATCGCGGTGAACTGGCTATCAGCAGGTTATCCACAACACCACGTCCACTTATAATCTGTTTATAACTGAAATTAGAACAGTGTTAGCGTGAGGGAACTGCAGTGTGTAGAATTACTGAGATGAGGGTGGCCATGAAAGGAGTGACGCCGTATGCACTGAAGCCTAACGAGTGTATACTACTCGTACATGTTGCTTCAGTGAAGGGATGCAGTAAGGACTTTTTTTTTTTCTTCTTCTTCTTAAGACGAGTGAGAGGGAAGAGTGGTGTTACGCCGTGTCAACGCATAAGTAATTATCTACCCATCCTTCTTAGGGCTTCCTGTTGGAAACCTGAATGATGAGATTGACTACGGGGTGATGGCTGCCCGCACCACGGTGTTCAAGGGCCACCGCTGGAGCTCATTCACAGGCTACCTCAAACCCTCCCTCGGCAGGCCCAACCTTCACGTCATGCTGCACACACAAGTCACAAAGGTACACAGCAATGTTTCCAGTGTTAAAAATACATATTGTAAGACGAGGTGGTATTATTAGCGGATAGTTATATCTTGTGGCCAAGGATAATACTCTGTTATCCCAAGATATAATGTATCTCTCTCTCTCTCTCTCTCTCTCTCTCTCTCTCTCTCTCTCTCTCTCTCTCTCTCTCTCTTTGCATGAGTTTCAGGCTCCTTTACAATGATAAGGTAAATCTTGCATATATATATATATATATATATATATATATATATATATATATATATATATATATATATATATATATATATATATATATATATATATATATATATTGCCTCAAAGCCGGATGTTCCCACTTCCATCCTCTCAAACTTGGGTGTAACTACAACACAGTGCACTGAAGTAGCTACTGAATACTGAGCAATTGATCTAGAAGCTCAAATAATTGTTGTGAGTTTCAGGAGAAATGCACCATGTCAGGGACTGAACCAAAGATTCCAGGCATGGAAGTGCGTGAGAGAATGAAGACAATCTTTAAGAGGGTAGGGACTGACATGAGGAAAAGTTTTTGACTCCACTGTGTTTAGGTCTGAGTTGAACCAATCCCTTGTGTGGGAGCAGTACCTTATACATGAATGGATAAGAACCCTTTATAGAGTAAACAGCTGTGAGGAAGAAAAGTAATAAGTGACACACAACACCCAATTTTATGGAAGCTGTTTTAGCAAGCGATGTGGAATTTCCAGTTGAGACTTTTAATGAAGAACAGTCCAAGTATGTACATATGTTCAGTGGAGAGAAGGGGGGGATAGATGGGTGTCACATACTGAAGAAGAGGGATAGTTGTGTTTGGTAGATAGACAAAGGAATCAAGTTTTTTTTAAAGTATTGAACAAGTAAGTAACAGGTAAGTACAAGGTTTGTTCTACCTCATTTTGAAATAATAGGGGTATTAAAAGTTATATATTCTATGAATCAGCAGGAATTCTTTAGGTCCTACTGAATAGACTGTCTAACAAATGAGGTTCAGAAATGCAGGGTAGAGCTGTCAGCATAGAAATAGATGGGACCAGAAGTTTGACTGAGATCATTTATGAATAATAGGAATAGGGTTAGTGATAGAAGAGAGTCCTGTGGAACACCACTGTTTAGATTTAGGTGAACAGTGGCTGTCTGGCACTAATGATAGAACAGCCAGAAATTAAACGAGATAAAGTTGCAGAGAAACAGCTAGAAATTGTATGGGAAAAGTTTACAGATCAAACATTTAAGCTGGACTCTATCAAAAGTTTTTGATATGTCTAAGTCAGTAGTAAAGGTTTTACCAAAATCCCTGAGAGGAGATGCCCAAGATTCACCAAGGAAAGTTGGAAGATTGTTGATGAATTGTGTAAGTGTGCTTCTGCATGGTATTATGTACAGCTGGTCACACTCCTGTAAGGTCCACCCAGCATTGTCAAGGCTGACAAGATTGTAACCATGAAACACTACAAATAATGAGCTTCACTTAAGGGATTTATTGATGGGGTGAGAGGTAAGTATGGGGGATGGTTTGCAGGAGGTAAGAGGGGTCTGAGGAAGGTAGGGGAGCTGCTCCCTCTCCCTCTCCATTAATGAATACTCTGAGTGAAGCTCACTACTTGCAGTGTTTTGCAGTTACAGTCTTGCTAGCCTTGACATCACTGGGTGGACTGCATGGGAATGTGGCCAGCTGTACTTCTGTTGTTCAACATGGCAGCTGAATCTATGGGATCGCTAAACAGTAAATAAATAAGAATTCCACAAATTTATGTCACCACTGCATGAACTTCATGAAATACTATTCATATAAACTAAAGGAGTGTGAATTGAAAACATATTAGAGTAAAGTTAAATACTAAGAGAGAGAACATTCCTTGAGTGGAAATATCAAGGAGGTTAAGAAAAGACATCACAAAAGAATGAGGCGACTGCAGGAAACTAGAAATTTATGCATGAAAAATTTAGCTGATTAGTTTGATGATATGGTCTTTCTCCTTAAGGGATTGGGAAGAACAGAGATAGATATGTATATGTATTTTTTCCAAAATATCTATCATCATACACAAGGCTGTTACAGCATGGCTTCCTCACATTCTCTGAGTATTAGATTTATTCATCTGAGAATTTATCTTAATTATATAATAATTCCTTGTAAGGGTTTGCTTGGATCAAACATGAAGTGATTTTGTTATGATCTAGGTACAGTGATCAGTTTTAGTCAGTACATGTACATTTTGTCTTTATAGCAAAAATAACTCACCCTAATTATGTAAACTGCTGAACTTACTTTTTTTATTTTTATTTATTTATTTATTTTATTTTTTCAAGATACCTATAGCAATATCTGACTGACCTCTGTTCAAGATGCTTGTGTATTTTGAACAAATACAAAAGGAATCACTTCTGTCATATATAATTATTGAGCATGATTCATGCAGAGACATTATTGATTAGTTTTAAGATCTCTTTAACACACGTCTGCATGGAATACTTAACTGTAATCTGTGATACATCTTGGTTTTGCTTCATATTTTGTTGCTAGCAGAGAGGTATCTTATGCATAGGAGTATTATGGTAGTGTGTAGATATGTCACTGAAATGCTGATACTGTTCCTATGTCATTTAGTTATTCACAGTGATGTACAAAATTTACTTTCTTCTCTGCTGACGATGTGACAACCTCTTGCACAATTCTGTCAGATTTTGAAATCTTTGTACTTTCAGGAGTTTTTGTGATAAATGTTTGTTAACAGTGCAGACAGAGCAAATAGTACATTATGTTATATACTTACTCCACATCTCAGAATTTCCCCTTTTCCCTTTTCTTGGAATCCATAATAGAATGCTTTATCTGCCTTATCTCTTCTTATGTGGATGTAACTACATAAAAAAGCAGATGAATCATTCTTTTCTCTAATTTGTTAATTTCTCTTTGTCTTTTGTATTTTTGTATACAGTCTCGGATCCCATGGAAAGGACAAACTAGTTTTTTTTTGTCTTTTGTATTTTTGTATACAGTCTCGGATGCCATGGAAAGGACAAACTTTTGGATCAGCTTCTACTATTATTGTGTTCCTTATCTGCCCCTTCATTCACCCAGACTTTTCTTGTGCAGGTGGTGTGGGATGGGAAGCGGGCAGTGGGTGTGGAATTTGTTCAGTGGGACAATGCCAGGCTGAATGGCACTGTGTATGCCCGTGGGGAGGTGATACTGAGTGGTGGCGCCATCAACACTCCGTTGCTCCTCACCCACTCAGGGGTTGGACCAAAGCACGTGCTAAAGAAGCTGCAGGTGAGTTACCAGTGCAGGAGAGCAGTCTTTGTTTTGTGTGTTCATTCCATTCACAGGTGTTGATGAAACATATATATTCAAATACTATACTTTTAGTGACTCTCACAGCCAGCAAACTGTTTGAAGGAGTTAGTTACACATCTCAAGGGACTTCCAAATGCATTAGTTAGAATTCTAGCTGTGTTTTGTAATTCTGATTTTTGGACCCCAAATTAGCCAGTTCCTCTTTAATTTGACATGTTTTCCTAATGTAAATTTGCTTTTCTTCCACAAATTTGATATCTATTCAGGGAAGACACATACATGAAGATCACAGAACCAACAATAATAAGAGTGATGTAAAAACTGTTGCACCAGACATTTTAAAAAGATAAAAAAAGAAGAAAAAGAAAGAAACCAAGAGTTAGCTTATCCACATGAATGATGAAGGTCAGCCACTCTCACACCACATCTCCCCAGATCCCAGAGGTGTCTCCTCTGAGTGGTGTGGGAAGCAACTTGCAAGACCATCTCAACTTGCCGCTCTATGTGTCCTTGGAGAAGCCTGTCTCCCTCAACCTTGCCAAGCTGAGGACCGTCTCTAACCTGTGGAATTACTTCTTCAACTCAGGGAAAGGTGTGAGACTATTGTATGAATTGTGTGGTTATTGGTGTATCTGTAACCTTGAAAGACTACTTTTTATTTTGTGAAATGATATGGGTCCAGAGTCTTATGTTAGTTTTATATTTACCTTTTTTTTTTTGTAATTATTTACCTATGTATTTATTTATTTATTTTTTTATCTATTTGTTATTGTTATTATTATTATTATTATTACCATTATTATTATTATTGTTATTATTATTATTATTATTATTATTATTATCATCATCATCATCATCATCATCATCATCATCATCATCATCATCATCATCATCATCATTGTTGCAAAATCTCAGTTGCACAAATACCAGAAAAACTTGTGACACCAACTGTTGCAGATCCCACCTTGTCCTTACTGTTTGTGCATTTCCAGGGCACAGGAGACAAGGGAGGGACTCTGTACAACAGTACATATTCACTCTGATGGGCTCAGTGTCATGGTGGCAAGAATGCTTCTTAACTTACAAGATTCAGGCACCAGACCCAAGGGTGATAAGGACACACTTGGGCTTATGAGACACATTTATTTTCTAAGCACAAGGCACAATATAGGACACAATACAGTGGCAGAGTTACAAGGTGCAGCTAATTCTTGGACACATCTCTTAACTCTCACTCTCTGTCTCTCTGTGGTGTCTCTCACCACTGCACTTCCCAGCAGCAGGGAAACTTTGGATGGCTGTGGTTGGCATCCTGGTATCAAGGCAGACAC
>NC_087162.1:18980447-18987947 GCF_035594125.1 Scylla paramamosain | reverse complement strand
TAAAAGGCAAGATAACTTGGTTTTGAGTAGTATTCGTAATCTTTGGCGTAGTCTTTGGCTGGAGACTCATGGAGAAAGCAAGCTCTAACACCCTACCCTTCAGGTCAAGATAGTCACCAAGGTCTGACTGTCCTGTCACTACAGTTAATAAAAAAAAGCTAATGTGGTATAGACTCCTTGATCCTTTCCTCCTCTCTGCAGGCATCCTGGAGCAACAGCACCCACCTGGCATCACAGCGGCTGTGCTCCTCATCCCCAGACTGTGAACAGAAGTTATTAGCTAAGCTGGACAGCTCCTCTGGTTGTGTCCACCCTTCTTTGCTGCTGCTGGTGTTCTTTCTTGTTCTTCACTCTATAAACATTTGTGTGTAATCTAGTAATCTGAATTCTGGTATGTAATGTACTCATGTTTCAGAGTTATCTGTTGTTCATCAGGGTATGCCTTTCTTCCCAATCTTCTGTGAGATATTCATGATGCTAGTCAGATTGTGCTATTTATTCTGTATGATTTAATTTGTTGTATTTATTATTGAATACATTTTATTTGGTGCAGAATTGTTTGTCTGTGATAACCTGATGTGGACATGCCTTGCTAGTTTGTGGTGATTGGTGGGTCTGTAATTCTAGTCTGTCAAGGTAATGGTACCATGTGTATTAACTTCACCTTATTGTATGATCTTACTGGATCTGAGAGAGAGAGAGAGAGAGAGAGAGAGAGAGAGAGAGAGATTGTTATATATTTTGTGATTTTTTTTGCACTTATTGTGTATCATCAATGGAATTTATTTTTATGATGCATTATTTATTGAATTAAAAGTTAAATGAATAATGATTGAATGAAAGCTAAGATGCAATTTAGGACACTATAGAAAACATTTGTGGTGCTGATTGTGAACAGAAGCCAGTCAAGTTAGTGAGTTGAAACATGAAAATGCAAGAAGTGAGAGCTCAAGTAAGTAAGGTAGTTGAGATTTGATGGGTTTAACAGGTGAGGTTTAACATGAGAGCACATCCTTCCCTTAATGTGATGTGTGACGTTTATGTTTGAAGTGTGGAATGGTGGTTATGGTGGTGGTGATAAGTTAAAGGTTACCTAATTTAACATAAGTTGTCATAACTGAAAATAACCCAACGTAAGAGAAAACACATTGAACACCTTCAAATTGTAGGATAGGGAAGTGTGAGGCAAGGTTATGTACTAACAGTGTGATTACTTGGAGGTGAGGATAGCAGCTCTACCTTGCTATTTGAGTGATCTAGAGCTACTGTGAGATAGTTTTTATATGCCTTTTGTATACTTATTAGCTGGATCAGTGTGTAGTAAATTAGCTGACATAGATTTTAAGAACTAGCTAGGAAAAAAAAAAAAAACAGGTGTGGTTAGATTAGTCCTTCAGTTTTCTAAGCCGGTGAGATGACTAATTATCCATTTAATGTGTTAAGAATTAATATATTTCAAAACAACATAAACAGATAAATTAGCTACGTATATCCGTGAATAAGGAGGATAGTATGAAATGTAATACTAAAAGCAGTAATTCAACCTGATATTGTGAAAATCAACCTTAATTATAGCCAGATATAAGAAATAACGATGCGCTGAAACATGACTAAAAAACGAAGCTTCGAAATGCTCATGAACCAGTCTCCCAGAGACCAACGCAGAGTGAGAAGCACAGTTGTGATTCCTCAACAAAACATAAACCAGGAGGATTATTCCAGGAAAATAGTGCCCTGTTAATGTAGTGTAACAAGAAGTGAATTATTGTGTTGCCGTGGAGTGTTGTGAGTTGCTGCGGCGCCGTGGAGTGTGGTGGGAGGGGTGGGGAGGGAAGCGTGAGGTGAGGAGAGCCTACAGGGATCGCCGAGGAGGGAGGGCGCCACCAGGAAGACATCTTGGAAGGTAAATACCCATAATCAGTAAGTCAAAGTATCATACTGCGTTTTTTTTTTTTTTTTTTTCAATATTGATATCACCATTACATATTTATGTATATCTGCTCCGACAAGCTATTGTGCAACGACGTATGCAGTGCGAGTAACGGGTGCCATTTCCACGTTCTCTGATGTAACAGAGTATCCTGATGAAACAGTCTTCCAATACAACACATACTTGGATGGGTCTGATCACTCTAGGTTAATTCCACGAGTATCTGTGCTTATCTCTGTGAACTTTCGCAGTGAAAGATGTTCATTAAATGCAGTTGAATGGAACTTGACAAACTGCGGATAAACTTACCTCTGTTGCTCTTTAGAGTGAGCAAGGTATATTGTAATTCTTTAACTGCTAATGACAGTATGACACTGGTTACTTCATGTGAGAGAGTCTTCACCATTTTACTGTACAAATCCCAAACTATGGTTACGAAAACATTTCAACTACGTGATGACATCTTCTGGTATTGTGTTTCCAAATTACACTCAGCTTATACACCAGACCAGTGTGGTCCAACGACGGGCCCGCGGGCCACAAGTGGCCTGCCGGTTGATTGTCTATGGCCCGCGACCGATTGTATTATAAATCTAATTTGTACACGAAAACATAGACGAAGTTTCTGTGTTTGTATATTAAATACTACTAGGAAATAGGAATATATATATATATATATATATATATATATATATATATATATATATATATATATATATATATATATATATATATATATATATATAAAATTAGTGACCCTCCATGTAACCATTTAGTGCTGTATTGGCCCGAGATGTCGAAGAAGCCGGACCACCCTGCACCAGACAATTTTAAAATAAGCTTGAGGAGAAGCCACGCCAGTCAAAGGGTTATGAATTCGTCACATACTTAGACAAAAACTAGGTAAAAAACATGTGAGATGACTTACTTGTAATGGAGATGATTTTTAGAAGCAAACCTCATGACTGAAAAGTTTAGCATCCGAGGTTAGAGTAATAACCCTTTGGAAGATCTAAGTGAGGTTTAATAACCCTCTGTCGGAATTACTTGAGATTTGGCTTCGTGTCTCTAGTCTGGATGCACTAACAGTCGCTTTGTTTCGTCAAATGAATGATAATCTCTTCGGGGATTGAGTAAGGCTTGAGGAGTAATCGTATGGAGGATGAAGCGAGGTGTGATATTTGATTCTTTATGGGATCAAGTGTCACGGGAGGCTTGGGTGACAATCTCATATGGAGAACTGTGTAAGGTTTGGTGAATATTTACGGGATTATAGTATTATTGATTTACGTATATGCAGCAGTACTGAAATACCCGTAGATAAGAAAATGTCCAACGATTGATATTACGAGAGAGATTACGTGAGGCTTGCATGATAACCCTTTTTTGTACTTACTTGGGAGGAAGGATCAGGGAAGGTGCTTGCGTAAACAAAGTGTATTTTTCTGTCGCCCTTCTTTTACCTCCAAAAATATTGTTATTGTAATTTTCTCCCAGTTTGGGAACCACTCCTTTATGTTAACAAGAAACGACCTTGATAAAATACGTGACGTGATTACTCAGGATGAAATTTGGCGTATTCCACTGGTTTGCGAATGATCCCGGAGGTTCGCCCGAGCAGTGAGGAGGGTCAGCAGTGCGAGGGGAGAGGAGGGGTTATCTCTCGCAGGGGTTGGCGAGGTGCATGGCGTCAAGTACAGAAGGGGTGGATAAGGAAAAAAGATATTGTATGTAGTGGGCAGCGTGTCGGGAGCATGTTAGCAGCACTCGAGACCTGTAGCCGTGACGCAGAGTTGACGCCACTAGGAACGCTCGTAATTCCTGCTGTAATTGCTGAAAACTTATGAGACATACGCGTTACTGGCAAGATGTAATTTCATCACGCAAACACGATCTTCTAAATAGTGTAGGAACCAATTATACCCTTTTTTTTTTTTAATATAAGTGACACGGAAGCGTTATTTTGCAGCTCACATATTGTCGCAAACATGCAAGCTCTTTTTTTTTTTTTCACTCTTCAAAAGTCGCTTAATCGCACATCCTCTTTGCCTTCTTGGTCACTCTTATCTCTGACGTGCCTCGGGTGAGTGTGCTGTGCGGCCTCGTCAGCTTCCCTTCTGCTAAATTTCTTTGTCTCGCCTCGCTCACTTTTATCTGCTGGTGTTGTCAGTAGCGTACCTCCTGTTTGGCTATCTGTTCGAGGTTCATTCTGGTAATTCATGGGTAGCGCTCTCTCTCTCTCTCTCTCTCTCTCTCTCTCTCTCTCTCCCCTCCTCCTCCTCCTCCTCCTCCCAAGGCCTCTAATAATGCTTGCACCGTTCTATTACCAATAAGGACTAATGACTGTATTGCCTAAAAAGGACTAATCGCTTTACTGCCTCTGAACATTGCCTGGCGTGGTGTTACCTGCAAGCAATGGCTGTTCTCTTATCTGTAAACACCAGCCAGTTAGTACTTATTGCCGGCTGAAAGTATCCATCCCTTAATTACTCATGTCTGCGTTACTCACCCATCATTAAACGTTGTAATGATTATATACACACAGACACACAAACACCGTTAATTGTATTTACCTGAAGTCAGTACTAACGATTTAATTATACACTTACACCTGAAAGCATTGTACATCTTTTTTTATTTGTTTATTTATCTTTATCACCGCCACCTGCAGTAAATAAACAAAGGGAGCTGCGCAAGGCATAAACACCTACGCTCGTCTTACACTGAAGGCATCGATCGTTGGTTCCTGTAAAGAATTAAAAGAAACGTCTTCCTTGCAGTGTTTAGTGAAGGGAAGCGTGACATGCAGATATTCGTGGTAACGCTTCCTTATACAGCTGGTAGTGGGGATATGAGAGATAGAGAGAAAAAAAGAAAAAAAAAGAAAAAAATGGAAGGGGAATTACGTACAGGAAAACCAGGTAGGTAGGTTGGTCTATAACGAATGTATCTGCGGAAATGCTTACTGCTGTGATGGTGAAAAAAAAAAAAGTAGGAGAGGGATAGGAAAGAGGAAGGCTTCATTGTTATTATGTATTTATTTATTTATTTATTTTTTTTTTTATTTTGGTGAAACGATATATCTAACTTTTGTATCTCTCTCTCTCTCTCTCTCTCTCTCTCTCTCTCTCTCTCTCTCTCTCTCTCTCTCTCTCTCTCTCTCTCTCTCTCTCTCTGTTGGAGGAAGAGAAAAGAGACAGTGATAAATAGAGTAAGAATAACAACAACAGTTACATAACAGAAGTGAGGTATGTAGATGTGCGTGAGAGAGAGAGAGAGAGAGAGAGAGAGAGAGAGAGAGAGAGAGAGAGAGAGAGAGAGAGGAGAGAGAGAGAGAGAGTGGGGGTGAGAGAAGTGATATGAATGTCTACTAGGAAGGGAATAATTAAAGGGAAGTACGTACGAAGTGAGAATGAAAAACTACTGCCACCAAAAAAAAAGAAAAAAGGAAATGATAAGCACTTTTCTCTTTCTCCCCTCTTTCTTCCTCCTCTTCCCTCTCCCCTTCCTCCTCCTCCTCCTCCTCCTCCTTCCTCCAGTGCACAGGAAATAATGTTCCTGTCATGACGTCAGCCAAAAATTACCTTCCTGGAAACACGACGAGGACACCGATTTTCGCCATTGTGTGTGTGTGTGTGTGTGTGTGTGTGTGTGTGTGTGTGATAGGATAAATACTGGTAGGCAGGGTGTAAGGCTGAGAGAGAGAGAGAGAGAGAGAGAGAGAGAGAGAGAGAGAGAGAGAGAGAGAGAGAGAGAGAGAGAGAGAGTAGTGCTGCCGTTGCTGAATTACTCTTTTGCATTGTTGTTTTTGTCAATGGTGGTTGTGATGGTGGTGGTGATGATGGTGATGATGGTGGTGGTGATGGTGGTAGTAATGGTGGTGGTGGTGGTTGTTGTGGTTACGGTTTTCAAGTTTCCAGCGTTACTGTGTCCATTCTTTTCTCTTTCTATCTTATTTATTTATCCATCTATTCAACACTCCTTTATTCATCAAACTGTCTATCGCTCTACCTGTCCTGTTATTTCACTTTCCTGTTCACTTCTTATTAATTCCATTAATTGATGATGAAAAGGAAATAACTGTAGTACTTTCTTGCGATGCCATCCGAGAGAGAGAGAGAGAGAGAGAGAGAGAGAGAGAGAGAGAGAGAGAGAGAGAGAGAGAGAGAGAGAGAGAGAGAGAGAGAGAGAGTTTAAAGGTTGAAAGCGGTCACTTCCCACTAACACAAATAAGTTTGTTGCAGAGAGAGAGAGAGAGAGAGAGAGAGAGAGAGAGAGAGAGAGAGAGAGAGAGAGAGAGAGAGAGAGCAGAAAAATGGGCCGACCGTTAACCTCTGGAGAAAGTCCAACCCAACCTTGCAAGGACGTGTGTGTGTGTGTGTGTGTGTGTGTGTGTGTGTGTGTGTGCTCGCGCGCGCGTCTGTGTATGTGTACATGTTTATTAGGTGATACATAAGTAAACATATGGAGTGTGTGTGTGTGTGTGTGTGTGTGTGTGTGTGTGTGTGTGTGTGTGTGTGTGTGTGTGTGTGTGTGTGTGTGTACATGTTTATTAGGTGATACCTAGGTAGACATATGGAGTGTGTATGTGTGTGTGTGTGTGTGTGTGTGTGTGTGTGTGTGTGTGTGTGTGTGTGTGTGCGCGTATTTACCTAGTTGTATTTACATAGTTATATTTTAAAACCCCGAGCTACATTTGTGTTTTTACGTCTCCATACCTAGTGTGTGTGTGTGTGTGTGTGTGTGTGTGTGTGTGTGTGTGTGTGTGTGTGTGTGTAATTAGTTTGCATGCAGACAATAGTCAAACAGATGATTTGCATTCAGGGAGAGAGAGAGAGAGAGAGAGAGAGAGAGAGAGAGAGAGAGAGAGAGAGAGAGAGAGAGAGAGAGAGAGAGAGATGGGATTCCCTCACTCATGGTCAATCATGTCTTCTTCCTGTCACTATTTTTGCGTCTCTCTCTCTCTCTCTCTCTCTCTCTCTCTCTCTCTCTCTCTCTCTCTCTCTCTCTCTCTCTCTCTCTCTCTAAAACGAGGCCAGTAGAGTAAATAGGTTTCATCATCGTCAGCATCATCATTTCTGTTATTGAGGTGTTTTTCATTTATTTTATTCATTTACTTTTACATTAGTGTAATTATTTTTCTACTTTATAATGTTTATTATTATTATTATTATTATTATTATTATTATTATTATTATTATTATTATATTATTATTATTATATATAATTTATCTTTTATTTAATATCATCATTATCTCTATATCTGTCTGTCTAACTAACAAACTATCTATCTATCAGGCTACCAACTTATCTAACTCCCTTCTTGCCTATTTATCTATCTATTATCTAGCCATCTATCTATCTATATATCTATGTATCTGTCTATACTACCTACCTACCTATCTGTCAATCGTTTTATTCATCTCGCTCACACATTGCTATGAAATCACACGATCATTTATCTTTTTATCACACCACCAATGCATGCACACTCGTGGTCACGGGTTGTGTAATCTGCTGCAGTCACATCCACTGCGTTGTATATTTTCCCCGTCAAATCATAATTTCTC
>NC_087162.1:18945447-18960447 GCF_035594125.1 Scylla paramamosain | reverse complement strand
TCTAAAATCTATTAGCAGTGTTCAGGGTTCTGTCCTGTCACTCACTCTCTATTATTTATCAATAATCTAAACCAAATTTCTTGTCCTATCTACTCCTACACTGATGATACCACCCTGCACTTTTCCACGTCTTTTCGTTTCCGTCCAACCTTTCAGGAAGTAAACATTTCACTCAGGGAAGCCACAGAACGCCTGATTTCTGATCTCTAAAATTTCTGACTGGGTTAGAGCAATTAGTATTATTTACTGCCTCAATAACTCAATTCCTCAATCTATCAACTCGACGCAACCTTCCAGACAACTATCCCCTCTTCTTCATTGACACTCAACTGTCCCCCTCTTCTACAGTGAACATCCTCGGTCTGCCCTTTGCTTATAATCTAAACTGGAAACTTCACATCTCATCTCTAGCTAAAACAGCTTCTATTACGTTGGGTGTTCTGAGTCGTCTCTGTCAGTTTTTTCTCACCCCCAAAGCTGTTAACTCTGTACCGGGGCCTTATCTGTCTATGTATGGGATATGCTTCACATGAAAGGGGGGGTTCCATTCATACCACTCTTTTAGATAGGGTGGAATCAAAAGCATTTCATCTTACTAACACATCTCTTAAGTAACTGACTTGTCTTCAACCTTCATCTCATCACTGCAATGTTACATCTCTTGCTATCTTCTACCGGTATTTTCATGCTAACTGCTCTTCTGAACTTGCTAACTGCATGCGTGCCCTCCTTCCGCGGCCTCGCAACACAAAACTTTCTTCTTTCTCTCACCCCTGTTTTGTCCACCTCTCTAATGCAAAAGTTAACCATTATTCTCAATCATTCATCCCTTCCTCTGGTAAACTCTGGATCTCCCGTCTTTCTTGCTTTTGTATTTCTTCCTTCCTATGACTTGAACTCTTTCAAGAGAAGTTTCAAGACATTTATTCTTTAAGTTTTGACGACTGCTTTCAGCACTGTTCGGGGACCGGCATCCTCTGTTGGGAGACAGGCATCTCAGTGGGTCTTTTTTTTTTAACTATATTTTTGTTGCTCTTGGTCAGTGCCCCTCCTAGGCCAGTGCCCCTCTTACAAAAAAAAAATAAAAATAAAATAAAAAATAAATAAAATAAATAAATACATAAATAAATAAATAAATAAATAAAAAAAATAAAATCTTTTGTTTCACTCTAGATTTTTTAATTGCTTATTTAAACTGATGTACATATAAATATGAAGAGTAAAAAAAAATAAATAAAAACCCACAAAAACCAATAAAACAAAATAAATAAATAAATAAATAAGACTCCCCAAAAAAACAGTGGGTTGGGTTGAAAAAAAAAAAAAAACGAGTTATTTCCAACCCTGATAAAAACTGAATCAAATGAAGTTGCTCTCGCATTACCTTGTCCCGTGACCAGCCTATTCATTGGAACTCATCATTTAACTGCTGCAGTGTCGATCCTCCTCCTCTCAAAGTACTCAGGCGAGCCACTGTTGTCACCCAATCAATGAGTGCTTATTATGGCGGTTGACGGAATTACGTGTGCATATACGATCATTTTTGATACTATGAACACCTTGTTCAAGCTCTGGTGAACTCCTGGACTGTTGTCTTCTATCTCACCGCTGCCACCATTGATGTACCCGCCTTGGCTTATTATTTGTTATTTGTGATATATATATATATATATATATATATATATATATATATATATATATATATATATATATATATATATATATATATATATATATATATATATATATATATATATATATATATATATATTCATCATGGTATTAATTTCATTATCATAATCATTAAAGATAATTGTTTGATTACTATTTAATGAAATTTTCTCTTGGGGGATGAAGTTCAGTGAATTCTAAGATTACTTGCAGTATTATTAATTGCTCACAATCATCATAGTCTTCGTCGTCGTCACCGTCAGGATAATCATCATCATTATCATCATCATCATCATTATCATCATCATCATCATCATCATCATCATCATCATCATCATCACCACCACCACCACCACCACCACCACCACCACCACCACCACCACCACCACCACCACCACCACCACCACTACTACTACTACTACTACTACTACTACTACTACTACATTCTTTGTTACCTTTCTTTACGTGTGTGTGTGTGTGTGCGTACATCTGGGAGACCATTTTTCAGCTGGAAAAGGAAATATGTAGGGTAATTCGATCACATTTCGTTTATATATTCGTTTATCTGTATACTGGATTTTGCTTGGCCCCTTATATAGAACGAGAAGAATACTGTGTATGTATGTATATATGACATACGTTCATTATTATTATTATTATTATTATTATTATTATTATTATTATTATTATTATTATTATTATTATTATTATTAATATTTATTATTATTATTATTATTATTATATATATATAGTTCTTTAATGCGTTCCTCGTAGGATTTATTGTGAAGCCTTGGGATCATTTTTGTTACTCTACGTTGTGTGTGTGTGTGTGTGTGTGTGTGTGTGTCTGTATATATATATATATATATATATATATATATATATATATATATATATATATATATATATATATATATATATATATATATATATATATATATATTATAATTTCTCAATATCCTTTTTGTAATAAGGTGACCAAAATTGTACATCGTATTCAAGATGACGTACCAGTGAATTATATAAGATCAAGATTATTTTCTCTGATTTGAAAGTGAAAGATCTTATGAAGCCTATTAATTTATTGGCAATCTTAACGACTCCGGCTAATTGTTTGCTTAGTTAAAGATCTGTTGACACTAAAACTTCCAGATCTTTTTCAGCATCCACACTTTTGATGGGGGTGTTACCTATTTTATAATTTTCCTGCGGGTTGCTATTTCCGACGTGTAATACGTGTCATTTATCAAAATTAAAGTTCATAAGCCACTTTTCAGATCATTCAATGAGTGTGTCATTTTGCAAAATTTGAGATTGGGTTGGTGAGTCAGCATTGTTAGGAATTTTAGAAGGAGGAGGAGGAGGAGGGAGAAAAAAATACTTAATTAAATATAGGTATCTTCTTTCTCCTCCTCCTCCTCCTATTCTTTCTCCTTTCTACGGTAAAGGAAATCATCTTGGAGTGTTAATGTCAAACAATCTAGAAACCAAACAACGTTGCTCAGAAGTCATTAAGATTACTAGCAAGTTGATAATTAATTAATAATTAATTAAATTAATTAAATAATTAATTTAAAGGGGTTGCATGAAACTTTATATTTTGCTAGTTCGACCTTATCTTAAATGTGTTGCAGAAATTATATCTGAAAAGCTATTCAAACCAATAATAGAAAAGTAAAATTTTTAAAAGGATTCCACAGTTCAAAAATAAAGAAAGGCTTAAGGATCTGAATTTATTCACTCTTTTATAGGTTGCGAGATGATCTAATAGAATGTTTGAGATATTCAGAGGATACTATAACATTAATGTAGACAATTATAGAAAAAGCCTCACGGTAAGTGGTACAAAATTTTCATTGGGTGCTTCACATTTTTTTTTTTTTTTTTTTTTTTACATATCAGATAGACTGATGAACGGCAAGAAAATTATGAAAGAAAAACGCCAGCTCACAATGCCGCCGTCAAAAATAAACTGGAAAAGAACCGAGAGAGTTGGCCAATTTATATTCTGAGGTGCCTTGATACTCCACTTGTGAAAGAAGTTCAAATCGAGGTTGAGGTCGTAGAAAAACGAAAAGTTTCAGAATTCAATCAATGGAAAGGATGAAAGAGTGAAGAATCTGGTTAATTCTTCCAATATTGAGGGTGACAGGGTGCTGCACTGATTGCTGTAGGTCGTGTAAAATAACAAAGTTAAAGACTTGTTCTCGAGGTTAGTCAGTGAAAGATGTTAACCAAAGCGGGTGGTGAACATTGAAATCTCAGCAAGAGGAAAATGGTGAGGATGTGCTCTGCTTTGGAAGTCAGATAGCTACCTGACTTCTAGATATTCCAAAATATTCTTTGACCATATAGTCAAAGAATATTTTGTAAATGGAGGAGTTACCTGAGAGATGCACAACGAATTTAGTGAGTGACAATGAAGTCACAGCCTGAAGTTGGAAAATTATGATGAGTCAAGAGCATGGACACGAGAGGAAGTTATATACGTAATTGTGCACATTGACACAACAACAAGCTTTAGTTTGAAATTGAGGACAGAAAGTATAAGAAAGCATAATTAGGTTTGCTTTCACTAGCCTTCGACACTAACGTTGCAGGACTGAAGGTGTGACTTGGAGGAAGAGAGGCGATGTTCCACAGACTGGAATTTATGTGTGACTTGGAGGAAGAGAGGCGATGTTCCACAGACTGGAATTTATCTAAGATCGAGAATGTTGCAAAAGTTAATGTAGAGAAAGAAGAGGTATTAAGACAGCTTGTGTTGGTAACCAAGGGATAGCCTAGAATTGAGACATTTATGGTCCCCAGAATGGACTGGGGCTGTTGTATAGTGTTAAAATTAAGTAAATGTATGTTGCGCGTTTAGTGTGCTCCCACTATGTAACAAAATTCCACTTTTGTCTTGTCCTTGGCCCCAAATCATAATTTTCCATATTTCCATCTAAACAAAATAGAAAAAAAAAAAGTTAATTTGAACCTAAAACTTTGTTTTAGTGGTTAGAAGACTGAATTAATATTTTTGCCTTATTTCATTATAGTATTGTTTACTATTTTTCTTTTTTTTTTTTTATGTAGGAGGGACACTGGCCAAGGGCAACAAAAATCCAATAAAAAAAATAAAAAAAAAGCCCACTGAGATGCCAGTCCCAGAAAAGGGTCCAAAGCGGTAGTCAAAAATTGAAGGATAAGTGTCTTGAAACCTCCCTCTTGAAGGAATTCAAGTCATAGGAAGGTGAAAATACAGAAGCAGGCAGGGAGTTCCAGAGTTTACCAGAGAAAGGGATGAATGATTGAGAATACTGGCTAACTCTTGCATTAGAGAGGTGGACAGAATAGGGATGAGAGAAAGAAGAAAGTCTTGTGCAGTGAGGCCGCAGGAGGAGGAGAGGCATGCAGTTAGCAAGATCAGAAGAGCAGTTGGCATGAAAATAGCGGTAGAAGACAGCTAGAGATGCAACATTGTGGTGATGAGAGAGAGGCTGAAGACAGTCAGTTAGAGAAGTTGATGAGACGAAAAGCTTTTGATTCCACCCTGTCTAGAAGAGCGGTATGAGTGGAACCCACCCCCAAACATGTGAAGCATACTCCATACATGGACGGATAAGGCCCTTGTACAGAGATAGCAGCCGGGGGGATGAGAAAAACTGGTGGAGACGTTTCAGAATGCCTAACTTCTTAGAGAATGTTTTAGCTAGAGATGAAATGTGAAGTTTCCAGTTCAGATTATAAGTAAAGGAGAGACCGAGGATGTTCAGTGTAGAAGAGGGGGACAGTTGAGTGTCATCGAAGAAGAGGGGATGGTTGTTTGGAAGGTTGTTTCGAATTGATAGATGGAGGAATTGAGTTTTTGAGGCATTGAACAATACCAAGTTTGCTCTGCCCCAATCAGAAATTTCAGGAAGATCAGAAGTCAGGCGTTCTTTGGCTTCCCTGAGTGAAATGTTTACTTCCTGAAGGGTTGGACGTCTATAAAAAGACGTGGAAAAGTGCAGGGTGGTATCATCAGCGTAGGAGTGGATAAGAGAAGCAGTTTGGTTTAGAAGGTCATTGATGAATAATATGAAGAGAGTGGGTGACAGGACAGAACCCTGAGGAACAGCACTGATAATAGATTTAGGAGAAGAACAGTGACCGTCTACCACAGCAGCAATAGAACGGTCAGAAAGGAAACTTGAGATGAAGTTACAGAGAAAAGGATAGAAACCATAGGAGGGTAGTTTGGAAATCAAAGCTTTGTGCCAGACTCTATCAGAAGATTTTGATATATCCAAGGCAACAGTAAAAGTTTCACCAAAATCTCTAAAAGAGGATGACCAAGACTCATAGTAAGGAAAGCCAGATCACCAGTAGAGCGACCTTGACGGAACCCATACTGGCGATGAGATAGAAGGCTGTGAAGTGATAGATGTTTAAGAATCTTCCTGTTGAGGGTATATTCAAAAACTTTAGAGGCAGGAAATTAAAGCAATACGACGATAGTTTGAGGGATTAAAACGGTCACCCTTTTTAGGAACAGGGTTAATGTAGGCAAACTTCAAGCAAGAAAGGCAGATGATGATTGCTAGAGTTAAAGAGTTTGACTAGGCAAGGTGCAAGGACGGAGGCACAGTTTCAGAGAACAATAGGAAAGACCCCATCAGGTCCATAAGCCTTCCGAGGGTTTAGGCCAGCGAGGGCATGGGAAACATCATTGCGAAGAATTTCAATAGCATGAAGTAGTCAGAGGGTGGAGGAGAGGGAGGAACAAGCCCAGACTCGTACAAGGTAGAGTTTTTAGCAAAGGTTTGAGCGAAGAGTTCAGCTTTAGAAATAGATGTGATAGCAGTGGTTCCACCTGACGAAATAAAGGAGGGAAAGAAGAAGCAAAGTTATTGGAGATATTTTTGGCTAGATGCCAGAAATCACGAGGGGAGTTAGATCTTGAAAGATTTCGACACTTTCTGTTAATGAAGGACTCTTTGGCTAGTTGGAGAACAGACTTGGCATGGTTACGGACAGAAATATAAAGTGCATGAGATTCTGGTGATGGAAGGCTTAAGTACCTTTTGTGGGCCACCTCTCTATCATGTATAGCACGAGAACAAGCTGTGTTAAACCATGGTTTGGAAGGTTTAGGTCGAGAAAAAAAAGTGAGGAATGTACGCCTCCATGCCAGGCACTATCACCTCTGTTATGCGCTCGGCACACAAAGATGGGTCTCTGACACGGAAGCAGTAGTCATTCCAAAGAAAATCAGCAAAATACCTACCTCAGGCAAAATGCCAGAGGCACCTTCGCTTAGGGGGATCCTGTGGAGGGATTGGAGTGATAGGACAAGATACAGATATGAGATTATGATCGGAGGAGCCCAACGGAGAAGAGAGGGTGACAGCATAAGCAGAAGGATTAGAGGTCCGGAAAAGGTCAAGAATGTTGTCGTATCTCCAAGACGGTCAGGAATACGAGTAGGGTGTTGCACTAATTGCTCTAGGTCGTGGAGGATAGCAAAGTTGAGGCTAGTTCACCAGGATGGTTAGTGAAGGGAGAGGAAAGTCAAAGCTGTTGGTGAACATTGAAGTCTCCAAGAATGGAGATCTCTGCAAAAGGGAAGAGTCAGAATGTGCTCCACTTTGGAAGTTAAGTAGTCAAAGAATTTCTTATAGTCAGAGGAGTTAGATGAGAGGTATACAGCACAGATAAATTTAGTTTGAGAGTGACTGTAGTCGTAGCCAGATGATGGAAAACTCGGAAGATTCAAGAGCGAGGGCTCGAGAGCAGGTTAAGTCGTTGCACACACAAACGCAACATCCAGCTTTGGATCGAAAATGAGGATAGAGAAAGTAGGAGGGAACAGAAAAGGGGCTACTGTCAGTTGCCTCATACACCTGAGTTTCAGTGAGGAAAAGATGAGGTTTAGAAGAGGAGAGGTGGCGTTCTACAGATTGAAAATTAGATCTTAGACCGCGAATGTTGCGGAAGTTAATAAAGAAAAAGTTGAGGGGGGGTGTCAAGATACTTAGTCATTGTCAGAAGGGCAGTCCGACCTGGAGACATTTGTGGTCCCCTCCCCAGATGGGGACTCCGAGGCTGGTATAGGAGTCACCATGATAATTTTGAAATTTTGGTTGAAGGGTGTGTGTGTTATTAGGTGTTTGTAGTTTTGTGTGGAGGAAGAGAGTTGCTTTTAGAGGGCAGGCTGTGACTGCCCCCTTGTGTTGTGAGACACAAAGGGAAACGTTCAGTCAGGTCACAGCTGGGTTTAATGATAAGTTCACAGCACCTCCTGAGCAGTACTTTAGACCTCACTGGAAGTAATTATCGTTTCGGCAGGTGCCTACAGCCTCCTCCTTGTTTTCATGCAGGTAAAAGAGCTTTGCAAAATCTCAGTTGCTTATTTAATTATTTTGGAATGTTTTGCAATTATTTGTTTTTGAATTATTTGGAATGTTGCAAATAAGTTAAAACAATGAAAAAAAGATTATAAAGTGTTCTAAAGATTTTTAATTTTAATAGGTAATTCTTGAACTGACCAGATCTAGCAAGAAATTTCTCATATTTAGAAGAATTTGCTTACATTTTCAGAAATCTCAAATCTTCCAGAATGTTCTACCAGACGCTTTTCTATAGCATTTTAGAATATTCTATTCAATGTAAACATTTTCAGAATATTCTAGAACTTTCTAGAATACAGTAAATATATGTAGAAGTATCAAGAATTTTCTAGAATTTACAAGAATTTTCTAGAATGATTCAGAATATTTTAAAGTAGGTTCAAGAATATTCTAGAAAGATTGAGAGCATTCTGGAACACATTCTAGAAAGACTAAGAATATTCTAGGGTACTGTTTGACAATATAGATGTAGGGGCCTGCAGACCACCAATCAGTTCTGCTTTGGCTGCCTGAGAAGACACATCACAAGAGGTGAAATGGCATCAAGAGGCTGCAATCATTCTCCAGATGCATTCTGTTACGTATGTGGTCAATTCATCAAGACAAGAGCAAAGAAGTTCTCTGTGACAGCATCTGGAAAAAATGATGAAATTTAGCTATTTTGGGGCAAAAATATAATTCTAAAAGCCACAAAAGCAAAATTTGACAGGAATAATGGACACTTGCTATTGTTTTCCAATGAAGAGTTGGAAAATAACACTTGCTTTTCAAAGACAAAAATCGTGTTATATACTGTTATCAGTAGAAAAGAGATTATCTTTAGAGTGCAGATGGTAACTGCTCTTTTTGTTACTGATGCACCAAAGGAAATTAGCCTAAAGGACGTGGGGAAGATCAGGGGCAGGCTTGCATCACCCTCATTCTTTTCCGTGTATCTCCCTGGGAGTGTTTTACTGTATCTTCACATGCAACATATTACCTTCTAATTTCAAGAGCACAGTAGTTATATAATCTATAAACAGATAGGACAGATGTTTGGACTTCGTCGTAACTGCGATACTAGCTGCCATCAAAACGGAATGCAAATAGATTTATTTCGGGTTTACCTTTGAATTTTAGCTTTTCTGGATTTACTAAGGAATAGAAATATCCCTTTAATAGATCTTAATTTTTCCTCCAAAAGCAGTTTCTCAACACTGCATGGTATTTTCTTTTCCTGCTGGGGGACAGGTGAGAGGGGGAGGATCCTTCGCCTGTGCTGTCCCGTTTCTTCCACTGCAGCTCTGCGACTCTTTATTTTATTTTATTTTTTTTCTATGCTCCTTTGTGTTATGTTCCTCCTCCTCCTCCTCCTCTTCTTCTTCTTCCTCCTCCTCCTCCTCCTCCTCCTCCTCCTCCTCCTCCTCCTCCTCCTCCTCCTCCTCCTCCATCTCCTCTTCCTCCATCGGATTTCGATATATGTAACAATGAGTGATATATGAAAGTGTATATGGAGATTGATCGACAATAGATGGATAAGTGGGTGAAAACGAAAGACAAAAGTAGATGGATAGATAGACAGACACAGATAAATACAGACAGACAGACAGACAGACAGACAGACAGACAGACAGATAAATAGGTAGGAAGGTACTAGGTAGAGTAGATAGATTATTAGATAAATGTAAAGATGTAATTGTAATTATCTTCCCTGGTTTTTGTTTTTGTTTTAAGGAAGCGACGAATTAATGTTATTCCTATTACCATTATTATTATTATTATTATTATTATTATTATTATTATTATTATTATTATTATTATTAGTCATACCATCATCAACATCGTCATCATCATTAGTAATATCGTGAAGAAAGAAGAGAAACAACAGTCACTAGAAAAAAGAAAGAAGAAAAAGTAATATATAGAAAAATAATTTCTTTTTTAATGGTAATGATGATGATGATGATGATGATAATAATAATAATGATAATAATAATAATAATAATAATAATAATAATAATAATAATAATAATAATAATAATGATAATCACCATCATCATCATTAACTAATAGCATCATAAATAAAAGAGAAACGAGTCATTAGAAAAGAAAAAGAAATAAGGAAACAAAAAAAGTATTCGCAAGTGATGATAAACATTCTGAGGCGAAAAAAAAAAAGTAATGAGAAAGGACCAAGAATATACTTAGAGATAAAAGTGGAAATAGAAGAAGACATGTAAACAAACCAACGAGCGGCCAGACAGACAGACAAACAAACCAGTCAACTGGTAAACAATGGACTGGTTAATAATTGAAACAGCATCCTACACTACCACAAACAAACAAACAAACACACTTAGAGAGGAAGAAAGAGAAAGGAATATCCGATGTATTTATTAAAGGCTTGAATTTCCTCCTCCTCCTCCTCCTCCTCGTCCTCCTCCTCCTCCTCCTCCTCTTGCCTTTCTTCTGTTAAGAGCTAGCTCTTGAGAATGAAAGAACGGTTGTGTATTGCCATTATTATTATTATTATTATTATTATTATTATTATTATTATTATTATTATTATTATTTATTATTATTACTATTGTCAGTTATCGTTATTGTTGCTGTCAGTATTATTTTTTTGTTGTTACTATCACTATTATTACTACTACCACCACTATCTTTATTTTATCTAAATTTAATTATATTTCTTACACGCAAAGTTCTTTTTATTGCATTTCTGATAAATCTGCCACTTAAATCTCTCTCTCTCTCTCTCTCTCTCTCTCTCTCTCTCTCTCTCTCTCTCTCTCTCTCTCTCTCTCTCTCTCATACCCACGTAAAAGAAAAAAAATATATATATATATATGATTGAATAACCAGTGCATAGTTTTTATATTATTTTTCACCTTTATTGATGTCACCATCATTAGTCTTTTCCTTAATATTTTTCTACCTTTTCCGTGCAGTGTGTGTGTGTGTGTGCGTGTGTGTGTGTGGGTGTGTGCGTGTGTGTGGGTGTGTGGGAGGAGCAGTTGCCCGGAGCAAGGCAGCGGAGAGAGAGAGAGAGAGAGAGAGAGAGAGAGAGAGAGAGAGAGAGAGAGAGAGAGAGAGAGAGAGAGAGAGAGAGAGAGAGAGCACGTGTCTGGAGGAGTGAAGGAAGGGAAAAAGAGAAAGTATAGCTTGGAAAGAATGAAGGAGAGTGGGTGAGAGAGAAAGAGGGAGGGATTGTAAGAGAAATGGGAGGTAGAAGGGAGGGTGAGAGGGAGAGGTGGTGGGATGGAAGAGAAAGTAAGGCTTAGGAGGAGTGGTGGAGAGAGGGAAGGAGGAGGGAGGGAGGGAGGGAGGGAGAGAAAATAACGCTTGGCTTGGAGGAAGAGAGAGTGGGAGGAGAAAAAATAGAAAGAGGAAAAGAATGAAGGTATTTTGGTAAGCATGGACAGAGAGAGAGAGAGAGAGAGAGAGAGAGAGAGAGAGAGAGAGAGAGAGAGAGAGAGAGAGAGAGAGAGAGAGAGAGAGAGGAGAGACGTGCAGAGGGAATAAACATAAAAGGGAGAAGACAACCATAATAAACAAAGAAGTAGGAAGGGAGGGAATAGAGGAAGGAAGAAGAGAAAGTCCGTGTTTGCAGAGAGAGAGAGAGAGAGAGAGAGAGAGAGAGAGAGAGAGAGAGAGTTGCATAGAAAAACAGGCCACAACAGACCTTGCGGTTCTCATGAGGTGACCTGACCTAGGACTACTAAGGTGATAGTAGAAGAAAAGGACAGAAAAGCAGAAGGCTCTCTCCCCACCCTCCACTCCCTCCGACATAAGCCGTACAGGAAAAACAGGTCGGAAAGAAATGCCTTACGGGCTTAGAGAAGAAAAAAAAAAGCGAAGGAAATTTTATAGGAAAGAAAGAAAATAGATGAAATGAGGTGCCCCCATTTTCTGAGGACAAGGCAGTTAATCACTAACAAACAAACGCTGTTAGTCGCGGTCTGCAGGCAAGATATTTATCAAGAAAGTCTCTACGGAGTTGTAGTCTATCACGTCTCGAGGAAGACCATTCCATAGATTTGCTACTCGATGGAAAAAAATATTTTTTGATTCGTGAGAGTTGAAGGAATTCATAAAAAATTTTGCAACCGTTTCCTCGCGTGTAATTTGAAGAGTCTATCGTGAAATATTTACTGCAGTCCATGTTATCAAGGCCTTTGATGATTTTAAACACCTGTGTTAAGTCGCCTCTTAGTCTTCTTTGTGTTAATGGGAAAAGATTTAATTCTTTAAGACGCTTTTCGTATTTGTTTCTTAGGCTTGGTATTATTTTTGTTACTCTACGCTGAACTCTTTCTAATTTATCAATGTCTTTCTGGCAGTAGGGGCACCATGCTTGAACGCAATATTCCAAAAGGGGACGGACCAAAGAGTTATACAAAGTGAGGATTGTATCCTTAGATTTATATTCAAAAGATCTGCCGATTAAACAACTTTTGTTGCTTTCTTTACGACTTCTGAACATTGTTGGTTAGGTTTTAAGCTACTCAATATTGTCACTTCTAAATCAGTTTCATTATCAACACTTCAGCTAGGTACCATATAAAATATACTTTGAATTCTCGTTTTTATACCCCATTTGAAACTTTGCACTTATCTGCATTAAAACTCATCTGCCAGGTTTGCGCCCCCTCTATCAATTTGTCTAGATTTTTCTGCATTTCTATTACTTGATCGTTAGAGACTATGGAATTCGCAATTTTGGTGTCATCAGCAAACTTCGATATAATACTGGTAACAGTATAATATCTATGTCGTTAATATAAATAAGGTAGGGAACAGGTCCTAAGACTGATCCCTGTGGTACCTCGCTGGTTACGTTAGTCCACTTGGATGCTTTTCCATTTATTACTATTCTTTGTTTACGGTTGTTTAGCCAGTTTCCAACCCATCGCAACACGTCGCCTTGGATACTGTGTGATTTTAGTTTAATCAGTAAGCGTTTGTTGGGGTCTTTGTTGAAGGCCTTATGAAAATCAAGATATATTATATCTGCCGCTTTACTTTCGTCATACTGGTATGGTCATATTGATGAGAGAGAGAGAGAGAGAGAGAGAGAGAGAGAGAGAGAGAGAGAGAGAGAGAGAGAGAGAGAGAGAGAGAGAGAGAGAGGAAATGTTTCAAATATGTGGAAAAGTATGAAGAGAAGAGACAGAAGAGGTTAGAAAATATATCTAAAAATAAAGAGGAAAAATACGGAATGTGATGAATTAAGGTAACGAACAAAGGGATGGAGAAAGCAAATGCAGAGAGAGAGAGAGAGAGAGAGAGAGAGAGAGAGAGAGAGAGAGAGAGAGAGAGAGAGAGAGAGAGAGAGAGAGAGATTAAAAATGGGCGAGGAAAAGAGGAAAGAAATAAGAGAATCATCACGTAGGAAAAGCAGTCAGTAATTGAGAAACAACGATAATAAGCACGCTGAAAATAACCTTTAAGAAATTAGATTGCGATATTACTGTGTGTATTTGTTGGTCAGTAATCGATACTATTCCATTTTAGAATCTCTCTCTCTCTCTCTCTCTCTCTCTCTCTCTCTCTCTCTCTCTCTCTCTCTCTCTCTCTCTCTCTCTCTCTCTCTCGAATCCTAAGCATCTATGTAATTAAGTTGGTGTTCACGCGTTGTTAACGATACGCTACGCACGTGTGTGTGTGTGTGTGTGTGTGTGTGTGTGTGTGGGACGTGTGGACGTGTGGGAGTGGAGCTGCACCTGGGAGATGATCGCTGGCTTGGAAAGGAAAACGTTCTCATTAAAATGCTGAATATTTATAACGTATTTCTTTATCATACGGTCTTTTCCGTATACTCAGCTCCTTGGTAGTTATGAAATGAGAGATGGTGTTGTTGTTATTGTCACTGGTACTATTCTTAGATTGAGTATCAGCGTAGATAGATAAATATGAAAATAAGATTAAGAATAGATAGAATAGATAGAGTTGGTAGGTCGGTTATTAGATAAATATATAAGTATGACTAGAATGGTTTTCACTTGTTTTCTTATTGTTCTAGGGAAGTGTCGATTTTGAAGACAGTTTCATTATTTGCTATTATCATCATTACTGCCTCATTATTTGCTATTATCATTATTGTTTCATTATTTGCTATTGTTACCATTACCATTGTTGTTGCTGTTGTTGTTGTTGTTACTTTTTTTTGTTTTCGTCATGGGCAACATCAGCTTGGAGGCTGAGGTGTGAGGGAATGTTTCTGCGTGTGCTGGTGCGTGCATGGGAGTGCATGTGGCGCCTTTGCCTTGGTAGCCTAATTTGGAGGACGTGTGTAGATGGGTGGGTTATTATTATTATTATTATTATTATTATTATTATTATTATTATTATTATTATTATTAAAACCAAGTGTCATTGTATTCTTTGTATATTCTCTCTCTCTCTCTCTCTCTCTCTCTCTCCTCTCTCTCTCTCTCTCTCTCTCTCTCTCTCTCTCTCTCTCTCTCTCTCTCTCTTAATATCGCAATAAATGTTTTAAAATGGCAATAAATCGATTGTTCTTCTTCTTTTTCTTCTTCTTTACCAAGCACCACCACCAACACGACCACGACCACCACCACCACCATAACCACCACCATTACTAGCATCTCCTCTCCAACTCCTCCACTTACTCCCTCTCCTCCTCCTCCCTCCTCCTCCTGCACTGAATACCGATAAGGATAAAAAGATACTGCAGTCATATCAAATTCATTACACTTACACACACACACACACACACACACACACACACACACACACACACACACACACACACACACACACACACACACACAGATTGTTTATTGACTACAACAAAGCTTTACAAATTTTCACATGAACTTAAAATAATTTCTCTAAATGAAACGAAACTCAAACATATTAGTCATAAATGTAGTCCACCCATAAGTAGAGTCAGATTATATTAACAAATTATTGAATATACGTGATAATTCTTAAACATAATAAACCT
>NC_087162.1:18925447-18935447 GCF_035594125.1 Scylla paramamosain | reverse complement strand
AGCATAGGAGCAAATGAATGCGAGAGAGAGAGAGAGAGAGAGAGAGAGAGAGAGAGAGAGAGAGAGAGAGAGAGAGAGAGAGAGAGAGAGAGTCAACTGGGAAGGAAAACGAGGGAATGAGAAGGAAGTCCACAAAGCAAAAGAATAATACACATTGGTATATTAATTGTGGAGAGAGAGAGAGAGAGAGAGAGAGAGAGAGAGAGAGAGAGAGAGAGAGAGAGAGAGAGAGAATTAATCGTTTATCTCTCTCTCTCTCTCTCTCTCTCTCTCTCTCTCTCTCTCTCTCTCTCTCTCTCTCTCTCTCTCTCTCTCTCTCTTTCTCAGTGCGGGTTATAGCAAAAAATACCCAAAGGTTTGCTGATCAACCGTAAAACTCGCATCCGGTGGCTGTGGTTTTCCTTTTTTGGTATCGAAAAATAATGTTCCTCTAAAGAATATTTTTTTCCTGGTGTTTCATCATGGCGTCTTGAGTATTGAGGCGTGCACACGTGGCGCCGCAGCAACGCTCCCTGGAAATGTGCTACGCGCCTTTTTTGTTTCAATTTCGTATGTGGTTGGTAATTTCGTGCTGTTCGTGTGGTTATTTCGTGTCTGGTAGTGCTTAGTAGTTTTCATATTGTTTCGTGTTATTTGTTTGGTAATTTTCATATTGTTTCGTGTTGTTTGGTAGTTTTCTTATTGTTTCGTGTTGTTTGGTAGTTTTCTTATTGTTTCGTGTTGTTTGGTTGGTGGTTTCTTGTTTGGTAGTTTCGTTTCTTTCAATGGAATGGCCTAAGTTGCAGAATCTCGGTTTTGTTGGAAATTCTCTCTCTCTCTCTCTCTCTCTCTCTCTCTCTCTCTCTCTCTCTCTCTCTCTCTCTCTCTCTCTCTCTCTCTCTCTCTCTCGTCACATATCGTTTAATAGCCTTTACTTTATTTTTACTATTTCAGCTGTTTAAGTATTATATAAAGTCCTGAAAAACACGTCGCTTCTCATTATTATTATTATTATTATTATTATTATTATTATTATTATTATTATTATTATCATTATTTTATTTATTTATTTATTTATTTATTCTTATTTGATTTATTTTCTTTATTTTATTTATTTATTATTATTTTTTTTTTTTTTTTTTGCATGTTTCGTCTAATCGTTAAATTTCATTCGTAATTGCCCCAGTAATGTTTTGTATATTGTACTTAGACAACGACAAGTATAAACAAAAGATAACCATATTTAAAGATTTCTTAACATGAAAAACTACACGTTATTCTTTTTAAAGGCATGTTATTTATTGACCTATTTATTCGTATATGTATTCCTCTCGATGTTGAAAGTAAGGAGTGTTATATTTTCCCCCGTTTTTGCTCTTCTCTTCACTATTCATTCTACTCCCTTATTTGGTGTTGTATATCATTCCATATTTGGTACTTCATTTTACGTCTAACCATAAGCATGACCTCTTGATTCATTCCCTGCTTCATTAATTCAGCTTTCTTGTAACAGTTTTCCTGACACCATTGTTTCTTCACGCTGAGGCCTTACTCACCTTCCCCTCATCGCTTTGTACAAACGTATTAAAAATTTACTTCCTGTAGTTGAATTTTTGCTCACTTAATTATCACACTTTTCCTTAACTAACATGATAAGTCATGCTTTCTCATCACGGTGAAATTCAAGTCATCTTTTCTCGTTCAGTTTTATTTATTTATTTATTCAGTTTTTAGTTCACTCTATTTTTTCATAATGTCCTCAAGTCCTCCTTCCTTAACTAACCAATCCCACAAGTCACTCCTTCCCTAGCTAAATATTTAAATCCCCCTTTCTTCTTCAATCAAATTTTTGTCACTCTTTCCTCCTTGATCGATTCCGTAAGTCGTCATCTTCTTAAGTCACCCTTTCTTGCATAATCAGCTCTCTAAGTCTCCCTATTTTAATCACCCTGCCTCTCCTAATTTACAACCGAAATTCCCTTTACTCAGATAGTAGAATCTGCAACAGAAGAGAACAAATGGAGGATGGATGGGTACATAGATAATAGATAAATAGATAGATAGATAGATAGATAGACTGCGAGGTAAGAGATAGATAGATAGATAGACTGCGAGGTAAGAGAGAGAGAGAGAGAGAGAGAGAGAGAGAGAGAGAGAGAGAGAGAGAAAAACATATACTTCAGGCGAATGTGAACGTTTGCTTACAGAAGGATAAGAATATCGAGTGAAGCACCGACACAGATTCACGAATAAATAAAGCCTTCATTTATGTAAGAGAGAGAGAAAAAAAAAAAAGAAGATCTGTACCTGCATCCATCTGGCCCTCGAGTGTTAGGTAATCAGATCCACGCCTCTCTCCCCCTCACTCCTTCCTTTCTGTTTTTTTTTTTCTCTCCCTCTCCCTCTCTACCTTCTCTCCATCTCTTCTGAATTTCTAGTACCCTTGTTCCCTTACTACGACTCCTCTCTTATGCCTCCTCCTCCTCCTCCTCCTCCTCCTCCTCCTCCTCTTCTTAACCTGGATACAGATAACCTAATTCACCCACATCTGAGCAAATAAAATTCAACTGTAGCTCACTGTCGATCTTTGGGAGAGGAGGGAGAGGAGGAGGGAGAGATGGGGAGGGAAGGCACTTACTAGTGTTCCACGGAGGGCACCTGCTGCTTCGTCACGCTGCCTGGAGGAGGAGGAGTAGAAGGTGAAGGTGGAGGAGATAGAAGTGGTGAAGGAGGAGGACGAGGAAGAGGAGGAGGAGGGTAAAAGGTGCAAAACAAGTAATACCTTCTTTACCGTTTTATAATTTTTCTCTCTCTCTCTCTCTCTCTCTCTCTCTCTCTCTCTCTCTCTCTCTCTCTCTCTCTCTCTCTCTCTCTCTCTCTCTCTCTCTCAAAGTGTCAGTCTCTATTCAGCGTTACTTACACCATGATAAATGTTAAAAAAGGGGAAGGAGGAGGAGGTGGTAGTGGTAGTACTGCTACTACTAGTAGTAGTGGTAATAGTAGTAGTAGTAGTAGTAACGTACTAGTGGTGTTGATGGTGATGGTGGTGGAGGAGATCTTGATGATAGGAGTAGGAGAAGGAGGAGAAGGAGGAGGAGGAGGAGGAGGAGGAGGAGGAGGAGGAGGAGGAGGAGGAGGAGATGAGGAAAAAGAGTGGGTGGAGGCAGGTTACGAGAGCGATGGAGTGTAGAAGGGAGAGATGGAGGTGTCGAGGTGGTGGTGGAGAGAGGGGAGGGAGAGGTGGAGCGAGGGAGGGAGAGGGAGGGAGATTTACATAACGTCTTAGGAATGTTACGTTTCCCTTCGGTGCTCTGGGGAGAAATGGTATTTACGCCTCCTCCTCCTCCTCCTCCTCCTCCTCCTCCTCCTCCTCCTCCTCCTCCTCCTATTCCTCCTCCTCCTCTTCCTCCTAGAATTAGTTATCTTCTTAATTTCTCGCATAATTAACTATAATCACTTACCATTTTCTTATCTTCTAATTGTTTCCATGTTTTGTTTTCATTACACTGTTATAATTTATTAGGTCTTCTCTGTTCATGGCTTTCATTCTTTTGGTGGCTGTGCGTGCTTTCTCTCTCTCTCTCTCTCTCTCTCTCTCTCTCTCTCTCTCTCTCTGTGGGTGTGTGCGTCTGTACATCTGTTGCTTTGTCTTTGTCTTTTTCTGTTTCTGTTTATCTTTGTTTATCTCTTTCTCCGTGAGTAGGCGTGTCTGTTTTTGCCTCTGTGGTTGGTGTTTGTTTTTTGTCTGCCTTTTTTTATATGTTTACCTGTTTGTTCTGCTTGTTTTTTTTTTTTTCTGTTTGACTGATTCTGTTTGCTTTTGTCTGTTTATTATCTTCTCCGTGAGTCTGCGTGTCTGTTTGTCTGTTTGTTTGTCTGTTCTTTTTTTCCATGGTGTGTGTTTATCTTTCTCTCTCTCTCTCTCTCTCTCTCTCTCTCTCTCTCTCTCTCTCTCTCTCTCTCTCTCTCTCTCTCTCTCTCTCTCTCTCGTAGCTCTGTCACGTAAGTAAATAATCGCACACTCCCTCTCCTCTCCTCTCCCCGCAAAAAATATAAAAATATTGCTACGTTTTTGTTTTCGACTATTTCCTCACACACACACACACACACACACAAGAACATCTGTGGTAGCCTTTGCTGTCACGCCCCACGTCAACGGATGTTTCTTATCTGTGTGTCTGTATGTCACAGGATGCTACGACGCGCAATAAAAGCCATCTTACCGATAATCCCCTGACGCAAGAAGGTGAAGATTAGACTTGAATCTGAGCGTCACTGTGCAGTTCTATAAGCCACATTAAACAACTAAAACCCTAAGGAAACGCATGAAAAATGTACCTCTCATCTATAATTCGTGGAAATGACTATTTTTTTCTTTTCATATTGTGTGAGGAATAGTAAAGATTGACTTGATGGTCTCGATTCTTAATCCTTTCAATATATATAGCTCAGTCTCCTTCTCAGGCTTGATTAAATACACTTCCAAAGGAAACGGGCGTAGAAAATTGTAGCTCTTATCTAGATATTTGTGGCGATTCATTTCCCTTTTCCATATTGTGAGTGGTATTGATTTTTAACTCTTTTGATTAATCTAGAAATTAGTAGCCCTTATCTCGAAATTCATGGACGTGATTATTTTTTTTCGCTTGCTGATCATTATTGGAATGGAAAAGGTTTATTTTAATGGTCTTGATTCTTTTGGCTGTTCTGACTCTTCCTCAACCTTGATTAAATGCTTTGGTGCTCTGTTCTGTGTCGACAACTCTTGTTTATTGTCATTTTGCCACCCAAGGACTCGCCAGAATGGTAACACTGCCAATGACTGATGTTTCCACTCACTGATTCCTTTAGGGTTCCTTAAACAAAATAGCCCGTCACACTTTCAACAACTGTTAAATGATTAAAAAGCTTAAATATACAGTCAATGTAATTTGACCTTCAGTTAAGCGTGATTTTTTTTTTTTTTTTTTGCAACTGTTTTATATTATCATCTACGCGAATTGCTTTTATATTAACCCTGTTACTGAATGACACGAGGACATTAGCTGTGCCATTGGAGTAACCCTTGACAGATTCCTTCCACTGGAAAGAAAATCAGTCAGTATAATGTTTGAATTAGTCCATCACTTCCCTCGTTGTGCGTGGTGTGTTTCACAGTGATGCGCCACAGCTGCATCTCATCACGTCATTAAGCTTGAACATGACCCACACCAGCCAGAGTGCTATGCCGCCTTCACCTCGAGCAGAGCACGGCACAGGGACTTCCACGTGTAAGTCTGGTGGCTTCTTGCTCTATGTTCTTATGCTCTTATAATTGTATTTTTTTATTTGTTTTTATTACAATACCTACAAGTAATTTTTTTCAGGTATTAAGGAAACTTCGATAATAATTATGTTCCTATTATTTGCATTACATACTTTTGTTTTCTGAGCATATGTATTTCGGTTTTAGAAATATGAAACTTTTGTAGTTTATTATATTACATATTGATGTTAATGTGACGGTATTAATAATATAGTATTAATTCATTACACGCCGCCACTCATTGCATTGGAAATTGAAAGTCTGGCACAGTTGTATTTACTTGATCTGTCGTTTTCCTACTTATTTATTACTATTTTTTTGTATGTATGTTATAATCCACAATAGGAAATACAATAAGCAGATGGTACATTGCAAAAAAATCAAATACTACTACTACTACTACTATTACTACTACTACTACTACTACTACTACTACTACTACTACTACTACTACTACTATCACTACTACTACTACTACTACTACTACTACTACTACTACTACTACTACTACAACGTGCATTGTCCATTTAAGTGTGGTGGTGTGGTACCCTATGTGGTGACTTCCTCGGTGCGGTGATGTGGTCTTTATGATGGCGCAGTGACTTTTGTGATTATTTCTTTTTATGTGGTGGTGTGGCCTTGTGTGGTAAACTCCTCATTGTGGTGGTGTGGTAGAGTGGTTTCCTGCTGTGCGGCGTCCTTCCGTATTGTTATTCTCTGACGCTTCCCATTTTTACGATCACCAAGGAATCTTTAGACCGAAACTCGCCTCCTAAGTCTTTGAAACTCGGTCATACATACAATCACGGACAGAGGTAGAGCAAGCATCACACTCCCGTCTCTGTGTTTAGTCTTCCCACAATCTTGAGTCCTCTGATCTGCTAGAAATCCATCAGTTGTCATGTTTTGTTGGAAACTGTCAGTAGATCGAAAGACTTAACCAGCCCTTGTACTGCAATGACAGTCCTTTCTTAACACTTACAACATTGTAGGAAAGCTGTTTGCAGAGAGAGAGAGAGAGAGAGAGAGAGAGAGAGAGAGAGAGAGAGAGAGAGAGAGAGAGAGAGAGAGAGAGAGAGAGAGAGCGAACAGGAAGTTAATTTTTATTTCCTAATATGTATAATTATAAATATAATTAGTTCAGGTGGCTTAGTACATGAATACGTATATAAAAAGCTGTAGATTATAGGAAAAAATATTGTGCAAGAAGAAAGTGTGTTTTAATGTGCGAAAATAAAACTGCAGGTACTGAAAAGGTTTGAGTTGCTCCACCTCTCCTATTGCTGCCAGTGGCGTGTTTGGAAAGTATGCTCTAAACCTCTAACTTTACTAAACTCAGGGAAAAAGCCACAGCAGTGACAGAATTGATGACAAAATAGGGAAAACGCAAAGCACATTGAAAATAAAGGAATCAGCTTACTCGTCCTCTGACCACGACTGCGCACATTAGTCGTATTAGACATCACTGAGCGGCCATTTTCTGTTTTTTTTTTTCCGTGTTTATATAACCGGTGACCAATGTCCTCACCATAAAAAGAAAGCTTAGATCCTTCTGTGGGCGGTGGCACCCTCTGGCTAGCGCGTCCCACACCCGCATCCCACACCCTGACTCCCGCGGCCAGGGCGGAGGCAGCCATTCCTCCAGGCGACGGCCGGGGTCTTAATCTGAGGTAAGATTAAGTTAGGTATTCGCTTCCTCGTCAGCCGCTGATCGCCAGGTGACATTGGTAAGCCTGGGGGGTGATGTCTCAAGTAATTTACTCACCTATATTCTAACATATATTCCTGATGTAACAGCCTTCTGCCGCGTCCTTGCTGTGCTCGTTGATGCTGCGGTGTTTTGTGCATGTTAAGTTGTATAATGCCTGTTGGTAAAAGTTTCATGATAGTGATGGTGGTGATAATGATAATAATAATAATAATAATAATAATAATAATAATAATAATAATAATAATAATAATAATAATTTTATTATTATTATTATTATTATTATTATTATTATTATTATTATTATTATTATTATTATTATTATTATTATTATTATTATCAACTGACCATGGTGATAATAAAATAGTAGTAATAATAGTAATAATGATAACAACAACAATGATAATAATAATAATAATAATAATAATAATAATAATAATAATAATAATAATAATAATAATAAAAATATGTATATGTTGAAAGTTCAAATAAATAATTAGGAAAAAAAATCATAACAGCCATACTCTATCATAGTAAAGAAACGATATATACCAACGTACGTACAGTAACAGTTCTAAAACGTGAAAAGTACTAACAAAAATTGACACTAACACTAGTATAAAAAATAAATAAATAAATAAACAATGAACGTACAAATTTACAGAATACCCTTCAAAATAACAATGATAAAACTAATGAATGAATAAATAAATCATACAAGCACACAGAACATTCAGGCATACACAGCACATCAGTACTCACAGTTGTGTATTAATAGGTGTACGTGTTTACCTGTGTTGTGTGAGTGCATTGTACTGCGTTAATTGTGTGATGATTTTTCTCTCATTTTCTTCTTTGTCTTTTCTCCAGGTAATGAGTTGAGAGCGTCGTGTTGCTGGTGGCGTATGATGCAATGATGCGGTGAGTAAAAATATCATCTCTTCCCATGCTTTCTTATAACTGTTTTAGATATTTTTGTACTGGTACTTCAGATCGTTTAGAAGGTTAGACAAGACAAAATTAGCCTCCTGTTTCTCTCTCTCTCTCTCTCTCTCTCTCTCTCTCTCTCTCTCTCTCTCTCTCTCTCTCTCTCTCTCTCTCTCTCTCTCTCTCTCTCTCTCTCTCTCTCTCTCTCTCTCTCTCTCTCTCTCTCTCTCTCTGTGTGTGTGTGTGTGTGTGTATCCATACTAACAATATTTTTCACACATCCCTGAATGCTAACAAGGGATAGACACAGCAGATGAAAGGTTAACAGTCGCGTGTGTGATGACTTCCACACGGACACTCAGGACTTGCCACCTGCCGTCACCTTCATAAACAAACACAAACAAAGAATTCTTTTTCTGCCATGGGACATCGAAATAAATTTTCTTAATATTCAAATCAAAACCAGGAACGTTGAGGGAAATTTCAGACCACACACAGCCTAACCTAACCTAACCAAACCCAAGCCCAAGCCAAGCTTATCTAAGCAAACATAAACCTATTGACAAGTTCGCAACGTGGTGAAGTTATCGAAGTAAAAATAAAAGAATTGATGAAAAAAGACCATTGTTGAAGAAGCATTTATCACACACTTCAATAGTTGTTTTGAACTTACTAATTACTTACCTGTCCACCTCCCTCGGTCACACTGCACAGAGTTCTCTTCCCTAGTGTTCCCTCTCTTCTTAACTTATAAGGCTTACAAATCTCTCTCTCTCTCTCTCTCTCTCTCTCTCTCTCTCTCTCTCTCTCTCTCTCTCTCTCTCTCTCTCTCTCTCTCTCTCTCTCTCTCTCTCTCTCATACACACACACACACACACACACACACACACACACACACACACACACACACACACACACACACACACACACACACACACACTTCCTTCACAATGTCGGATGCAAACACTGTCTCGCGTCACTTGTTGCCTCACGCCGTGACATCACATGAAGTGACCGCGGGCTGCTTGGCTGTAGACGTGACGGGAGTGGTGGCACCAGCAGGATTTTCCTTCCGCCTAGCACGTTCCTGTAGAGAAATGGTTACACATAAAAATGTTACTACGTATTATTGCTACAACAACGATATCAGCCTCTATTATTACTATTACGTACTACTACTACTACTACTACTACTACTACTACTACTACTACTAATAATAATAATAATAATAATAATAATAATAATAATAATAATAATACTGCTACTACTACTACTACTACTACTACTACTACTACTACTAATAATAATAATAATAATAATAATAATAATAATAATAATAATAATAATAATAATAATAATAATGATAATGCAGCTACTACTACTACTACTACTACTACTACTACTACTACTACTACTACTGCTACTACTATACATGTTGGTATGGTTACTGCAGTGAAATCAGGTATATTCCGCTTTTTTGTACCAAGAAAAAGAAAAGTAGTACGTGATGGTGGTAATGATGGTGACTGTGATTCTTCTCAAGTAGTAGTACTGTCGTAGTGGTGGTAGCAGTAATAATGGCGGTTGTAATAATAGTGGTGCTGGTAGTTGTGGTTCTTAAGTAATATTACCTTTAAAAAAAAAAAAAAGCGTCTTCAGCGTAAACTCACAATTTCGTTTCATTCTTTTAAAAAAAGCCAGACAGGAAAGTCGGTCAGTCAGTCAGTCAGTCAGTCATGGAGGTGAATCACAGGTGGTGTTTCCATAAGCAGGTGTGAGGAGGCGGGGATGAACACCTGTCTTTTGTGTATGTGGACACACACAGAGAGAGAGAGAGAGAGAGAGAGAGAGAGAGAGAGAGAGAGAGAGAGAGAGAGAGAGAGAGAGAGAGAGAGAGAGTGACTCATGTTAGTCTCGATAGAGTAAGAATTAATGGATCCACATGACTCTCTCTCTCTCTCTCTCTCTCTCTCTCTCTCTCTCTCTCTCTCTCTCTCTCTCTCTCTCTCTCTCTCTCTCTCTCACACACACACACACACACACACACACACACACACACACACACACACACACACACACA
>NC_087162.1:18905447-18920447 GCF_035594125.1 Scylla paramamosain | reverse complement strand
TTTTTTTTTTTAGTTACAATCAGTATTCTTAAAAGTATGAAACAACAATAATTTACATAGTACCAAAATATACTATGAATATTAGAGAACAGCGGGTATCGGGCGGGGCTGGGCCTGGCGGGAAGCTGGCGTGGCAAAAGCATCCCACCACGCCCACGCCGACACTACCGTCCAACCCCAGATGGGCGAGGATGGGCTGTGGCCGAAGCGACAGCCTCGCCCCGCTCGGCCGCCCGCACCGCCAGCAGTGTGTGATGGCGCGGGCGGGAAGTGGTGGCGGGCCGCTCACGCTAGCGCCAAAGTGAGGGCGGTTGCGTGGGCGGCTGTGAGGGAGAGGGGTGGCCGCTCCCCTCTCCTTCCCCACAGGCCCATTGGCCCTCTGCATCACCACGACTAACACTAATACTAACTTAATTTAATGTTGAATATAAGGGGGCGTCCGGCGCCGGGCGTGGCGCTGCAACTCGCTGCGCCTCGCCCGCCGCCGCCCGCCGCTAAGCCTACACTTATGCTACAAGATGTTGACATAGGCCTATGCCTGTCCGGGCGACACTAACTGCTGCCGCCACGGACGCAAAATACACGAAGTTCATAGAACTTACATATTTCAATATATCACAGATATATGGTGTAAAAATAACACACAGGGTCGTGGGGTGGCGCTCAGGTCTGGCTCAGACCGAGTCAACCGACACCGACCGTGCATGGAATCAAGGGAAATTACCTTCCCCCCTTAATGCTAGGTTGGGCACTCTCACAGACACACAGACAGGCACACCGGGATCTAGCCGCATTCTACAGACTGTAGGGGTGGCAGAACTGGTACACCAGCCGCTGGGAGCGCTCAGTCTTCTTCATGATGCCCTTCTTGTAGTACTGGCGGATGGAGCGAGACAGCTTGTCGTAGTTCATGGCGGGGCGGTTCTTCCTCTTGCCCCAGAGTCGCGCCACACGCACGCTGTCCTCGATCTTGAACACGCCCTTCTGGCGGTCCAGCCAACGGATGCAAGAGCCATAAAGTTGTGGCTGCTGCAGGAGCTCCTTCAGGAACTGCCACAGGTGGATGTGAGTGCCGCCGCGCCCCCCGTGGTGGTGGTGGTGGTGGTGCAGGGATCGTCCTCCACTTCTTCTGAAACAACAAGAAAGAAACACGTCACAAACAGCTCTAAAAACACCTGGTCTTGCCTAACAAATAACAGAGTAACAGACACATGTATGACGAAGGCTCTTATCCATCAGTCCCCGCCTATCCCTGCCCTCCGATGCGCCAGTCTCCCTCCTCGTCATCCGCCATCCTGTCCACCCCCCCAACCCAACCCACGTGACGCCACGCGGCTCACCACACGCGTCACACTGAGGGCAGAGCGCCATGTTCCACAAGCTGGCACTCCGCACCCCATTGTTTACCTCCTGCACCACGCATGATCCTTCTCGCACCGGAAGAGACAGCAGCGCCACTTCCCTTCCCTCCTCCCCCTTTCTCTTCCCTTCCCTCCTTTCACTGCACGGCCACCCCCGCACCCAGCAACACCCACACCCACGTCACCCTTTAGGGCAAGAACACGCAATATTCGCCTTTATGCTCCTCGTATGTAAGGATGTCACCCCTTGCCAATTTAGGATAGCTATGACGCAAGCTAAGGAACTCTCTCTCTCTCTCTCTCTCTCTCTCTCTCTCTCTCTCTCTCTCTCTCTCTCTCTCTCTCTCTCTCTCTCTCTCTCTCGCCTGTCACTCCCGATCAGGTTCTCTCTCTCTCTCTCTCTCTCTCTCTCTCTCTCTCTCTCTCTCTCTCTCTCTCTCTCTCTCTCTCCGCCTGTCACTCCCGATCAGGTTGAGTGTGGGCACGTGGGGCATGGCCGGGGAGGGAGGGAGCAACTGGAGGTTAGGGCGCTACGTGCGGGAACAGGTGCAGAGGAGGAGGAGGAGGAGGAGGAGGAGGAGGAGGAGGAGGAGGAGGAGGAGGAGGAGGAGGAGGAGGAGGAGGAGGAGGAAGGGAGCCATAAGACGAGGGAGTGTAGAAGGTATGAGAGGAGGAGAGGGGTGGGGAAAGGAGGGGAGTGGTGAGGGTGTAAGGGGGATGGAGAGGACGGCCTTGGAGCTCGGGAATCCCTGTGTACTGTGAGAGGCCACGCCCGCACGCCCACACCTATCCCTTTCCCCCACCCCCCTTATCCTATCTACCACTCCTGCGACAGCCCAATCACGTCCCCACCTCAACCCCGCTGCCCTATCATGTAGAAGCAACTGAACCATTCAACTGCACTCTCTCTCTCTCTCTCTGCTAAAATACAAGAAAAATGGGTAAAATAATCTTTCAGACCGAAAACCACCAGTTTCTCAAGAGATCCAGCGACGCGCGACAGAACAAGGACCTTTTTTCTTCTCGGAAAGTCGCCACCATGCGCTATTTATAGAAAATGGGGAGCTGCATGCATAGAGGGAGCGCGGGAAGAGGGGGGCGATAAGGGGGAGGAGAGTCCTTGCATGGGATGGGGAAGGGGAAGAAGGGAGGGGAAGGGGGTTGGGGGGAGGGGGGAAAGGAGTAGAAGCCTTGCAGGGTCCTGGGTGGAGGCTAGCTCGCCGTATCACCTTGAGGCAGCCACTCCCGCGCGGCGCAGGACTCTCGCCCTTGCCCCGCGCCTTGCTAAGGGTGGCGCGGGGCGACATGATGCCTTTTGTTGTTGTGATGGATTGCGCCGCCTCCTCGGGGCCAGCCAGCCAGCCAGCCTTAATTGTAATGTTTCATGAGACTCCCAAGTGTCGCGGCACAAAGAACTCTGGCATGGACCGCATCACGCTGCTTGCCTGCCCTCACGGTGACCAGAAGCCCAGTACATGCTTTAATCTACGGTCCTGCTGCACAGTTAGGATGGTGGTAGAGGCAGCGGCGGCGACACTGCTGCGCCGCATTTCTTGCTACCTTAGTCGTCGCCGCCACCTCCACCGCTAAAGTTTTTTTTTTTTTTTGCGCACTAGCAGCAGTGGCTCGCGGGAAGACAAAAAAAAAAATACAATACTTCATCAACGCTGCATTAAGTATTTACAGGGCCTGTGGCCTGGCAACCCTTCCGACTCTCGGCCTCCCAAGATAGACGGTGCCCTAATGCTCAGCCCCGCCACGCCCTCCGCCTCCGGTGCCCGCTGCCCCGACCCTACAGGTTCCTTGATTAATGAGCCTGTCCCCCACCCAGTCCCCCCCACTGCAACCCACAACACAGAAGGGAGACTGGCGGCCCTGCAGTAGCAGGACCGCCGGGTAAAAGATGTCAGTACTCACCCTCAGAGTCGTAGCCTTCCTCCTGGGGCGAGTGGGCGGGTAGGCGGGCGGTGTGGACGGCCTCTGGGCTGCTCTGCCGCTGGAGAAGCGTCGACACATCCAAGCACTGCTCGTCAAGGAACATTCCGCTTCCAGCTGCCTGCCCCTGGCCTGAGGGCGGGGAGCAGGATCCCCTGCTCATCGCCTGAAGGTGGTGCTGCTGCTGCTGCTGCTGTTGCTGGGTCACCTGCATGACAGGCGTGGGCACCTGACCCATGCTTGTGGGGAGGGACAGAGGAGGGCTGGATGGGGAACCCAAGTGGCTAGGTGAACCCAGGTGGTTGGGAGACCCAATATGGGAGGGAGAGCCGCCCTGGCTTGAGGACTCGACCTGGGGTACCTGCTGCTGCTGCTGCGGGGGGAGCAGGGAGGTAACCAGCTGGCCTTGCTCACTATGCTGACCCGACCACTGCTGGTTGTGATGGAACAGCTTAGGAGTTGCACGTAGGGCGCTGCGCCATATCTCCAGCTGGGCATAGAGAAGCTCGCCTCCCACAGGGGCCAATTGACGGAACTGAGCCTCCGTCAGCTTGAGGAGCTCGGGGCCTCCGTAGTTCCAGGAGTGAAGCATGAGGGGTGGCAGCTGAAGGTGGGCGGCCTGCTGGTCCAGCCAGGCACGCACGTCAGCCATGCTCCATTGGGCGGGGTCTGTGGGAGGAACAAAGCACATCAGTGATCACGCCCACCATCACCACCCGCACCAACAACACATGACCACCACCACCACAACCTGCAATAACCACACATCAGATCCTCCAACAAGCCCCAACGGGGACAGATGTCCCAGGAACGCTCCTCCCGCCCCGCCCTACCCCACAACACCTACCCGGCACGGCGCGCGACGAAGACGACGCCGATCTCGATTTTCCTGAGTCAGCCATGTTGAAATGGGAGGGGGCGTCGATCCCCCCAAGCTTCCCTGCACACTAACACACACGAGTCCCAGCCAAGCGCGCGTCCCAGCGAGTTCCGTCCCGATGTCTAAGAGTCAAGAGGTGCGACCGAACTGGCCGCGCCGGCCAGACTATGCACCTTCGGATAATGTGGATGACAGAGGGTAACACTTGTGACGTCACGGGCCACGTCACAAGATCCTGGTCAGCGGCGGGAGGACCAGCAGGCATTTCCCACACTCCCTGTCTCCCTATGGCTGCCCTGCCCCGCCTCGCCTCGCCCCGCGGCCTGGGTGTGGTGCCCCGCGCCCCGCGCCCTTCTGCAGGCCAACCCAAACGCCCAACAGGTGGCGGGGCGGGGCGGGGGGCGGTTTGACCCAGAAGGAGCAGGAGGCAATGCGGGGCCTGACCGCCGCCATGACCGGTCCTGGCTCATCCCCCTCCCTCCCCCACCAGTCCTGCCCCTCACCTGCTAGAGGTCTTGGCCCCCTGCCACCCCCTGAGGGGCTGAGGGGAGCACCGAGATCCCCCCAACCACCCCACCTGTCTACCTCCCTTGCTCTGCCCCGCATCCACACCCCTCCTCCGGCAACAGCACTTGTTCCGACCTCCCCCGTGATCCCTACCTTCCCTCCACCTTCACCTCCCCTCTGACATCTGCTCCTCGCTGACCTCCTCCTCCTCCTCTCCCTCCTCCTCCACGACCACTACCACCAGCACCACCACCTGAGCACCGTGCCAATCAAAGGGGTCATTTTCTCCATGAAGTTGAGGAGGGGGACTGATAGGGGAGGGGAGGGAATGGAAGTGGATGGAGGTGAGTGGATCTATTCTCCCACTCGGCAGGTTGGTTGGCTTGGTGTGAGCCCTCCTCCTCCTCCTCCTCCAGAGACAAGGGGAGCTTTCAAGGTGCACAAGAGAGCCACTCAAGTCTTGGAATGTGTAGGTGTAACAGAGTGATCGACTTAGTGGCGCCTTAGCACTCTACTATACCCTCCTTCTCCTCCTCCTACACTTCTACCTCCTCAACCTCTTCTTTCCTTCTCCCTGATCCTTCCTTTGTTCTCTCTCCTTAGTTATCTCGCCTCGATTTTTTTTTTATTTGGTTGGTACTTGAATCTTCCTTCTTATATCATCATCATCTCCCTCTCTAGTTTCCTTTGGTTATTTTTCATCTCCCTCCTCTACCTTCTCCATCATTATTATCTTCATTTTTCTTTGATCATCGTCTCCTTTTTATTTACTTCTCCATAAAACTATCTTCCTGCTCCTCCTCCACTTCCCTTCCTACGCTTCACTCCAACCTTCCTAATCCTCCCTGACTTTCTCCCCTTCTTATTCTTCCTCTTTTTCTCCCTCCTCCTCCTCCTCCTCCTACTTCTCTACCTACACACTTTACGTTCCATCCCTCGCATGACCCTTCCTCCACCACCTCCTTCCACACTACTACCCCAACCTTCCTTCCTTCCCCTCCAGCCATTTTCACCTGCAGCGCTTCCTCCGCCCCACCACCTTACACCTGTTGTAGTTCGCGTGTTCCCCCCTCCCCACGCGCGCCACTCCGCGCGTCCTCAAATCTTTACTTCGTTGTTGTGTTTGTAAACTTTTATCTAACCGACTGCACCGGAAGACTCCGCGTAATCTAACGAGGTTGATAAAAGGTTTGTCTTTGACGTCATTACGTTTCTGATAAGAGAGAGAGAGAGAGAGAGAGAGAGAGAGAGAGAGAGAGAGAGAGAGAGAGAGAGAGAGAGAGAGAGAGAGAGAGAGAGAGAATTGTTTTTCGCTTCTCGTCCATGGGAAATCCAGATCATATAGGTTGCATGAAACGGGTCGCTCAAAATGTGCGATAAAAATCTTACGTCGTCATTGTCTGAAGGTAAAGAGGTCAGTGGACATCCCGTGTGTGTGTGTGTGTGTGTGTGTGTGTGTGTGTGTGTTGAGACGCAGCAAGTGACGAGTCTTAAAGTTCAGCGTAGCTCAACAAAAGCCTTGAGAGAGAGAGAGAGAGAGAGAGAGAGAGAGAGAGAGAGAGAGAGAGAGAGAGAGAGAGAGAGAGAGAGAGAGAGAGAGAGAGGACTAGACAGTGGAAAAACTTTAAAATCTTATAACGGAATGAAACGTCTTCTTAGTCTCTCTCTCTCTCTCTCTCTCTCTCTCTCTCTCTCTCTCTCTCTCTCTCTCTCTCTCCTTCTCGCCTTAGCCAAGCCGTGAAAAACACCACCACCACCATCACCCCCTTCAACATGAGTGGGATTTTGGACCTAATAACGCAAGGGCGGAAGGGACGAGGCTCTGAAGGCACCCTCAAGTCATTTGTGTCACTAAACAACAGAAGGAAAAAGTGGTCAGCCGTGAGAGAGAGAGAGAGAGAGAGAGAGAGAGAGAGAGAGAGAGAGAGAGAGAGAGAGAGAGAGAGAGAGAGAGAGAGAGAGAGAGAGAGAGAGAGAGAGAGAGAGAGAGAGAGAGAGGGAGGATGCGAGAAGCAAGTACAACCAGACCCTGAAGCTGGGAGAGGAGGAGGAAGAGGAGAGCTGGAGAGAGGGTGCTTCTGTTGGTGTCGGAGTGAGTAATAGGGCTGAGTAAATGGATAAGTTGTGTGAGAGCGAAGGAGTAGAAAGAGAAGGGGAGGAGAATGGGCTCGGGAGGAGGAGGAGAGTATGGGAGATGAGTGGTGGTGGAGGTAATGGTGACAAACCTCTTCTCTTCCTCACTCCTACACTACATCCACGCAAAGTGCAGTGTGTGTGTGTGTGTGTGAGTTGGCCAAACTTTCTCCTCTTAATACCTCCCCAAAAAAGTAACTACGTGTACATAAGAATAATAAAAATAAATAAATAAATCTATAACCAAGAGATAAATGAACCCATAACCAAGAGAGAGAGAGAGAGAGAGAGAGAGAGAGAGAGAGAGAGAGAGAGAGAGAGAGAGAGAGAGAGAGAGAGAGAGAGAGAGATTGCTTAAACCTTTCCTTGCAGGTTACCCTCACACCCCTGCCACACTCACGTCACCGCCCCTGCGTGCACCTGCCGCAAGACGCACAGTGGCCTGCCCTCGCGGCCCTCCAAGGTCACGAAGGGAGAGGAGAGGGAAGGCACAGGGAGGAGAGGGAAGGCACACAGAGGAAAGAGGTGCGAGTACGTACGTGGAAACTGAGGGTTGAAGGTGGTGATGGTAGTAGTAGTAGTAGTAGTAGTAGTAGTAGTAGTAGTAGTAGTAGTAGTAGTAGTAGTAGTAGTAGTAGTAGTAATAGTAGTAGTAGTGGTAGTAGTAGAAGAAATAACTAGTAGTAGTAGGAGGAATAACATTATTAGTAGCAGTAGGAGAGAGAGAGAGAGAGAGAGAGAGAGAGAGAGAGAGAGAGAGAGAGAGAGAGAGAGAGAGAGAGAGAGAGAGAGAGAGAGAGAGAGAGAGAGAGGTACAGAAGGGGAAGGGGCATATATGATTACTACCAAGAAACGAAACTTAATCACTGTCTAATTTTATATTTACACACACACACACACACACACACACACACACACACACACACACACACACACACACACCATTATGAATATGATTTCTGGTCGGGAGAGAGAGAGAGAGAGAGAGAGAGAGAGAGAGAGAGAGAGAGAGAGAGAGAGAGAGAGAGAGAGAGAGAGAGAGAGAGAGAGAATATGAGGAGGAGGAAGGAATGGAGGAGGGAGGGGAACCTTGAACTCCTCCTCCTACCCCCATTTACTCCTTCACCCCCTCCCCCTCCCTGTCTCCTTCTCTCACAGTTACTAGCGAGTATCCAGCAACAAAAACACGTTTCACCAAGGGCGTCTTCCTCATAAAGCCATCGGGGAGGGGGAAGGGGAGTGGGGGAGGGGAAGGGGGAGTGGGAGAGGGGAAGGGAGTTGGGGGAATGGGGAGGGTAGGAGAAGGGAGGGAGAGAGAAAGAAAGAAGAGGCTAAAATATAATAATGGAAGACAGAGGAAGGAGGGAGAGAGAGAGAGAGAGAGAGAGAGAGAGAGAGAGAGAGAGAGAGAGAGAGAGAGAGAGAGAGAGAGAGAGAGAGAGAGAGAGTCATGAATTCGTATGCATGAAGTGAATGTGGTCAGAATGTGTGTGTGTGTGTGTGTGTGTGTGTGTGTGTGTGTGTGTGTGTGTGTGTGTGTGTGTGTGTGTGTGTGTGTGTGTATACGTGAGTGTGTGTGTGTGTGTTCGATGCCCTTCATTCCCATTCAGTTTATGCACAATAACATCCACTCATTTCCTCATTCATTGTGTTTCCTTGTTCGCATCACTGAGCACCCTGTCTTTTATTCACCCCCCACACCCCCTCCTTCCACTCCCCTCCCCCTGCCTTTAACCCCACCTTTCAAGCCACCCGAAGTTGCCCCCCCCCCTCTCTCTCTCTCTCTCTCTCTCTCTCTCTCTCTCTCTCTCTCTCTCTCTCTCTCTCTCTCTCCCAAGTAGCTGTGTTTGTATCAATCCTTGTCTTGTTCAAACCTCTAATTAGTCTTACCTAAGTCAACGCTCCAAGTCCAAAGAACATATAGGTAATAATAATAATAATAATAATAATAATAATAATAATAATAATAATAATAATAATAATAATAATAATAATAATGTGTCTATGTTTGGGTGGGTGGGTTGGGGGAGGAAGGGGCAGGATTCGTGTGTTTGTGGTGGGGAATTCGTGATTATGTGAGTGAGTAGAGGGGGGTAATAGAGTGTGAGTGTGTGGGTGGGGGTACTGATTTGTGTGATGGGGGGTGAGGGGCGCTGGCTGAGGTGTTGAGAGAGAGAGAGAGAGAGAGAGAGAGAGAGAGAGAGAGAGAGAGAGAGAGAGAGAGAGAGAGAGAGAGAGAGAGAGAGAGAGAGAGTGTGTGTGTGTGTGTGTGTGTGTGTGTGTGTGTGTGTGTGTGTGTGTGTGTGTGTGTGTGTGTGTGTGTGTGTGTGTGTGTGTGTGTGTGTGTGTGTGTCCAGGAGAGCAGGCAGCCACACTCACCACGGGGAATGTTGAGGGAGTCGGAGACGATCTGCACGTCCCTCCTGGCGTGCTCCAGGGCGAGCTGCTCCACGGCCTCCAGAATGTCCCGCTGGCTGGCGCTGATGGGGGCCAGGGGCGGAGCGGGCACAGGAGCAGGGGCAGCAGGAGGAGTGGGGGACGAGGCGCAGGACGTCACCACAGGGATCTCCTCCTCGATCTCCTGCTTCTCGTTCATCAGCAAGCCGAGGAAGCCCAGGTCATCGCTGCTGGGGGAGGGGGCGGTGGCTGGGGAGGGGGTCTGAGGGATGGGGGACTTGTAGGTGGGCATGGGGATCTTCTTCTGGAAGGTGGTGTCTTCCAGGCAGCCGCGGAGGAGGGGATGATCAGAGTAGGGGCCATATTGGTGGGGCTGGGAGTGCTGCGGGGGGGCCTGTTGCTGCAGCTGCTGGTGGGTGCTGGTCAGGATCCGGTTCTCCGCTAGCAGCTCCGACAGGTTGAGGGAGGTCTCGTAAGCCTCCTTCTTGATCACGGTTTGGAGGGGGCGGGCGTAAGGGGAGACATGGTGGGGGGCTTGGGGGGAGGGAGGGAAGTTGTGGCATGAGGGAGGGGAGGGGGAGAAGGGTTCCTCCTTCACCTTCTCCAGCTCCCCAGGCAGGTGCTGGGGGAGTGGAAAGAGGGTGGAGAGTAGCAGGGGTCCGACCACTGGGAGGGGGATGGCACCTGGCACTCCCCGTAGGCACCCTCGTGGCCTGGGCTCAGGGAGGCGCCCCCGGGCACGGCTTGGTTCATCTGTAACGAAACCAAGCACACGGCGTGACTCACACAGACATGCACACACAAGCTTCGCGGGACTCCGGCAGGCACGGACTATCTATAGCATACTTAACTGATACAAGGCGGGGAAGAAAAAAACAAACATGAATGATAAACTGACTCAGCACGCACTCGACCCAAGCTGAGAGAGAGAGAGAGAGAGAGAGAGAGAGAGAGAGAGAGAGAGAGAGAGAGAGAGAGAGAATGTTGTAATGTTTTCGTCCTTCATTCATCTCTTCATCTACATAAACAAACATTACTCCTACGCACACCTCCCACACACACACACACACACACACACACACACAACCGAGGCATGATACGAAGAAGGGAAGATCAATAGTTGACAATAATTTCCTCCATGAAATGGCGATCAACACACACACACACACATACAGGTACGCATATACACACTTTTCGCGAACATTAACGCAAAATGACGCAACACCTCACTTAAGCATTGCGTAGCTTCTCTCTCTCTCTCTCTCTCTCTCTCTCTCTCTCTCTCTCTCTCTCTCTCTCTCTCTCTCTCACACACACACACAAAATGTTTATCTATATAAATAAGTGGCCTGATAGTTAAGATAACGGGGGGGGGGAGAGAGAGAGAGAGAGAGAGAGAGAGAGAGAGAGAGAGAGAGAGAGAGAGAGAGAGAGAGAGAGAGAGAGAGAGAGAGAGAGAGAGAGAGAGAGAGAGAGGGGAGGGAAGAAAAGGGAAGAAGCAAGCAGGGAGGATGCAAGAAAAAGAGAGGGCGAGTGGGCGGGAAGAGAGATGGTGCAGTATAAGAAAAAGAGGACGATTGGAGGAGGAGGGAGAGGAGAGCAAGGAGAGGTTATAGGGGATAGTGGAGGAGAAACGATGGGAGATAGGAAGGAGACAAGTGGAGGGTGAGAAGGAAGAGAGAGAAAAAAAAAGGGGGGGAGAATGAGAAGGGGACTTGGGAAGATGAAATGAAGAGTTGAAGAAGGCACCTGATGATTAGTTTAAGCACTTTTCACTCGAGTAGGAACAGATAACACATTCTTACAAGTTAACAGATAAAAAAAAAAAAAAAAGGTCCTCGCTCCTGATAACAGCCCCATTAGATGTCGCCTTAAACGCACGCACACACACTACACTTTCTCCTTATTAGTCATTCGTGAAACATGCCTTTGTTGTATGTACGTATGTCTCGCTCTCTCTGAATACGCATTGTAATCGACACACACACACACACACACACACACACACACACACACACTTGCTCCTCAGGCTGTGAAACTTAAAAGAGAGACTGTCATGCAAGTAAGCAAGCACCGCGCTGTAATGCCTTCCTACATGTTTCTGCTCTTCCCCTCACACACCACCCTCCACGGCATATAATTATGTATGTTGTGTCTATATTCCACAATTGTTGGTGTCTGATACGTGTCCACTTGTCTGTTTTGATGTGTTGTGTTTTGTAAAAGTTGAGCTGTGTTGTGTTTTGTGGCAGCGAGCGAGAACCACCTGTGGCTTTCACCGCCCTGCTCTCCCTCCCTCGCGTCCTGCCGTGACCCCTTCCCCAGTGCGTGAACTCAGGTGTTCCCATAACTCGTGTACTCACCTCTGGGTAGTAGGTAATGTTCATCATGGCCATGACGGCAAATTAAGAGCAGGTTTCTCGGAGCACTACTGTACACGTCTACTCCTCTCTGTGTCTGAACTCAGAGTGATTTCATTCCGGGGCTGCACTATCTCGGCACCTGCAGCCACCAGGCGGGATGCCACACGTCGCTACGTCGGGCCAGGCCTTGTTAACCGCGTTTCCTCCACTCCCCCACCTCCTTACCGTTACTTGTCTTGTGGTATAGGTGAAGAAATAGCCGAATATCTTTCTGATTGCGTTTCTTAGCTATTGTTTATCTACTATAGGCTGTGAAAAGTGTACTAGAAGGGGATTCTATCGGCCCTTTGCATGCAGATACTGACGTCAATGGTATCCATGACAACGGTGTGCGGCGACCAAACGCGACGAGGAAAATAAGTTAGTCTGAGCTTATGCATGCCAACTGGGTCAGTTATTTTTCTTTCCATTACTCATATGTTTAATCCCATAAAAGGACAATAGATTGCCATTTCCATCCTTCGCTCAAAAAGTGCGGTAATTTCAAGTTCTTTAACCGAGAAACGGTAACTCGTGCGGCTGGTGGTCGAGTGAAAGTTATTTCTCACTGTCCGCTCTGCTGCGCACCTTCTCCCTGTCACTCACTTCTGGGAACACTCACTGCCGATAAAAAGAAAGAGAATGGATAAATAAAAGAAAGATACGGTAGGTTAACACATAAAAAAAAAAAGAAACAGCGAAAATGAATGAGCCTAAAGCGTCCTAACACCCTGCATGCCTTCCCGCCCACACTCCTCACGCCCCGCCATCAGCCGCTCCCCCTCACATGTACTGAAGAAGTTAATGATGAGGCAGTCTCGCCATTGCACAGGCTACTCGTGACAAGGGTTAAACGAGGGAGAAGGGAAGGGAGAGTGAAGAGGGAGAGGAGTAGAGAGGGAGGGATAGAGAGGAGTGAGAGGAAACCACTCCGTCAACTTTTTATTCACCCACCACTACCACCACCACAAGAACCACTACTGCATTACTGAGCCTCCTCCTCCTCCCCCTCTTCCTCGTGCATTGAACAGCTCGTCGTGTCCCCTGCGAAGATGTCTAAGGACATGCCTAGACACTAACCACCGTGACGCCTCCCTCCTCCAGTCAGCCTCCTTCAGATCATTTAGTAGTGAACCCGCATTGTCGTTTTGTTACGCAACCCTTGGCGTCGTCACTTTCGACAGGCCCTTGATAGCGCCTCCTTGTCTTCTCTCCTCCTCCTACCCTCCCACCCCCTTTCCTCCTCCTCGTCAATCAGAGAAGAGATGGTTGTTTGAGAGAATCGATTTAAAATTACTCTTTGTGTTGCCCTTTGAATTAAATGGACTGAATTGAGGAATGCGTTCTCTGTGTGTTAGTCTTGATGTACGCTATTAGTCTGGTACCTCCCTCGCGGCGCCGCCCACTCCACAGGCGACGGTGCGGAGGATAACGCAGAGAGAGAGAGAGAGAGAGAGAGAGAGAGAGAGAGAGAGAGAGAGAGAGAGAGAGAGAGAGATTACGAAATAAAAATAGGTGCGTAAAACAAGTGGGGAGAGAGAGAGAGAGAGAGAGAGAGAGAGAGAGAGAGAGAGAGAGAGAGAGAGAGAGAGAGAGAGAGAGAGAGATTACGAAATAAAAATAGGTGCGTAAAACAAGTGGGGAGAGAGAGAGAGAGAGAGAGAGAGAGAGAGAGAGAGAGAGAGAGAGAGAGAGAGAGAGAGAGAGAGAGAGATTACGAAATCAAAATAGGTGCGTAAAACAAGTGGAGAGAGAGAGAGAGAGAGAGAGAGAGAGAGAGAGTGTGTGTGTGTGTGTGTGTGTGTGTGTGTGTGTAGGAGTAGGAGAACGAGGAGGAAAAGATACGAAATAAAAACCGGTCCATAAAATACAACCATCAGGCTTATTAAGGCAAGCGCAAATCTCTCTCTCTCTCTCTCTCTCTCTCTCTCTCTCTCTCTCTCTCTCTCTCTCTCTGGGCGTGACAGGATTATTATTATCATTGCTATTATTGTGTATTTTTACAGAAAAGTGTCAGATGTATGTACGTAAGTGCGTGAGCTGGTTGACGGGTTAAAGGTCCGCGCGCAGCTTTGTGTGTGTGTGTGTGTGTGTGTGTGTGTGTGTGTGTGTGTGTGTGTAAAGGTGAGAATGCAACGAAATAAAAAGCAAAAGTGTACATCAGACTAATTATTAGATTAATTGAGGACAGATTTTATTCACGTATTTCTCTCTCTCTCTCTCTCTCTCTCTCTCTCTCTCTCTCTCTCTCTCTCTCTGCGTGCACACGCGTGCATGTGTACAAATATTATCTATTATTGTATATAAGGGTATCAGAAAGTAATGGAAGCTGCGAGAAGCCATGATGCCTAGATGCAAGTGGCAGTCCCTGCATGAAACATATTTACTTATTTCTACCAATCATTATCATCCATAAAATTGTCTAATCATCTTGTAAAGCGCTCTAATGATTCGCCACTAACAACCATATTGCTTAGTCCATTCCATTTATCTACCACTCTTCCTGAGAACCAATTCCTTCCTGTTTCTTCTTTAAATCAGACCTTATGAAGCTTGAACCGATTATCTACTGTCGTATCATGATGACTGACTTAGACGATTTTGCGAATGTCACCTTCGTTATATTCCTTATACCACTTTAAAGACTTTATCAGATCCCCGCTTAGTCAACGGCTCTCTAACGAATGTAACTTTAAAGCTTCAATCTCTTTTCGTAAGGAATTTTTTTTTTTTATTCCATTGTGTACATATATAATTTATTTTCGTGCATGGGACGTTTTGAAAGGAATGTTGTGTACGTGCGCACACACACGTATTATTATATTTGAAGGTGTGCATGTTGTTGTAGTATTCAGTAATCCTCACAGCCACAATTGTCTGGCAGCGTCATGATATATTTGCAGCTTATTTATTTTTTGTTATTATTTTATGTTCATTCTTTCTCTTCGTCTCTCCCGAATCATAATTTTCATAATGTGTTACCGCTGTTGTTGTTGTTGTTGTTGTTAATTATTATTATTATTATCATTATTATTATTATTATTATTATTATTATTAGTAGTAGTAGTAGTAGTAGTAGCAACATCAGGAACAGTAGTAGTAATAAAGGTGGTGGTGTTGCTGCTGCTGCTGCTGCTGCTGCTGCTGCAGTTTTTATCATCATCATCATCACTATTATAATTATTATTTCGTCTTCATTTTCGTCGTTCCTCCTCCTCCTTCTCCGTCACATTCTACATGCAAGCAGAGTAACGTCACTTTAAAATTAATGTTTCAACATGAATGTTCCAACACGTGACGCGCGTGTGTGCGTGGGAAGATTTTAATTAAGTGTACATGTGTGTGTGTGTGTGTGTGTGTGTGTGTGTGTGTGTGTGTGTGTGTG
>NC_087162.1:18895447-18900447 GCF_035594125.1 Scylla paramamosain | reverse complement strand
GTGCTATTTTTTGTTCGTTGTTGATCGTTGTTGTTGTTGTTGTTGATGTTGTTGTTGTTGTTGTTGTTGTTGTTGTTGTTGTTGTTGTTGTTGTTGTTGTTGTTACCCTGACTACTGTTTTTGTTAGTGTTGCTGTTGTTCTTATTGTCGTCGTCGTCGTCTTTGTTATCATATTATATTAACCTGTATCGTGCTTTTTCTTATCCTAATGGCGACCAGTGAGGTGAAACATCGTGGCGCGGTGTGAATGTTGCCTTCCCCAGCCGCCACGCAAGAGAAGTCCACGCTCTGAAACGTTTGCTCTCTCACTACGACTATTTTTGAAAGGCTACAGAGGTTATTAGCCTGGTTCTCAAGAGTGTTTTTTATTTTGATAATACAGAAATCTTGTTAATCTGTTACATGAATCACAAAAACTTTCTTTAAAGCCTGTGTGACTTCAACTAGAGTCTTTTGAAAATGTGGAGGTGTGGACAGAAGTGTTTCAGAGTATGGTCCAGTCCTGAGGTGTCCGTGACTGGGAAGCAGGTGCTGGGCAGGGCTTGAGGCAGACACTTGACGCACCTTCAGCGAGGGGTCCTCTTACCTGCTCCATTACCCCTGCACCAACACATGGGAGGGAGGAACCTTGGTCTTTTCTCTCCCCTTCTCCCATATGTTGTTTATTTGTATGCTTGTTAGTTCAGCAAATACTTGCTATAGATCCGGAAGTCATTTGGGTTGTGTTATTTATGTGTACAGATGGTTCCTTACTTGATGAAGCACCCATCCTATCCTTATTTTTTACTAAAGCGACATGTCAACTCAAGGGACTTTAATAGGTAAATATCATTGGCCAGAAGTCGTGACCCCACTCCCTATCACCTCTATCTAAGTCCTCCTTTCTCTCTCTCTCTCTCTCTCTCTCTCTCTCTCTCTCTCTCTCTCTCTCTCTCTCTCTCTCTCTCTCTCTCTCTCTCTCTCTCTCTCTCTCTCTCTCTGTATATATATATATATATATATATATATATATATATATATATATATATATATATATATATATATATATATATATATATATATATATATAAAACTGACTGACTCTGACTCTCTTCAGCCTCTTTCTCATCGCCGCAATGTTGCATCTCTTGCTATCTTCTACAGCTATTTTTCATGTCAACTGCTTTTCTGATCTTGTTAACTGCAAGCCTTTCCTCCTCCCGTGGCCTCGCTGTACAAGACTTTCTTCTTTCACTCACCCCTTCTCTGTCCACCTCTCTAATGCGAGAGTTAACCAGTACTCTCAGTCATTCATCCCTTTCCCTGGTAAACTCTGGAACCCCCTGGCTGCTTCTGTATTTCCACCTTCCTATGACTTCGAACTCTTTCAAGAGGGGGTTTCAAGACACTTATCCTGTACGAGGTGTGTCATTAAAGTTCCAGGACTGGTGTCCTAAAAGATGAATTTCAAACCCAAGCCACAAACCACCATATTTCCCCTTCAAAGTAATCCTTCTGGAGTATACAACTGCGCTCCCAACCCTCTACAGTCACTAATCTTTTTCTTACGTGCTTTTAAAATCATGTCCTCTGTTGCAGGTCGTTTAACAATGAGCGCTGAACAGCGAACAAACTTGAAGTTTTTGGTGCAGTTGGGGAAAAGTGCATGCGGTGCCAGGGGGATTACTTCGAAGGAGATAACCTATAGTTTGTAGCCTGGATGTGAAATAAAACTTGTGTGGCACCAGTCCTGGAACTTTAATGACACACCTCGTATTTTTGACGAACGCTTTTGATTGTTCGGGAACCAGCAACAGACTGGGACTTTTTTGTTCCAATTTTTGTTGCCCTTGGCTGGTGTCCCTCCTACATAGAAGAAAAAAAATTATATATATATATATATATATATATATATATATATATATATATATATATATATATATATATATATATATATATATATATATATATACAGTAAAATCCCTCTTATCCGGCATCAACGGGACCGCCGACATGCCGGATACTTGATTATTGCCGGATACTTGAATAGAAGTGAAATTACATAGAAGAAAAAAATTATATATATATATATATATATATATATATATATATATATATATATATATATATATATATATATATATATACAGTAAAATCCCTCTTATCCGGCATCAACGGGACCGCCGACATGCCGGATACTTGATTATTGCCGGATACTTGAATAGAAGTGAAATTATGTCCACAATCACCACCCTACACTCACGCATCTTACCATAACAAAGATCAGCTGATCGTCGTGCCGCGCGTCGCCACCCGCGCTGCCACAACACGCTTCCTCTTTTCTACAACTTTAGGCATGATGAAGGCGTCAGGCAATAAACAGTGCACACGCGGGACTGAGTCACTGAGTAAACACAGTGCAGTGGGCCGCGGGTGGCGCGAAGCAGTGTGCTTTGGTGGCGAGGGGACAAAGTATGCCTCGCGCGGGAATTTTAATCGATTTTATGAGTACACATTGGTTTTTTATTGATTTTAAGGCTCGGGGAAAAATGTGCCAGATACTTGAAGCTGCCGGATACTGGAATGCCGGATGAGAGGGATTTTACTATATATATATATATATATATATATATATATATATATATATATATATATATATATATATATATATATATATATATATATATATATATATATATATATATATATATATATATATATATATATATATCTCTCTCTCTCTCTCTCTCTCTCTCTCTCTCTCTCTCTCTCTCTCTCTCTCTCTCTCTCTCTCTCTCTCTCTCTAATAATTAAGATTTTTCGAAATAAAGACTAAAAATCCTGATATTTACGATTATTTTGCTAAAATTGTAATGGTAGGACAGCTTCTTGTATCTTTCATCCTTCCCTGGCTCTCCAGTAACCATTATAATTCGTAAACTCAAGGTAATGCTGCCCTCTCACCACTACCCTTCCCGTGCTCCAAGCTCCAAGCTCCAAGCTACGCGTGTTATGTGTGTGCGTGTATGTGTGTGTATCATATACTGTTCTGAATGTGCAGGTAAAAGAGAGAGAGAGAGAGAGAGAGAGAGAGAGAGAGAGAGAGAGAGAGAGAGAGAGAGAGAGAGAGAGAGACAGGGAAGCAGAAACAGGTGAAGATAGGGAAGTTAAAATCACATACCGTTTACCATCTTTGTCGTTTAACCCATTATTTTCATTGTATCTGTCTGAAATCCTTTAAAATTTTAATTAACTCTCTCTCTCTCTCTCTCTCTCTCTCTCTCTCTCTCTCTCTCTCTCTCTCTCTCTCTCTCTCTCTCTCTCTCTCTCTCTCTCTCTCTCTCTCTCTCTCTCTCTCTCTCTCTCTCTTATCTAGACGTTCAGGACAATTTTTAAAATGTAACACACACACACACACACACACACACACACACACACACACACACACACACACACACACACACACACACACACACACACCACCCGAAGCGCAGGTGGAGGGTGGTTAAGTGTTATCATTCCCTTGGGTCTATGGATTAACCTCTGGAGAGAGAGAAAGATGAGGGGAGGAGGGGCGGATAAAGATTAGAAGATGCTGTCCTGCCTCTTGTAAGCGTAAGCGACAACTTAGATTACATTATATACACCTTTGTTTAGTAACTGGACTGTCATTGGAAAGTACCCGTAGGTGTTGCTGTTTTTTTTTTTTTCTCTCTCTCTTTTTTCTATGAAATAAGTTTGAGAGAGAGAGAGAGAGAGAGAGAGAGAGAGAGAGAGAGAGAGAGAGAGAGAGAGAGAGAGAGAGAGAGAGAGAGAGAGAGGTGGGGGGTGAAGGAAGAATGAGAAACATGGGGTTGGGGGAAGAGGGACAGGAAGGGAGACGTGGAGGGGAACGGAAGAAAATAGGACTAAGATACATTGCATGTATATCCACACGTCCACAATTAAATCATCCAGAGAGAGAGAGAGAGAGAGAGAGAGAGAGAGAGAGAGAGAGAGAGAGAGAGAGAGAGAGAGAGAGAGAGAGAGAGAATTCCCTCCTCATCCATTCCTCTTCCCTTCTTCCTCCTCCTCCTCCATTCCTCATTTTCTCCTCCACTCCCTCCATTCCTCATTTATTCCTCCTCCTCCTACTAGTACTGCTATCACCACCACTTTTCACCCATCTTCCACCTCCTTTCCTCCTTCCTCCTCCGTCTCCTCCTCCTGCATTCCTCATTTCTTCCTCCTCTTTCTTCTACTACTACTGTAACAGTCTACACATCTTTTTTCTGGAGCCTAGAAATACCTGAAAAAACGCTGGAAATTGAGGAAAATATTGACGAACAGACGCAGGCATGGAGGAGGGAAGGTCTCATTCTGGGTATTGATGTTTTCACGGAGGGCGCTTTGAACGGGGCTGCAACTTGCACTTTATTTAAGCATTATTTTGGGCATTTTAGAGGTTATATGTTTAATTCTGGCTTTCCTCCACGTCTGAGTCTGGAAACACAGGGAAGTTTAACTAAATATTGATATACATGCAGGGAGGGAGGCAGGAAAAATGTCCGTCTCGGCCCTTATTTTTACGTACGCCTTTTTGAGACTAGCGAGACTAGCGAGAAAAAAAACTCCCCGACTGGACTACACTATATATTCTGACCTGCCATATACTTCAGTTAACACACTGAACATTGACAGAGAGAGACTGGAATGGAGGGACATCCAGAGTCTCGTTACCATTAATGACGTCATTGATGACGTCACGCTTTTGTATATGTACGTTAAACCATTTTGAAATTGACCCCTCGAAAAAACTTAACTAAATTTGAATGCTCTATATATTCTGACTTGCCATATACTTTAAAAAATACCCGGAATATAAAAATGTTTCCAGCTCGCCTAATAATAAAGAAAAATCCAAAACACAATCTGCAGTTTTTACGAATAGGGCCACAAAAACTCATAATATCGAGAAGGAAAACACAGCCAGACCACATTATGTTACATATTCTGAATGAAAAAAAATCTCTATTTTCCAG
>NC_087162.1:18877947-18890447 GCF_035594125.1 Scylla paramamosain | reverse complement strand
TTGTTGTTTTTGTTGTTATTGTCATTTATTGTAATTTATTATTATTATTATTATTATTATTATTATTATTATTATTTTTATTACTATTATTATTATTATTATTATTTTCTTTATCACCATGCCTGTCATCACCATAAGGAAAACATTCCGAAGCAATTCAGACACAGGCAGATAGACAGACAGACAGACAAACACCGGTGCGTCATTTCCGGGAAGAAGACAGATTTGTTATGTGGAACCACCACCACACCACCACCACCACCACTGCACCATAAGCAATATCTTCACATTACTTGGTAATACTAGAACCTTTACTATTGATTTTCCGTCGTGTGTGTGTGTGTGTGTGTGTGTGTGTGTGTGTGTGTGTGTGTGTGTGTGTGTGTGTGTGTGTGTGTGTGTATGTGTGTGTGTGATCTGAATCACACACGTCCAAAGCAGATTATGAAGCGAAAGGCGAACACACACACACACACACACACACACACACACACACACACACATACAGATACCTATGTATGCACGCTTGTACGCAAGTAAGAATGTCTGTTTGGCTTTCTATTTATCTCTATCTATCTACCTACCCATCTGTCTATATGTTCATCTATCTATCTATCTATCTGTCTCTCTATCTATCTGTCTATGTATCTGTCTGTCTGTCTATCTGTCTATTTACCTTCACCCTTCCATCCATATATCTTTCTCGTCTTTTATTTCGTGTGACTTTATTTACGTTATCCGTAACTCAAGTCCTTTCCTTCAATTGTGGAAAAGACTTCCTGACTTCCTCAGAATTCTGACTTCCGCTGGCCACAAGAAACTGCTGGAGAGAGAGAGAGAGAGAGAGAGAGAGAGAGAGAGAGAGAGAGAGAGAGAGAGAGAGAGAGAGAGAGAGAGAGGAAACGTGTGTGTGTAGTCTCTCTCTCTCTCTCTCTCTCTCTCTCTCTCTCTCTCTCTCTCTCTCTCTCTCTCTCTCTCTCTCTCTCTCTCTCTCGTTGCGTGTCTGGAATTCGGTATAACCTACTCAGGCGTCGAATTTTAGGAAACGTGATATAACTCTCTCTCTCTCTCTCTCTCTCTCTCTCTCTCTCTCTCTCTCTCTCTCTCTCTCTCTCTCTCTCTCTCTCTCTCTCTCTCTCGTGCGTAACTGATTCGCTTCTCGGAATCTGTTTGAGCGACGAACTTTAATGGGAGGCTGGGAGCGGACACTGAGTAACTTATTAATGCTAACTGCTATGCCCGTCTAGAGTTGCTGGGATGACGCGGCGTGGCTCTCCAGTAATGAGGAAAAGACGTGGCAGCTAATGACAGCCTGGGAGTACTTGTTGCTTTGCGTCTTGTCTTATGAGTGGCCCTACGTGGACGAAGTTCCTTGGTCAGAATTTGAACTGCAGATATTTGAAGATTTTGAACTGGACGCCCGATCACGTTTTTTTTTTCTTTCCTTCCTCTTCTTCCTCTTCTTCTTCTTCTTCTTCTTCTTCTTCTTCTTCTTCTTCTTCTTCTTCCTTGCCTGTTTTTTCTTCTTTTTTCTTCTTTTTTTGTTATCAGTGGTGCCTTTTAGAAATAAGTCTATTTTTTTTTTACTTGTTTTTGCCAGTTAAAGTGGCCAAATGCACAAAAATGGAAGGAAAAATTATGTTCGTTCGTCTTCTCCCCAAACCAAATAAAAAGTAAAAAGATAAATAAATAAAATAATAAAAATAAAGTAAATAAATAAATTTAAAAATCTTTCAATTTAAGTCTATGTGTCTTGATATTCCTTTCTTGAAACAGCTTAAGTCGTAGGATGGAGAGGCGTTACATAGTTTACCAGTGGGAGGGATGAAGAAGTGCAGGTACCGGTTAACAATTGCATTAGTAACTCACTCTCACCCTTCTCTGGTCCACCTTACTCGTGCACCACACTATTATATCAAGAATGAGAAGCGATACCAGTCAGAGAACCAACCAACCAAGCAGAGATAAGGGATATTTTTTTATTGTAGTGGCGTGGTGTGGACGAGCATAAGTGTGGAAGGTTAGTGGAGACGTGGTGGAATTATAGATGCTAATATAGATGATGATGGTTAAAAATGATGGTTAAGGATGAAATCAGGCGTGACTTGAGAATGACAGTGAAATTGACAGGTAATGGTGATGCGGTGATTAGATATTGAGGGAGAGACGTATAATTTCAATACAATTCCTCCTCATCACCCTGCCTTACGTTACTGCACGAGTATGCGCTCTAAATTGATAAAGGAAAGATACAGTGTGATGGCTCTAGCTTTTAACAAATCCTTATTCATCTTAACACAAATCCCTTTGCTCGTCGTGTTTTTGCATCTTTCCGTGCGCTTCCAGACTGGTGGTGAAGTGGTCGGCTACTGTTTGACGTTTTTAGTCCGCCCCGGGTGATGGATGAGCACCTGCGGCAGCGCCGTGATGAGTCTGACACCCGCGGCCGCTCATCTCGTTGAGGTATGATTACACCTTGCGTATTATTGAGTCATTGGAGAGGATCTCTTGCGTGCAATATACGTGTAAAGTAGAGGAGTACCGCAAATTGAAGCGTCATCATTTTTCGTTCTTCTGCCTTCGTATATGTCTACTTTATGTTCAGTCTTCTTTTAAAACAGAAAGAGGAAAAACATTTTATCAGTTCGTCCATCACAGTCTCTCCTCAGTAAAGAGAACTGCCTGCGGACACCACTACTGGCGTTTGTGTATGCAGAGAGGCTGCACAAAATGTGCTGTAAGTAAATAACAGAGACTGCGCTGCTTACAGAAAATAGTATGTGATTTCCGAGCAAGAGAGACAAAGCACAAGCACATCACCGCCACGCTAGACGCGCCAGGCTGCTCAAGTGTGGGTTGCTGGTCACTTTTGGTTCGAATGGACTTTTTGAAGATTTTTTGGGCACACGAAAAGGGATCGGTCTCTGTCTGTTTGTACGCCAGTCTCCTCTCTTTTTTGTGAGCACTGGAGACAAATTTAAGGATAAAACTAAGACAATCCAACGCGGAATGGTAGCTGAACAATACTGGAAAAGAAATCTCGAGATACAATATATATATATATATATATATATATATATATATATATATATATATATATATATATATATATATATATATATATATATATATATATATATATATATCAGCATAAAACAAGAATCTAAGAGGCAGAGAGACACAGAGCTGAACTAGCATTGTTAATATCATTCCAGGTGGTGTCTTTCTTGCTCCAAAACTACACATGTTCTATCAGCGGCGACACAGAGTTGCACACTTACTGTTTTTTTGTACAACTCATGTTATGCAACATTGGTGCATACAGGTGTGTGGGGTGTAGGTGAAGGCTCTCAACCATTCCGCGGTCAATTGTGTTTTCTTTATCCCAGCATTCGATCTCAATGCTGTGGAACTCATTGTTGTGGAAATGAGAGAGAGAGAGAGAGAGAGAGAGAGAGAGAGAGAGAGAGAGAGAGAGAGAGAGAGAGAGAGAGAGAGAGCCTTACCCCTTCAGTAATCTAGATGTCCAGACACAGGTTGTCTGCTGCAGGAGGTGACATGCCTGCAGCTTCTTCACCTCTTACCGTGTCGTAGTGTCAGGGACTCCCGGTTTGGACGAGTCTTCTCCAGTTGCTGTCCGTTACATATTCTCGCTCTGCTCCCATTCTTTGCACCTCCATTACCAGCCAGTCTCTCTCCCTCCCTCCCTCCCTCCCCCTCCCTCCCTCCCTACCTCCCTCCCTCCCTCCCTCCCTCCCTCCCTCCCTCCCTCTCTCTCTGCCCTCTCTGCCTCCCTCTCTCCCTCCCTCTCTCCCTCTCTCTCTGCCTCCTTCTCTCCCTCCCTCTCTGCCTCCCAGTCGATCCCGTCCCCTTTCAACAGGTGTTCTGCAGGTGACGTGCCTGCAGCCAGGTATGTCTGAGTGTATGAATTAACTCGCCGCCGCTCCCACACCTGAAAATAATAAAAATGTATTTACTTGTACCTGTCTGTCTGTCCGTCTATGTATGTATGTATGTCTGCATGATACAAATTATAGATAAACAGATCTGTAGAGAGAGAGAGAGAGAGAGAGAGAGAGAGAGAGAGAGAGAGAGAGAGAGAGAGAGAGAGATAAAAGGTCAGAAAGAGGTCACGCCGTGTCGACAAGAGGTCAGGTTAGGTCATAGAAGGTCAGCTTGCATGTACATCGATCAGAAATTCTCCCCACCTTTGTTGCAGAGAGAGAGAGAGAGAGAGAGAGAGAGAGAGAGAGAGAGAGAGAGAGAGAGAATATCTAACAGCAAGCATATTATATGTCTCCTTCCTCCTCCTCTTCATCTTATTCAATTTTTTTTTCTTTGTGTGGCCGTCTGTATGTTTGTCTCACTGTCTGTCTGTCTGTCTGTCTCTCTCTCTCTCTCTCTCTCTCTCTCTCTCTCTCTCTCTCTCTCTCTCTCTCTCTCTCTCTCTCTCTCTGGCCTTTTTTCATATTCTTCCTCTTTTCCAATTCTTCGCTTTTTGGACGTATTCACGCCGCTCCTCCTCCTTCTCGTCCTCCTTCCTCCTCGTCCTTCTTCCTCCTCCCCCTTGTGTTCCTTCCTCCTCCTTCTCCTCCTCCTCCTCCTCCTCCTCCTCCTCCTCCTCCTCCTCCTCCTCCTCCTCCTCCTCCTTCTCCTCCTCCTCCATCACCACCACCACCACCACCACCACCACCACCACCATCATCTCCTCCTCCTCCTCTTCCTCCTCCTCCTCCTCCTCCTCCTCCTCCTTCTCCTCCTCCTCCTCCTCCTCCTCCTCCTCCTCCTCCTCCTCCTCCTCCTCCTGCTCCTTCTCCTCCTTCTCCTTTCCTGCTTCACCTGTCGGACAAGTGACCTTTGCCGGGATATTCCATCTCCCTCCCTCTCCCTCCCTCTCCCTCCTCTCCCACCTTCCGTTTCCCCACCCCGTCTCTTCCCCCTCCCCTCCCCTCTACTGTCTCTCTCATTGCCTACCTCTCCTTGCGCCTCCTTCTCTTCCTTCTCTCTCTCTCTCTCTCTCTCTCTCTCTCTCTCTCTCTCTCTCTCTCTCTCTCTCTCTCTCTCTCTCTCTCTCTCTCTCTTTCAGTGGTGCTTGACTTAATTTAACATGTATTCTTTAGTTAATATGTAAGATAGATAGATAGATAGATAGATAGATAGAGAGAGAGAGAGAGAGAGAGAGAGAGAGAGAGAGAGAGAGAGAGAGAGAGAGAGAGAGAGAGAGAGAGAGAGGAAACATGAATCAAAACATGTCAGCATCTTTTTATTTTTTTATTTTATTCATTCTTCTTCGTTGAATCTCGAAAAAAAAAGGAGGAGGAGGAAACAGGTTAAAAGAAAGTGATTATTGGTGAAGAGAGAGAGAGAGAGAGAGAGAGAGAGAGAGAGAGAGAGAGAGAGAGAGAGAGAGAGAGAGAGAGGGTTATGAACTGTTACTGAGCAAAATAGAACACATCGTTAAACACAGAAATTACACGGTAGATATTTATTCGTTTATTTATTTATTTATTTATTTGTTTATTCATTTATTTTTACTATCAAAGTGTTGGAACATTAATTAACTCAGTCAATGCTAAGGAAAATTTCTTACCTTCTGTGATCATCAGTTGGTCAAAAATAGGAACAAGATGATAAAAAATATATATATTCATTTGTTTTATTTATTTATGTTTTTATTTATTCACTTATTTGTTTTTACTAGCAGTGTTGGAGTATTAATTAAACCATTCAATATTAAAGAAAATTTGTCAGCTTGTGTGATCATGAGTTAGTCAAAATAAGAATTAGAAAAAATACGAATAAGATAATAAGAAAATAAGAAAACAAGAATAAAAAAGAATAAGAAAATGAGAAATAAGAAAAGAAAATTATAAAAACACATGAGGCCTACACGTGGCAGTCTCAATATACTACGTACCCACCTCATCCACCCATCATCCTTTGCCTGGTCTTCTTTTAAAAGCTTCCTATTGACTCTGCACTGACAACCTAATATCCGAATCTATTGCAGTCATCTACAAATCAATTTGAGAACCACTTTCTTCCTGCCTCTTAAATCCGTTACTTCTGGTCCTATCATGATTACTAATTCTAAGATTTTTTTTCAAATCATCTTTATGGACACCTTTCATCCATTCATATAAATGTAATTGTTGTGGGTAAATAAGTTGATATTATCTTTATCCCGTTCATTATAAAGAGGAATATCATCGTAAGCTTCATAAAACCTTCTATTGATAGTCAGAATAAAATTAAAAAGAAAATTGAATTGATGTCGAGGTACTGAAGTGGTTAAAAAATGTGTTTAGATCTCGTATGTGTGTGTGTGTGTGTGTGTGTGTGTGTGTGTGTGTGTGTGGTTGAGTTAATTGGTTAGCCGGAATGTTTTAGTATCACTCAATCATACCACTGACACTAATGCTCGATAGGAATGTGGTGGTACTAGTTGTTGATATTAAGATGATGGTAATTGTGGATATTGTGAGAGTACCACCTGCGGCTCGCACTAAACCAGGATAACAAGATTGCGATGCTGGGGAGTGGTGTAGGATTCTATTGCAGGACTGTTGGCGGCTTTACAAGGTTATATGCATGGGGAGTACTAACGTCGTAGTGTATATATGTAGTAGAGGATGTGGTATAGGAAATGTTGTGGGAAAAGATTTGGTTTTGTTGCGTAGTGTTGGGTTAAGTTTGGTTAGGTTGGGTTAATCTACGTTACGTTTGGTTAGGTTAGGCTAGGTTACCTTAAATTAGGTTAAGTTACATTAGGATAGATTAAGTTAGGTTAGGATAGATTAAGTTAGGTTAGCTTAGGTTAGGTTTGATTAGGTTAAGTTTGGTTACCTTATGTAAAGTTAAGTTAGGTAGTTAGGTTAGTTTATGTTGGGTTAGGTTAGCTTATATTAGGTTAGCTTATATTAGGTTAGGTTAAATTTAGTTTAGTTAGTTTAAGTAATCTTAGGTTGATGTATATAGGATGTCATGTGTGAAATGTTATATTATGAAAGGCTTGACGTTGTGTTATGTTAAATTACTATTAGGTTATATAGGTTAGGGTAAGTCCAGTTAGGTTGGTGTATATAGGATGTGATGCAGCAGTGGCTATATAGGTTTTGTGATTTCTTAAAAGTAGAGGAATATGTTGCATGAAATATGATGCAGGAACATTGGATACATCCAGAAAGAACACAAATGAAGGACACAAAACAGTCCTAATGAGGCTGTTTCGATTAAGCTTGTACATTGTCCCTTCCCATACGTAGGTAAAAAAATAAATACAGAAAAATAAATAAATAAAAGGAGGAAAGAAACATTAGGATAATTGCTGAAACGAAATGTCACAACAGATAAATGTGCAGCATAAAAAAAAAGGAAGACTATATTTAAATACAAAAAAAGGAAAAAGATAAGTCGTTATACAAAGACGGAAAAATCATAAGGATAGGAAGAGTAAAAGAAGGATTTTTTTATAGTGTTTTCTGGATCAGCTGTTGAGTTGTTTGTTTGTTTATTTATTGAAGTATTTGTCTGTTTCTGTACTTGTCTCTGCCTGTCTCTCTCAATCTGGTGGTTAATAATTCCTTACTTTTTATTATTATTACAGACTGAAAAATGTAATTCTCTCTCTCTCTCTCTCTCTCTCTCTCTCTCTCTCTCTCTCTCTCTCTCTCTCTCTCTCTCTCTCTCTCTCTCTCTCTCTCTCTCTCTCTCTCTCTCTCTCTCTCTCTCTCTGATTACTAAATTATTTTAGTTTATTGACGTATGTATGTATGTATGCCAGAGAGATTTTTAGACTGGTTACATGTCTTAGTTTTAATGGATGACACCGTGTTATTGTCAACAAGTCGAGCTAATTTAATAAAGAAGGTTGAAATATTGGACCAGTTCTGTAGAGATTACGGTATGTATGTAAACAACGCTAAAACTAGTTTCTTTGTTATTCATGGTGATGACGGCGATGCAGATGCAATTCATGTGAACAGTTTGGTGATTGAACACTGCCACAGTTACATTTACTTGGGATCACCATTCACCAGTGATGGGTCAGTGTCCTCAGCAGTTAAAGCACATTCAACAGCAAAGTTGTGTCATGTATTAAAATATGTTTCATTTGTTACAAAGAATAATGATTTGCCTTTTATTGTCAAACGTAGAGTTTTTGAGGCCGCTTTAATGTCTGCAATTCTATACGGATGTGAATCCTGGGTTAGTGCTGATTATAAGCCTGTCACCAAACTGTATAACTGGGCACTAAAACAAATGCTGGGGGTTAGAAAAACAACGCCTAACATAGTATGTTACGCTGAGGTGGGTTTGCCATCAGTCTCAGACCTTATCAAAGTTAAGCAACATAAATTTTTTAGGAATATATGGCTAGAAAGGTCAGGAATGAATGATGATCCTCTGATACTGGCTATAAGAGTAACACTTGCCTCACGTACACCTACATCAAGAAATATAGACACCTTTATTAATACTGAGCCACTGAGTATGTCAACAATTATAGAAAATGTTTGTAATGATATAGCACATTCAGATTCATCCCGTTGCAAAACATATAAAGAGATAAATCCACAATTTAAAGTACCTGACCTTTACAAACAAAAACATCTAGTTAACGATTTACACAGAATATCTTTTACCCGTTTCCGTCTGTGTGGTCACCGTCTTGCGATCGAGACTGGGCGCTGGAACCGCAGAGGGAGAGGGCGTTTGCCAGTGGAGGAGCGGTTGTGTAGTTGTGGAGGAATACAGACAGAGAGACATGCGGTAGAAGTGTGTCCTCTAACAGCTCATCTTAGACATATTTATAATGTCACTGTATTAGAGGACATATTTGCTGATACTTTTCCTCGTGAAAGTATGTGTAAGATGTTACATGAGGTGCTAAATGTCTTAGAATAGTGGTATAATGGTTGCAGTTGTTTGTAATTATTTAAAAATGTATTAAAGTATGGAAATTTTTGTGGACTACACCAGTTATAAAGTGTTACTATTAACTTTAGTAGTATTAGTGAATTTATTTGTACTTTTTATCTATTGTTCTTTATATGCACTGTGGTCAATAAACTATCTATCTATCTATCTATCTATGAATGCATATATGTAGTCGTATGTAAGTATGTATGTATGTAGTTATATATATGGCATATGAACTTTTTTTTCTCTCTCTCAGTAGAACACGTTGATAGACAGAAGGAAGGTTTGGATATTACGTAGTACTAAGGTGAACTACTTTGTGTGTGTGTGTGTGTGTGTGTGTGTGTGTGTGTGTGTGTGTGTGTGTGTGTTGCATATAATTAGTCTTTACATGTTCTCATTTCCGAGTTGTGCCTGCAACACACACTCATATAGACACACACAAACACACGCACACGAATTAAGTGTCAAATGATGCTGGTAGTAGTAATAGTAGTAGTAATAGTAGTAGTAGTAGTAGTAGTAGTAGTAGTAGTAGTAGTAGTAGTAGTAAGGAGAAGGATGAAGACAACAAGAATAATAACAACAACAACAACAACAACAACAACAACAACAACAACAACAACAACAACAACAATGATAACAACAACAAAATAGCGGCAGTCGTAGTAGTAGTAGTAGTAGTAGTAGTAGTAGTAGTATTTATACATTATTATTATTAAGATTAATCATTTGAAATTGATATTAAAACCAGTAACGAGAATGTTTTCGTACAATTCTATCGTTTGTCAAGAATGCGAAGTGGCGTCCAGGAAATGAGAAAAAAAAAAGAACGTATATAAAAGAAATTGTCATAAATTAAGAAGAAGAAGAAGAAGAAGAAGAAGAAGAAGAAGAAAAGAAAATTAACAGGAACAAGAGTCTGCGTTCGCTTACTTTTTGTTTAATGACAGTACTAATATAGTGTGTCCTGAAGGAGATCTCAGCTACATGCTAAGGTTGATTTTAGCTCTGTTGAAGACAAAACGATTATAGAAAAAAAAAAAAATGCACGCAATAAACCGCCATATTTCAGAACAAAGAAAACATTATAACAACAATAGCTGGATCGGCATCATCATTAATAATAACAACAACAACAAATATAACAGTAAAATCAGCAATACCAATGTTAGTAGTAATAATAACAGTAGCGGTGGTAGTAGTAATTGTCCGTAGTAGTATTAGTAATGATGATGATGATGATGATGATGATGATGATGATGATGATAACAAATAATAATAATAATAATAATAATAATAATAATAATAATAATAATAATAATGATAAACATACTTTCCTTCATTGTCAGAGTGCAAACCTGATTATTGGAGAAGGTTGCCAAGACAGCTCCCTCCTCCCCACTCCCTACCCTCTTTCCTTCTCCCCACACCTCTCCCCACCCCTTCCCTTCCCCTCTTCTATCCCTCCCCTCCCCTTCCCCCCTTCACTGAAACTCCTGGAAATTATTAGGGGGGGACGGGGGTTAGATTGAACAGACACTTCGGACAAGGGGGGTGGGGGGCTTGCAGACAAAGGGGGGCGGTGTGCAGGGTGCGGGGAGGGGGCGGCGAGGGCAGTGACTCTTCCTATGCCCGGTGGGTATTGCTGGGCATGAATAGGACACCTGTTGGTCTTCGCTTTATATGTGCCCTTAACACCTGGCTGCGGTGGCTGGTGGTGGTGGTGGTGGTGATGCAGTGTGTTAATGGTGTGGTTGTTGTGGTTGTTGTTGTTGTTTTTGCTGTTGTTGTTTTGATTGTTGTTGTTGTTGTTGTTGTTTTCGTTGTTTTGATTTTTGTTGTTTTCGTTGTTTTGATTTTTGTTGTTGTAGTTGTTTTCGTTGTTTTTATTTTCTTGTTGTTATCATTATTACGTAGCGGTAGTAGAAATAATAGTAGTAGTAGTAGTAGTAGTAGTAGTAGTAGTAGTAGTTATGATGGTGGTGATGTTATTGGTGGTAAAAGGAACAACGTACGTCTGTAACAATAACTATTATCACTGTTGTATTATTTCGAAACTATAACATGTCGGTAAGTCGTGACCTCTGACCTGACCTATGTAGAAGGTCAACGATTCACACTGACCTCCCCGGATTTTTCCTTTGCACATGCGCTCTTGTGTCCCAGGTGGCTTTTTCCACGATCAAAACTGCAGGTGTGATGGCGGAGTCTAGATTTTGTAATGGGTGTTTTGTTCCTCCAGAAATCCCCTTTGAAAAATAGGTAGTGTTTACATTTGATATTATTTTACTCATGATATCTTGTTCCTCACCAAACACTCATTGCTACATCCGAACCAATTACTGGCGTTTTTTTTTTTTTTTCTGAATCACCACCTAAGGTAACTGCCCATAGGCTAATTTATTTTAGTAGTCGTGCTTGTTACTTGGCTATAGGTGATGCTCGCTGGCTCGTTCAGGTTACGAAAGCGTGGAGTGATGAGCGAGCAGTTACTGTCACCCTCCTCGAGCAAGAAGTAGGAGTGTGTGTGGTGTGAAAAGTGCCCTCAGCCTCGTCTCAAGATCTTAAATACTTCGGCGTCTTATTTCGATTGTTTTAAAAAGGGTCTTAGGAAAATTGTAGGGTCTCAAATGTGTTCCTAGTATTTAGTGATAGTTTTACATGTACGATAGGAAAAACACTCTATGAGAATCCGACTAATAATTTATGTGGCCTTTGTAAATAGTTCTTATGGGAGCCCGTAATGCGTCAGAATACGGTGCATAAACTGCAAGTTCTCGGTGGGAGGTACAGCTGGCGATCACGAGTCCACCGCGTGATCTTCAACACCGCGGCGAGGAAAGCGAGTCTGGGTGTCTCTCAATCTCGCTTCAGTAAATTGCGTCCTTACAACACAAACTATCTGGTGTTGCTGGAAAAAAAAAAAAAGTCTACACATCGCTCACTCTCACATCAACAAATAACGTTCTTACAAGACAAACTACTTATCTAGTGTTGCTGGAGAAGGAAGTCTGTGTGTCGAGCATTCTCGCTTCAGCAGATTACGTCCTTACAATATAAACTCTCTGGTGCTGCTGGGGAGAGAAGTAAAAGCGAAGTAGTTCTATGTCTGAAGAATGAAAGTTCCATTTAATGCATTGCTTATAGATGATTTCACTATTTTCTTACTAACTCTCTCTCTCTCTCTCTCTCTCTCTCTCTCTCTCTCTCTCTCTCTCTCTCTCTCTCTCTCTCTCTCTCTCTCTCTCTCTCTCTCTCTCCTTTCCTCTTTTCTTTTCTCCCTTGCATGAAATTTATTCGGTTATGAATGCCGCATTTAAATGTCTGCCTTTCTGCTGGCTTTATTTAACTTATTCCATGCTTTTGTATTTCTTTCCCCGCTTTACAGATAAGTTTCATCACTACATCTGTTCACCGTGATATCCGCCGTGTTTACTGTAAAGTTTAAGAGCTGATAAATATCTTGGATGTATGAAAAAAAAAAGACTTGTACAATAATTATGAATGATTATCTTCTCAGAGATTACATGCATACATACATACAGACAGACACACTGACAGACAGACAGATATTT
>NC_087162.1:18867947-18870447 GCF_035594125.1 Scylla paramamosain | reverse complement strand
CCCTCTCACCCCTCCCCTCTCACCCCTCCCCTCCCACCACACCCCTCTCCCATCTCTCCGCCCTTTAATCCTCTCCCCCCTACCCCTTCTTCCTTCCCCAGTTCTTTCCCTTCTTCCCCCTTGTTAATCATGCATATCTCTCTCTCTCTCTCTCTCTCTCTCTCTCTCTCTCTCTCTCTCTCTCTCTCTCTCTCTCTCTCTCTCTCTCTCTCTCTCTCTCTCTCAGGCACCACCCATCACAGTGTAGGTGCGCCTCTTTACACTGCAGGATCAAAGCCACGATTGCCTTGTTTTGTGCGTTAGATGTCCGTGTGACGCGTGATTTATGGGTGATGGTGTGGGAGGCAGGATGTAGAGGACGAGGAAGAGCAAGAACAAAAGGAGGTAGAGGATGGGGAACAGTAGGAACAAAAGGAGGTAGAAAAGAAGAAAGAGGTGGTGGAGGAAGCGCAAGTGTTGAAGGAGGAGAAGGAACACGAGTTGGATGAAAAGGAGAGGAGATGGAGGAGAAAAAGCAATATTTGGAGGAAGGTGGAGAAAGAGAAGGGAAGAGTACGGAGGAGGAATTCGAAGAGGAGGTGAAGGAGGGGAAATGAGAGTAAGTGGGAATAAGCCCAGATGAAAGAGAATGAAGAGGAAGTAGAGGAAGATAAAGATGTGAGGAAAATAATGAAGGGAAGCTGGAGACATAGGAGGAGGATGAACAGGGGAAGAAGAAGAAGAAGAAGAAGAAGAAGAAGAAGAAGAAGAAGAAATATACAGGTAGAATGGCAGGTGAAACGAAAAGAAGTAACTCGTTTATTATTGCACACCCTTAACTACACACACACACACACACACACACACACACACACACACACACACACACACACACACACACACACACACACACACACACATACACACTACATTCCACACACACATACACACTACATTCCACACTCTAATAAAAAAAAACACGCATCATTTACACACACACACACACACACACACACACACACACACACACACACACACACACACACACACACACACACACACACACACACACACACACACACACACACACACACACACACACACACACACACACACTCGTCATTATCACCAAACAGGAAAACAAAACTCCACCAGAACAATACGAAACGAACAAATAACACGAAAGAATGAGGCATTAAAAAAAAAAAGGAAAAATTACTTCCAGCTATCTATAAATATACCAAAAACTCTATTGTGTGACCTCATCGTTCTTTAGTTTTGACGTCATGACTTCCCCTCTATCCCCCACCGCGAGACCTTCAGCCAATAGGGGCGGTCCCTCAGTACCTGGTGACGTCATTAAGAGAGCTCCAGCCAATAGAAAAGCTCACTGAAAGGCTCATGACGTCACGAAGACCTGCAGCCAATGACAGAGAAGCTCGTGGCGGTGTCATTCTTTTATTTACGAAGCGAGGGATTGCGCGACGCTTGGAATATTAAGAGAGAGAGAGAGAGAGAGAGAGAGAGAGAGAGAGAGAGAGAGAGAGAGAGAGAGAGAATTACAAAAACCAAAGGGCATAGGTTCATAGGTGAGAGAGAGAGAGAGAGAGAGAGAGAGAGAGAGAGAGAGAGAGAGAGAGAGAGAGAGAGAGAGAGAGAGAGAGAGAGAGAGAGAGAGAGAGAGAGAGAGAGAGAGAGAGAGAGATTGCAAAAATGAAAGGTCATGGGTAGATAGGTAACAATGGAAAAATAAAGGTATGAAACAAGATATACATAACGAGAGAGAGAGAGAGAGAGAGAGAGAGAGAGAGAGAGAGAGAGAGAGAGAGAGAGAGAGAGAGAGAGAGAGAGAGGATGTGGAAAGAGATAAAAGAAAACGAATGGCTTACTTTGATACCAAGGAAAGTGATAAGACGAAATGCAAATTAATAAAGGAAATAAAAATTAAATGACGCAATAAATAGTAAATTAATTGATAAGCAAAAAATGTTCACAAACTTTGAAATTCACTTCAGAATTTAAGAATAACTGTCTACTTCCTCCATTATCTTTAGTTATTCTGCTTTGCTTTATTATTATTATTATTATTATTATTATTGTTATTATTATTATTATTATTATTATTATTGTTTTTACTATTATTATTATTATTATTATTATTATTATTATTATTATTATTATTATTATTATTATTATTATTATTGCTATTATTATTATTATTATTGTTATTATTATTATTATTATTATTATTATTATTATTATTATTATTATTTATGTTCTTTGTTATGATCGTCATTAATTTTTACTTCAATTTTTAAATTAATTTTTGTATATTAGAATAATCGCTTATTTTATTGTGTTAACTCTCTCTCTCTCTCTCTCTCTCTCTCTCTCTCTCTCTCTCTCTCTCTCTCTCTCTCTCTCTCTCTCTCTCTCTCTCTCTCTCTCTCTCTCTCTCTCTCTCTCTTAGGGTACACATAGTGGATGATGAAATGTTTTTAACAGCTAGTAATTTTTCATG
>NC_087162.1:18812947-18862947 GCF_035594125.1 Scylla paramamosain | reverse complement strand
GCAGAATTAAATTTTCTATGAAACGACGTACAAAACAGAGATTCGTTTTCAATAAAGTTTTGAGTTATAACCAGTTGAAGTGTTATATTGGATATATCCAAATGTTACACTTTTAACAAACCCGTCTTTTTTTCTTCTGAGTTTATTGTTTTCAAGCATATCATGATACAATACAACTCTCAAGCCCCAAAACAAGACCACAACGAGATTCCTATGATCAATAGTGAGTTTACCAGGAGCGATACAATGAACAAAGATGCAGTCAGTATTCAGGAAGTATCACCTATTAAATGTGATCTCAGTGAGACTCGACACACACCAGTAGACGCCGCAGACTTAAACGTGCTACTGATTGATAGTGTGACAGACCGTCGACTTTAGGCAGGTTCTGAGTTCCAGTGAAATGAAGTTGGCAGTTGTGTGGCAAGGCGCTGCTAGATGCTCCTGGTGGGTGTCGTGCACTGGTGTGTAGCGACGCTCCTTCACCGCCCACCAAGGCGTTTTACTACTACTACTACTACTACTACTGCTACTACTACTACTACTACTACTGCTCCTGGTGCTGCTGGTTCTGCTACTACAGCAAAAACTACATCTACTACTACTACTACTACTACTACTACTACTACTACTACTACTACTACTACTACTACTACTGCTACTAATGATAGTATTGCAGCTATCCCTGAACTAACTTTTATTTTTCATTCGCCACGTGTGAAGTTACCTCTTCCTCCTCCTCCTCCTCCTCCTCCTCCTCCTCCTCTTCCTCCTCCTCCTCCTCCTCCTCCTCTCTTTCTCCTTCTCTTCCTCTCCTCCTCCTCCTCCTCCTCCTCCTCCTCCTCCTCCCGTCGTCAAAATATCGTTTCTTTATTGGTCTTTATTGCATGATGGGCCGGGCTATGACATGGCTCGGTTATTGGCTTACATTGCTGGGGAGACTGAGAGAGAGAGAGAGAGAGAGAGAGAGAGAGAGAGAGAGAGAGAGAGAGAGAGAGAGAGAGAGAGAGAGAGAGAGAGAGAGAGAGAGAGAGAGAGAGAGAGAGAGAGAGAGAGAGAGAGAGAGAGAGAGAGAGACCTCCTCTTCTTCCTTTCATTATCCTTACTTTAATTCTCTCTCTCTCTCTCTCTCTCTCTCTCTCTCTCTCTCTCTCTCTCTCTCTCTCTCTCTCTCTCTCTCTCTCTCTCTCTCTCTCTCTCTCTCTCTCCTCGTCGGAGCTGTTGTCTGCATACCTTCCTGATTGACTGTGCAAGTGAGTGAGTGATATTCATTTATATATATATATATATATATATATATATATATATATATATATATATATATATATATATATATATATATATATATATATATATATATATATAGTTATTGATATATTTTTTCTTTCTTTTTTTTCTTTTCTTCAAGCTAAATCCAAAAAGACAGAAAGAGTAATGGTAATGTACAAATGTTACCCTCGTGGCGGCGAGAGAGACAAGAGGCTCACCTCGCTGGGAAACCCTCAACTGGCCCACACGTGAGGTCAAGTCTGGGGATCAACATTAGATCCTGATGGTGATGGGAAATATTGGCTTGATTTTGACAAATTAATATATGTCTAGAAATCTTTAAAGAAACAGTATTATGCACCACACTTTGAGACTTCTGAACCATTTATATCAAAATACTGTTTATTGGCTTTGCATTCCTCAGTGTTAATTTCGATATGTTCGTATTGATGCCACTTTTTGTGACTTGAAGACTGGAATATTTGAACGTTACTGTTTTTCTCAGAGGAGAGGGAAGCAATTTTCCTTCTTAGCTTTACTCTAATTAGGAAACGTTAGACATATAATGACAATAAAACTAGTAAGGAAAAATTTTCTAATTGTGTTTAGGGCATTGAATTCTTTCGCTTTGCCAAATCCTTTCGTAATATTCGGAAAAAGAAAACTAGATGATCATGAGTCTCCAACTTAATACTGTGTGATGTAATTGCTATGCCTCTTTAGATAAACTTTACGTGTGTTATCAACTTTTTATTCATTTATTTATTTTTTTGTTATTATTTTCAACGCTGGGGTCTCCCAGCCACTGAGGGCATAAGTCGCTGCAACTCAGTGCCGGTCTCAAACCCGCCTATATAAGCAGGCGTGCGTCAGGAAGGCGTTCGGCGTAAAACCTTGTGCCTACAGATGTGGTATCATTAACCGAAACATTACTAATCAACAGTGGACAGTGGCGTCAGATCTGATCATGAATTATAATGTTTGAAGCCTAGTTCCGGGTGGTTTGGCCCTGGAAAAATGTTTATACAGAGCAGACAGAGTGTAACAAAGAGAAACTTGTTTTGGAGACGCGACAGATCAACTTGACGCAGCCTCTGATCTTTTCAATTACCAGGAACGTCCCAGGCAAAGGATGTGCTTCCTGCTGTGGTTATTATTATTATTATTTTTTTCTTTTTGTACTGTCAAGAATAAGATGCCTTGTTGCATGTCCACTGAACCAGCTACTCACCCAGTGGTATTAGTGTGTGTGTGTGTGTGTGTGTGTGTGTGTGTGTGTGTGTGTGTGTGTGTGTGTAAATTTTTCTTTCATATGTTTGGTTTTAATTCTCTCTCTCTCTCTCTCTCTCTCTCTCTCTCTCTCTCTCTCTCTCTCTCTCTCTCTCTCTCTCTCTTTCCTGGGTTAAATGATAATCTTGTTTATTTTCGTCTATGAGCAGTCGCACGCTTAAAGTTTTCCTTGTAATGTACATTCATCTAATTAGCATGTGCATATATTTTCACCTTTATACATAAGAGCGAATATGAGTCACACGTCCTCCTCCCCTTCCTCTTCCTGCATCCACCTCACTGCCTTCACACTTTCACTACTCTCCAGGGAACAAGAAAGCAGCCTGAGATTTTGTTTAATTATCTCAAAAATAAAAAAAAGTCAGTTCTTTGTCTTGCTTGTGAGTGACTCGTGGCGGTAAAGCGAGTGAAAGACGAAACCTTGACGCAGGAGCTCGCCGTGTTCTTGTTCTCTTGTAGCTTATTATTATTATTATTATTATTATTATTATTATTATTATTATTATTATTATTATCATTATTATTATTATTGTTGTTGTTGTTGTTGTTGTTGTTGTTGTTGTTGTTGTTGTTGTTGTTTTTCGGTTTCGCGTGTCATTTTACATGTACTACCTGCTTTTTTTTCTTTTGTTGTTGTTTTTGTTGTTGTTTTCCAGTTTGTGGTTTGCTTTCTTTTCTTTTTTTTTATTTTGCTTTGTTTCTTGAGTCTTGTTTCTATTCTTATTGTTATTATTATTTTTCTTCTTCTTGTTCTTCTTGTTCTTCATCTTGTTCTTGTTCTTCTTCTTTTGTTGTTTTGTTTAGTTTAGTTTTCTTGTTTTCTTTTGCTTTGTTTTGTTTTGTTTTTTTCTTCTTCTTCTTCTTCTTCTTCTTCTTCTTCTTCTTCTGTTTTATTTTCTTCTTTCTTCTTACGTTTTGTTTCTTTTATCTTTCCTTCTTCTTCTTCTTCTTCTTCTTCTTCTTCTTCTTCTTCTTCTTCTTCTTCGTTGTCGCCGTCTCGCTCCATCACACTGCATCCTTTCTTCTCCTCCTCCTCCTCCTCTTCTTCTTGGTCCTCCTTCTCCTTCTCCTTTTGATCCTTCTCCTCGTCTTCTTTTTCAGGGTCGCGAATGTTTACGTAAAGACAGGAAGAGAGTCGGGGGGAAGTTTAGATGAGATGAAAATGGGAAGTCAAACAAGAGAAGATGAGACGCTTCATTGAATATCAGAGTGAGCATCGCTGAAACTTGTTATTGTGTGACTCATTACCACTTCCTTTCTCTCTCTCTCTCTCTCTCTCTCTCTCTCTCTCTCTCTCTCTCTCTCTCTCTCTCTCTCTCTCTCTCTCTCTCTCTCTCTCTCTCTCTCAGGTGTTAAGAGGCTTACCTTTTCTTGTGATTTTATTCTAGGAAGCTGCCACATGATGGAAAATATATAATAATCTCTCTCTCTCTCTCTCTCTCTCTCTCTCTCTCTCTCTCTCTCTCTCTCTCTCTCTCTCTCTCTCTCTCTCTCTCTCTCTCTCTCTCGCTCGCTCGCTCGCTCGCCCCTGGTGGTGGTGAGGACAACCAAAGAGCTCTACGACGTGGTATTTCCGAGGCAGCAACACTTACTCTTGCAACACACTCGGTTCTCAGAAGGTCGGGTGTGGCACGAGACATTGTTCTTTGTTGTCATGCATTTTTTTCTTTCATTTTCCCTCGTTCCTCTCCTCTCGTCCTTCACCATTACGCTCTACTTTCTGATTGTTATCGCATGCCATTCAAAGCGTACTTTCCTTCGCTCGTGTGACTAAAAAGGTGGCCATGTTATTTGCACCTCGTTATTTGTCTGTTCTTCTGGCGTCAGTTTGATGGTAATGGGGTGTCCATTGTGGGGCCTTAATCAGTGGTGTAGTAAATGGAGACGATAAAGTGCTTGTTCATTGGTTCTTTCGTGGAGTTTAATCGTGTGTGTGTGTGTGTGTGTGTGTGTGTGTGTGTGTGTGTGTGTGTGTGTGTGTGTGTGTGTGCGAGCAAGAGAATCTGATCCTAAGAAATGGGACTAAGGGATTTTTGAGAGAGAGAGAGAGAGAGAGAGAGAGAGAGAGAGAGAGAGAGAGAGAGAGAGAGAGAGGAGAGGAGAGAGTCATTTACTGGAATTTCTTCATGTTAGGGCGTAAGTAATATTTGGAGTGAAGTGTGTCAAAACTGCATAAATACATATAAGTTCGAATTTTATGTTTTCATGTGTACTTCCTTTCTCATTTGTGATTTCTTCCTTTTAATTATTTTCTACTTTCTCCTCTCTCTCTCTCTCTCTCTCTCTCTCTCTCTCTCTCTCTCTCTCTCTCTCTCTCTCTCTCTCTCCTCTCTCTCTCTCTCTCTCTCTCTCCTCTCTCCTCTCCCCCTTAAAAAGAGCATGGTATCACTGATGAATAAATTTGATGAGCGAAAATGCAAATGTTCTCGTCACATCTTAGGTCTTCCCCTAAAATAGACGCAGAGGTTGGGCAATGAATCCCTGCAAGGAGTAAAAGGTCAGATGGACTATCTTTTCCTAGTAATCAGTCTCCTTGGCTTTCCTCACTCCAGAGACAGTCTTCCAGTATGGGCGTGTGTGGGTGGCTGCGTGGCCTTGTTAACCCCTCCAGTATAACCAGAGTGGATGGTCGAGTGGCAGACACTGTACATTATTCACTTTTATTGAGTTCAACGTTTCCCTCTTCTTAGGATCTGCATGGAATACATCAGTAGTCAGGCTTTGTAAGGAGGCTGCCAGGTATTCACCAAGATTCTTAAAAATATGCTTAGAGTTCTACTTATAGTTGTGCTCATCTCAAGACTACTCTTAAGTCTGGGATAAGCATAAAACTTAAGCATAGAACCAGTGCAGTAGGAAATGGTGACAGTGCAAAACAATAATATCTTACACTTAATTTCGTGTTAGCAGTACAATGTTTGTACATTTTTGTGGGTAAATAACCAAAAATAAATGCATTATTAAATAAAATCTTCAATTTTATAAGGATATGAGTGCATGATGTAGCTCTTTTTGTAAGTAAATTAGGTCCCACGCAACGCAGGAGTATTTTGTCTCATTTTGTAAACAAAGATCGAGCTGTCTATTTTGGTGTAAATAATGAGACCCGCGGGACTGCGATGCTTCCACTCAGCAACTCCAGTCCCTTCGTGTTCTTTTTCTTAAGTATGGAGGAGATAACGTACACATTTCACTCAGAATTCAAACTAGCAATTGCAACGCCAACCTCGGGATTCCTGTCCCCCTAAGTATTTTGACACCAACTTTTTCTTCATTATCTTCTGCAAGATTCGCTATCTTAGATCTAATTTTCAATCTGTAGAACTTTACTTCACCTCTGATAAGCCTCATCTTCTTTTCCTCACCACAACACAGGTGTCTGAGGCAACTTACAGTAGCCACATTCCCTCGTACACTATCCTCACTTTCAGTCCAAAGCTGGATATTGCGTCTTTGTGCCCAACTTGCTCTCGTGCCCACGCTCTAGCATATTCTGATTTTGTATCATCTAGCTTCGGCTTTAAAGTCACTCTCAAACAGAATTCATCTGTGTTCTATACCTCTCACCTAACTCCTCTTACTATGTATATGTATTAGAAAAACTTCCAAAGTGGAGTACATCCTGACTCTCCTCCCTTTCATTGAGATCTTCATTCTTGCAGACTTCAATGTCCACCACTAGCTTTGGGTTTCCTCTCCCTTCACTAACCAACCTGATGAACTAGCCTTTAACTTTGCTATCCGCCATGAACTAGAGCAATTAGTGCAACACCCTACTCGTATTTCCGATCGACTTGGAGATACGCCTAACATTCTTGACCTTCTCCTAACCTCTGATCTTTTTGCTTACGCTGTCACCTTGTCTTCTCCGTTGGGCTCCTCCGATCACAACCTCGTATTTGTATCTTGTCCAGTCGCTCTAATTTCTCCACATGATCCCCAAAGTGGGGTGCCTCTGGCGTTTTGCCTCTGCTAATGTGGATCTGAGAGGTATCTGACGAGGTATTGTCTAGATTTTCCATGGAATGACTACTACTTCCGTGTCAGGAATACGTCTCTGTGCTGAACGCATAACAAAGTTGATAGTGTCTGGCATGAAGGCGTACATTCCTCACTCTTTCTCTCTCTCTCTAAATCTTCCAAACCTTCGTTTGATTCACACTGTTATTGTGTTATATATTATGATAGAGAGAGGTGACCTACAAACGGTGCTTGAGCCCTCCATCACCTGAAGCTCACGTGTCGTACAATTTGTACGAAATCACGCCAAAATTATTCTCCAACTAGCCAGAACATTCCATCTTCAAAAGAAAAATGTCGAAACCTTCCTAGATCTAACTCCCTTCATGACTTCTGGCACCTCGCCAAAAAATCACCAGCAATTTGCTGTTGATCTTAGAAATGCTGAGAATATGAACACTTTTAGGAAGGCCTTGAAGACCCATCTCTTTTGCAAGTTTACGGAACTGACAGACTGATTTGTTTACAATATTGTATGCACTGGTACGGATGTCTTTGGATGAATATCTGACTTCTTTTAAGATTCAGATTTTTTTTTTTTTTTTTAGTTTGATGATTTTTGTTTATCAAATTTTAAACTTTTTTTAAGTTTTACATTTGAATTCCGTGTGGAATTCGGTTCAACGTTTTAACCTTTTAAGTACTATCCAATTTCTTTGTTTTATTTATTTTTTTCTATGACTTGAACTGATTCACGAGGGAAATAACACCACTAGTCCGCAACTTAATAGGTCAGCATTTGTGATTTTCCTCTGCCTGACTTTTATTTATTTTCTTTTTTTTTTCATGAGCAGAAAAAAGGCGCATTTCTCCCCTTTTTCCTATCATTGTGCAATCTCTCAGTCACTAAAAAAAGCCCTTCATGTTCTTTATTGAACATGGATACAACTGGAGGCATTATTGAAAGTTCAAAGAAACTCACGACTCACTCCTTTTGCAGTCAGTGGTGTCTTTCAAAGCGATGCTCTTAATTTAAACTACAGCACTTCATCAAACGAGATCTTTGAAAATTATTCTGTAAGCCTGCACTCAGCACTTTGAATAGGCTTGGGGGAGGGGGGGGTCACAACAGAGGAAGGGTCAACACTCCCGTACGCATCTTTCAAGAAAGACTACCTGAGATTTCCATCCAAGTAATAACGCGTTACCTTGACCTGTATTCACTGCCTCCCCCTACTCGCTTCCCCTCCTCGCATCTCCCTTCATCATCCCTCCCCTCATTTAATCTCTCCTCCTCCTCCTCCTCCTCCTCCTCCTCCTCCTCCTCCTTGTGTCGATATCATCAAAGCTCATAAAAGGACAAATGTAAAGGCAAGAAAACAATGGAAAACAAGTGATGGATGTGAAAAACGTAAACACCTGATATATACGCCCTGAAAATGAAGGTGCTTATAGGGAATGACACTACGGGAGATTGTGTCACAGCTGAATAATACTGAAGGGTTCTGTGTGTGTGTGTGTGTGTGTGTGTGTGTGTCTGTGTGTGTGTGTGTGTGAGAAGAGTTTGTCCGCATGGAATCTCAGATTACAGAGGAAGGTGCATACGTATAGTTCTGGCAGCATTACTTTATTCTTGGTTACTTACGCTTCAGGAATTACAACAGTCCCATCTTCAGACCGTCAACGGTAAAACTAGTCAAACTGATGAAGTAAAAAAAAATAATAATAATCTTGAGAGGAAAGAGAGCGACCGACATGTTGACCTCACACTGGGAAGCGCCATAGCTCCTGTACACCAACATTATGAACGCACAACACGGTCTTGCCGTGGAGGGCTCTTATTGGTTGATGGTAAAACAACATATAAATTGTTAACTATTAGAGACGCTAAGTCTGAATAAATACACACAAAAAAAAGCAAGAAAACTAATACAATCCTTACCTAAACAAAACAGAAACTCAGAAAAGAATTTTCTCACTTATTGCAGACAATATTAAGTTTTATAGAGGTGTCACTGGAATTCATTTGTGGCCTATATTGATTGATTAACAGGGATTCGGCTTTCCTTAGCTACTTCGTTATTGACTTTAGACAACAAATTAAAATTTCCTTTTCTTATATGATGTTTCAGTGATACTGTATGCTCTCTAATATTAGAAAAAATTGGGTGAGTTGTGTTCACTTGGTTCTAAAAGATAAGCCTTAGAGTTGGAAGATTCCCAGTTGAAGGTTCCGAGACGTGGAACCAAGATGACAGACCGAGCAGTCAGGACACATGAAAGAATATACGACGCTGGAACACAAAATTCTTAGGCAAAATATCCTTGTATCTAAAACTATATTATTTTTCTTTTAAACTAATCTAAAGGAAATATCAGGAACATTCAATTTCAACAATTTTTCCAAGGTTTTCCAAATGTGATGACTATAGTGGCCCTTGGTGCTAGAATAAATTCCCCCATAGACACCCAGAGATGTGACTTTTAATTATTCAGGCAAGATTTTAAAGGGGGAGGAAGAAGCTTTAAAATTTGGCTTGCAATTAAATTTCCCTGAAATTTATTCTATATTTTCCTTGCATATGAAAAATTTATCAATTCTTTATATAAATTGAAACAACACGCGCGCGCGCACACACACACACACACACACACACACACACACACACACACACACACACACACACACACACACACGCGCGCGCGCGCGCGCGCGCGCGGCCCATCCACAAGATCCAGCAAGAGCCCCTGTACGCCAAGTCTGTCAACCTCGTGGACGTCATGTCTGTCGTGGTGAAGGTCGTCAATCCATCATCTCCCGCAGCCTTCATCACCGCCAGTGCCAGCTACTGATGGACGAGGTCAACGAGCACCACGGCGATATATTCTAGCTATGCAAGGTTCGCTGATTGAGTCATGGGGCCACGCTGCCCCGTGTGTGTGACCTGCAGTAAATGATTGCCACTTTCTTCTCTCATAACAAATTTCCCCCCGCTGATATCTTCGATTCACAATGGCTCGCTAGCCTGGCCCTGTTCATGGACATCACTGACCTCCTGAACGACTTCAGTGTGGAGCTGCAAGGCAGACATTCTGGTGACAAACTTGCACTCGGCACATTACCGTTTTTGAGGTTAAGCTTGACTTGTGGGAGGCTCAGTTGGTTAATGGCTGGTTTGTGCATTTTCCTCGCCTTGCTGCTTGTGTCCCTGATGACGTGAATCTGAACATTTGCGTCCGTATCGTCGCCTCTTTGCTGGAGGAATTTGCCTTTCTGCTATCTTTTTTTTTTTTTCCCGCCACCTTGTCCTCCATTCTGGCAAGTTTCCAAACTACGTTGGGTATATTCAACGCATTGTGGCCATGTTTGGCAGCACCTAGTATTGCTGTGAACTGCTATCATCAAAAATAAAGTACAGTAAGTTTCGCCTTCGCATCCGGCTCTCAGTCCTCCATTGCAGTGACAATCTTCAGTTGTATTATCTCATCCATCGCGCAAGACACTGAAACACTTGCTTGAGGCGGGAAGCGGCACCGATTGTCTCACTAATTTGTATGTTTTCCAATAACATTCTTCTATAAAGTAAATTTGGGGTTCTCATTTATCACTCCGGCCAACGGGCTGCTGCCGATGGTTTCATCTCACCCACGATCTACATTTTTAAATATATGGATCTTGATTTCACCCTTGCCCTGTAAAGGATACCTGTCTCTGCTCTATTGGAACTGACACATATAGCTGGGCCTTTTTTTTTTTTTTACTGTTATTGTTGCCTTCGGCCAGAGCCCATCTCACATAAAGAATAAGTAAATGATAAATAAAAGAATATTTTTGATTTACTTTTTACTGTACTTACTCATCCACCACAATTAAGTCTTTATTTACTTTACCATGACTAACAAGGGGTGACTGCAGGAAGTGGGGACGTTCTTAGCAGCAATGAACGACCACTCACTGAAACTTGATACTTTGATCCTGCTTGTGTGTGTGTGTGTGTGTGTGTGTGTGTGTGTGTGTGTGTGTGTGTGTGTGTGTGTGTGTGTTAAATCAATTTTGTGCAACACATGGAATGAAAATAAACGAGAGTAAAACTAAATTTTTTGTTATTAATGGGAATAATGATGATAAGGAAGCCATGCACGTGGATGATATGAGTGTGAGTGCGTGTGATTATTATATTTATTTAGGTACTCCTTTTACTGCCGATGGATCTACAACATCAGCTATTAAATTACACGCACAGAATAAGTTGTGTCAAGCACTTAAGTTTGTATCATTCATAAGTAAGAATAATGATATACCTTTTTACGTTAAAAGCAAAGTTCTCCAAGCTGCTTTTATGTCCACTATTTTTTACGGATGTGAATCATGGTTAAGTGGTGATATTAAGCCTATTAATAAACTATACACGTGGTGTATAAAACAGTTGTTGGGAGTCAGAAAAACAACATGTAATGATTTGTGTTTATTAGAACTTGGGTACCCTTCGTTACGTTCGCTCATACTGTCTAAGCAGCGCAAATTTTTCAGTGGTATGTGGAGGGATAGGAAGGAGATGTTTGATGATCCTCTGTCTCATGCTATTTGAATCACCCTGGACAATAACACGTTAACTTCGAAGTACATTAGGGATCTGATAAGCAATGATATTAATGATATAGTGAACGCAATAGAAGATCTTAAGTCAAAGACAATATCCTCCGAGTCTAATAGAGTAAAATTGTACAACACTATAAATCCTGATTTGGTAGTACATCAGATATATAAGACTAAGTTGAAAATCAATGAAAGTGAACGAATATCATGGACAAGATTTCGAGTCACTGTTTATTCCCTCGCTATTGAGGAAGGCCGCTGGAACAGACGAGGCCGAGGTCGTTTGCCAGTGGAAGAACGCCTGTGTTCCTGTGGCCAGATACAAACTGAACGACATGTAGTGGAAGATTGTGCCAGAACTTTAAATATATGTCAGCGATACCACTTATCAACCTTAGAAAACTTATTCATAGAGAGGACTGACGTTGCCACAGTCTGTACCATAGTTCATGAAATTCTTACCAGTTTTATGTAAGGTTTTATATTTAGTTTGAAAATTAACTTTGTTTTTTATTAGCTTTATTACTGTGTTTCAGGAGTTATTTTATGGTTTTAGACTTTTAATTTCTTTAAAAATTTATGTAGAGTGCGTTAATGTTTAGTGTTTTAACATGGAGCTTTTCCTTATTAGATAGGTTTGTGCACACGTTTGTGTTAGTTTCTGTATTATGTGGACCATTTTATGTTTTAATGTATATTGTGCTGTGTACAAAAAAAAAAATTGTGGTCAATAAAAATATGAATATGAATATGAATATGAATGTGAATGTGTGTGGGTGGGTGTTTGAGTGAGGTAATTGAGACTTATTCATAACAACTGTGTGAAAACTATGATTTTTGTCTTCTACATTTTCTTTTTTAATGTGGATTAAGTTTGGGCAAAACTAGATTTCTTCTTTACTTTCTTTATACTACTACTACTACTACTACTACTACTACTACTACTACTACTACTACTGCTGCTGCTACTGCTACTGCTACTACTACTACTACAACTACTACTACTACTACTACTACTAAATTGTATTAAACTGACCTGAACCACTACTACACTACTACAACAACTACTACTACTCCTACTCCTACTACTCCTACTGCTTCTACTCCTCCTCCTCCTCCTCCTCCTCCTCCTCCTCCTCCTCCTCCTCCTCCTCCTCCTCCTCCTCCTCCTACTACTACTACTACTACTACTACTACTACTACTACTACTACTACTACTACTACTACAACGACGACGACAACAACAACTACAACTACTACTACTACTACTACTACCACTACCACTACCACCACTATACTACTACTACTACTACTACCACTACCACTACCACTACTATACTACTACGACTACTACTACTACTACTACTACTACTACTACTACTGTGTGTGTGTGTGTGTGAGTGTGTGTGTGTGTGTGTGTGTGTGCGTGTGTCATGTGTGCATTGCAGTGTATCTTAAGCAGTGTACGTGAGTGTCAGAGGTATTTTCGCACCAGTACTGTAATACTCGTAGATCCTGGTGTTCGTTCACGTGTGTAACGGCCGCCGGGGTGCCTCGGGGCGCGTGGCTTGTTGCCGTGGCCTGTGGTGCTGATAGACGAGATTCGTGCGTACTGTACCTGACACCTGCTTACCCTTTCCACCCTCCCACACTCTTCATGTTACTTGTATTTGGTGTTGTTGGTGTTCTGTGTGACCTGTCGTGTGTGTGCATGTGTGTGTCTGTGCGCAGTTTTCTTGCGGTGTGAAAGGACTTGAAGTGTTGAGTTCAAGCTTAATAAAGTAAAATTTAAAGGTACAGAAGTGAGAAGGAATTGGTTCACAAAGGGAGTGGTGGATGACTAAAAGACTCAGCAGTCGGGTTGTTAGTGCCGATTCAATAGAGAGCCTTAAAGAGAAGGTAGGATAGGGATGATAGGTGTGAATAGGTAAGCATTGTTTATACAAGGACTGCCATGTGTAGTAGGCCTGATGAATTCTTGCTGCTTCCCTTTTTTTTTTTTTTATGTTTTTAATTGCTTGAAGAAATAAGTATGATAAAAGAGATTATTTGAATTTATCAGATTGTATTTCAGCGTAACACCTAATCATTGTATATATGTAAATAGAACTAATTGTGTTCTTCGAAGGAATCTTTTTTTTCTTATTATGATTTTTTTTCAGTATGGGAATGAATATGGAGACTGTTATTGAGTAATATTTTTCCTAAGTAATTTGTGTGATTTCAATGCGGAGTGGTGCCACCCTGCAACCACTGCAAGATTGAGAGTAGCGTTCGTCCCGGCATGGTGTGGAACTTGGGATCTCCACGTCGCGTCTTAGAACACAATCTTCAAGAGTCTTTGCAAACCTCGCGACGCGTTATCGCAATCATTTTTAAACATCTCTCGTGAGAATCACGAGCGTGTTAAAGGGTGTTTTCACAATTTAGGTGATACGTTACCAAGAATTCTTCCACCAGCAATGGAAAACACGACAAATCATCTCAGTGGCCTATGAAAACAATCCTCGTGAGAGCCCAAAGCGTGTCCAAATACAGGTCGTTGTCGTGCCAGAAGTGGTGGTACTTAAGCTGGATTTAGTGTAGATTTAGGATCATATTCTGAAACACTTTTGCGCCGCATCTCCACGACTTTCAGAATACACAGCTCTTTGAAGAGTGTTTTTTTATGGTTCTAGTGACAGATGAACAATATATTTACATTATTACCAGGAGAAACACTCTTGAGAACCTGGCTAATCATCCCTGTCGTCTTTGAAAATATTTGTGGTGAGAGAGCGAAGCGTTTCACAATATGGGTCTAGAGCCGCACTCAGAGGTGGACACTAGAGGAATGTGGAGTCATAAGTCACAGTTTACGGTCCATAAGTATTGGCTGTGAAGTGAAGGCCGCGCCGCCACTCTGGAAATAACGAAGTAATAGTCGCCCGAACTCGTTGTGAAATCTCGAGTCTTCACAACTGTTGATTTACGGAATGAAATAATGCTTCAGTGAATGTGTTGGCAAGTCATGGGATAAATTTTCATCTTCAGTTGGTTAAGTAGTTATTTCTTAATGACATTTTTTTCCCCCTTTTTCCTCCTCCAGTGACGTCTTGGTTTCATTTTTTTTTCACTCTCTCTCTCTCTCTCTCTCTCTCTCTCTCTCTCTCTCTCTCTCTCTCTCTCTCTCTCTCTCTCTCTCTCTCTCTCTCTCTCTGCAACATATAACTATACTGAAGCATCACACAAAGTTATTTGATTTTCTATCGTCATTTTTTTTTTTTCAGAAAAGTGCGTTAATGCAGGCCATCTCAATACTCATTTATCCACAAACTACCTGCTAGTGGGGAGGAAGCTTCACCTTTACTAATCTACATCACTTAGTGTACGAAGACTAGATGGCGTAGTTCATCAAAAGACAATCTCGTAAGGACCATTAGATGTAATGTTTTCTTTTTCTTTATGTTTCTTAATGCTCGCCTTTTTTTTTTTTTTTATGTAGGAAGGACACCGGCCAAGGCCAACAAAACTGCAATGAAAAAAAAAAGGCCCACTGTGATGCCGGTCCGCGAACAGAGTCGAAAGCTGTAGTCAAAAATTACAGGAAGAGTGTCTTGAAACCTCCCTCTTGAAAGAGTTCAAGTGATAGGAAGGTGGAAATACAGAAACAGGCAGGGAGTTCCAGAGTTTACCAAAGAAAGGGATGAATGATTGAGAATACTGGTTAACCCTTGCATTAGAGAGATGGACAGAATAGGTGTGCAGCGAGGCCGCGAGAAAAGGGGAGGCATGCAGTTAGCAAGATCAGAAGAGCAGTTGGCATGAAAATAGCGGTAGACTATAGCAAGAGATGCAACACTGCGGCGATGAGAAAGAGGCTGAAGACAGTCAGTTAGAGGAAAGGAGTTGATAAGACGAAAATCTTTTGATTCCACCCTGTCTAAAAGAATGGTATGAGTGGAATCCCTCCCCCAAATACATGTGAAGCATACATGAACGGATAAAGCCCTTGTACAGAGTTAGCAGCTGGGGAGGTGAGAAAAATTGGCAGAGACGACTCAGAACACCTAACTTCATAGAAGCTGTTTTAGCTAGAGATGAGATGTGAAGCTTCCAGTTTAGGTTATAAGAAAAGCATAGACCGATGATGTTCAGTGTAGAAGAGGGGGACAGTTGAATGTCATTGAAGAAGAGGGGATAGTTGTCTGGAAGGTTGTGTTGAGCTGGTAGATGGAGGAATTGAGTTTTGAGGCATTCAACAATAGTAAGTTTGCTTTGCCCCAATTAGAAACTTTGGAGGGATCGGAAGTCAGACTTCCTGTGGCTTCCCTGTGTGAACTGTTTACTTCCTAAAGGGTTGGACGTCTATGAAAAGACGTGGAGTAGGGTGGTATTATCAGCGTAAGAGTGGATAGGACAAGAAGTTTGGTTTAGATCATTAGTGAATAATAGGAAGAGAGTGGGTGACAGGACAGAAACCTGGGAAACACCACTGTTAATAGATTTAGAAGAACAGTGACCGTCTACCACAGCAACAATAGAACGGTCAGAAAGGAAACTTGAGATAAAATTACAGAGAGAAGGATAGAATCCGTAGGAGGGTAGTTTGGAAATGAAAGCTTTGTGCCAGACTCTATCAGAATCTTTTGATATGGTTAAGGCTATGGCAAAAGTTTCACCAAAAGCTTTGAAAGAGAACGACCAAGACTCAGTAAGGATACCCAGAAGATCACCAGTAGAGCGACCTTGATGGAATTCATATTAGCGATCAGATAGAAAGTTGTGAAGTGATAGATGTTTAAGAATCTTCCTGTTGACGATAGATTCAAAACTTTAGATAGGCAGGAAATTAAAACAATAGGATGGTAGTTTGAGGGATTAGAACGGTCACCCGTTTTAGGAACAGGGTGAATGTAGGCAAACCTCCAGCAAGAAATGAAGGTAGATATTGATAAACAGAGCTGAAAGAGTTTGACTAGGCAAGGTGCAAGCATGGAGGCACAGTTTCAGAGAATAATAGGAGGAAGCCCATCAGGTCCTTCCGAGAGTTTAAGCCAGCGAGGGCATGGAAAACATCACTGCCAGGATTATACTGGGTAACATGAAGTAGTCAGAGGGTGGAGGAAAATGAAGAACAAGCCCTGAATCATCCAAGGTAAAGTTTTTAGCAAAGGTTTGACTCTAGAAATAGATGAGATAGCAGTGGTGACATCAGCTTCAAATAAAGGAGGGAAGATGAAGAAGCAAAGTTATTGAGATGTTTTTGGCTTGGCGCCAGAAATCACGAGGGGGGTTAGATCTTGAAAGATTTTGACACTTTCTATTAATGAAGGAGTTTTTGGTTTGTTGGAGAACAGACTTGGCATGATTCCGGACAGAAATATAAAGTGCTTGAGATTCAGGTGATGGAAGGCTCAAATACCCTTTGTGGGCCACCTCTATATCACGTATAACACGAAAACAGGCTTTATTAAATCAAGGTTTGGGTGCTTTAAGCCTAGAGAAAGAGTGAGGAATGTACGCCTCCATGCCAGACACTATCATCTCTGTTATCCGCTTAGCACACAGAGACGGGTCTCTGACAAATAGTCATTCCAAAGAAAGTCAGCATAATACCTCTTCAGGTCCCCCCAATTAGCAGAGGACAGCGCCAGAGGCACCTCCACTTCAGGGGATCCTGAGGAGGGATTGGAGCGACTGGACAAGATACAGATATGAGATTGTGGTCGGGGGAGCCCAACGGAGAAGAGAGGGTAACAGCATAAGCAGAAGGATTAGAGGTTAGGAAAAGGTCAAGAATGTTGGGCATATCTCTAAGACGGCAGGAATACGGGTAGGGTATTGCACCAGTTGCTCTAGGTCGTGGAGGATAACAAAGTTAAAGGCTAGTTCACCAGGATGGTCAGTGAAGGGAGAGAAAAGCCAAAGCTGGTGGTGAACATTGAAGTCTCCAAGAATGGAGATCTCTGCAAAAGGAAAGAGGTTCAGAATGTGCTTCATTTTGGAAGTTAAATAGTCAAAGAATTTCCTATAGTCAGAGGAGTTAGGTGAGAGGTATACAGCACAGATAAATTTAGTTTAAGAGTGACTCTGTAGTCGTAGCCAGATGGTGGAAAACTCGGAAGATTCAAGAGAGTGGGCACGAGAGCAGGTTAAGTTGTTGGGCACATAGACACAACATGCAACTTTAGATTGAAAAAGAGGATAGAGAAAGTAGGAGGGAACAGAAAATGGGCTGCAGTTAGTTGTCTCAGACACCTGTGTTTCAGTGAGGAAAAAAAGATGAGGTTTAGTAGACGAGAGGTGGTGTTCCACAGATTGAAAATATTATCTAAGACAGCGAATTTTGCAGAAGTTAAAGTTGAGGGGGGTGTCAAGACACTTAGGGTCGATACTAGAAGAGCAGTCCGACCTGGGGATATTTGTGGTCCCCTCCCCAGATGGGGACTCGGAGGCTGGTGTAGGAGTCGCCATATTGATTTTGAATTTTGAGTGAAGGGTATGTGTTTAATCACGTGCATGTAGTTTTGTGTGATAGAAAAGAATTGTCTTTAGAGGGCAGGCTGTGACTGCCCCTTGTGTTGTGAGACACAAAGGGAAACGTTCAGTGAAGTCACAGCTGTGTTTAATGATAAGTTCACAGCTTTAGACCTCACTGGGAATAATTCTCGTTTTGGCAGGTGTCTACTGCCTCCTCCTTTACTGGCACTGGATGTATTTGGTATTATTTTTGTTGTTGCTATTGCACTGGAATTTTGGTGAAGCAGCTCAACCACATTGTGTTTCTTAACTTTTATTTCCTTGTGTTCGTTAGTAGGAATAAGACGTGCAGGGCAGTTATAGTTAAGGAAAGATATAAAATCTTTGTGAAAACAACAGGAAAGGGACAGTCTCTCTCTCTCTCTCTCTCTCTCTCTCTCTCTCTCTCTCTCTTGGAGATTTGGTCATTTCAAAGAAAATTCCTCGCATAACCTTTTCCAACACGAGTGATTGACAGAATTATTGGACTCGAGTGGCTGATCGAGGTGTTCCAAGGCGCCGCCACAACGGCGTCATGTGGTGCACTTTCCCAACATGAAGTCACGATACTTTCTAGATCTTTGTCCCCGTTCTGACTAATGCTGTGACTTCCTGCGCCTTGCGACGGGCGCCGAGGCAGAGGTCACCTTGCCTTTCCTATCTCACGAGCGGCCGGAGACAGGGTCATACATGTAGAAATTATTTGGTATCTTATAAATAACAAATAATTCGGAATCTTATAAAGATCTGAGGGTTTTCATTATGATGTAAAGCCTGTCTATCGTACGTCTGAAAAGAAAACGCGAGTATCTGACCAAGAATTCTGACACCCTTGCCCGAACTCTGATTTGTATTGCTGCCTCCACTTGTGTGTTGCGTTGCCCCGAAGAGACTAGCGACAGATCTTGCCACAGTTGGCTGTACTTGGGTCGCTCTGCCTCTGGTTTGCCATGACACGAACTGCGCCTTTACTGTCCATACATTTTATTTTAGTCTTCCGTATTGCTAAACATTCCATCATGTGATGTCTTACACAGAACCAGATCACTTGGAAGTTATTGGAGTTTTAAGGGATGCTCCCATGACTATGTGATGTTTAACAAGGTTCCTGCGTCATAATGAAATCACTCATTCATCACAACCAAACATCTCTGTGGCCTTGAGAAAAACAGTTCTGACAGGAAAACAAAGACTGTAGGAATATAATGAGGCAAAAGTAAAAGCTTATAATGTAAAGTTCCTTTCAAGTGTTACGAACTCCGAGAATGGTAACTGTGGAAGGTTAACTGGAGTGGATGCAGGAGTCAACGGTAGACAGGGAGTGGACAGCGAGCTCGGTCTAAATATAGGCTTGGCTTGAGCGAGGGAGCCAAGCCGCTGATTATTGTCTGGTCGCGCTGGATGCTCCAAAGACTTGCAGTAAATCCAGCTTGATTCCCTGTGCAGATTAACACATACAGACAATTCAGATGGAGGAGTAACAAGCCACCTCCGACACCAAAGTGTTCCACCTTTTGGAATCTCCTATAGTTGTCCTTTTGGGAGCAGCATATTATCAAGCAGCCATCTTGGCCGGAATTGTTAACACTGTAGAAAAAAAGACAGAAAAAAAAACTATTCTCCTTTATATCTTACTTTACGCAGATAGTGCCTGTTCATTACCGTGTATGTGCTTCATATCATTATTCCTTTGGGTAGAAGTGAAATTTCTAATAGCTTGTTATTTGCATGAAAACATATATAATATACAAAAGTAGTATTAAACTCTATGTAAACCTTCGAGAGATACATACACAGTAACAGTGTGGCTTATCGCAAACACCTTAACTACAACTGACCTGCCGCTGCTTGTTCTTCCCTTTTGTTTATTTGTGTTTTCTTTGTCACTGGTTCTCAATCTGAAGGCACAGTCACGAAGTCGAGTAACGCTCCACACTCACGTCCACTGTGTTTAGTGTTTCCACTCCACCTCGAGTTCTCTGGTCCGCTGAGGATCCACCAGTTGAGTCGAGGAACTTCCAGCAGATCAGAGTACTTGAGATTCATGTTGAGGGACAAAGCAAACGCAACACAGCGTAAGTTAAGGCTGCTTCTCTTCGACTGTGAGAGAAATATTTTGAGGTACACGAAAGTTATAAAATTATTGGAGCTTTGAAGTAATAATCCAAACCCTTTGTGTCTAAAAAAAATCTCGACCTCATTTCTTCATAATTATCAGACTAAACTTCCTCTTGAATCAAAACGCACGAGGAGGTATGCATCAAGATGAGGAGGTATGCATCAAATATCTTCATGGAGAAAGTTTTAGTCTTGCATTTTCTTATTTATTTATTTTATTTTATTTTATTTTATTTTATTTTATTTTTTTTTTTTAGTGTGTGTGTGTGAATGAATAAGCTACATGTCCACTTAAAAAGAAAAATATCAAGGAATACGTTGTAAGAAATGAGGACACACACACACACACACACACACACAACACACACACAGTCATTGTTCTTTTTTTTCGGAAATGAAAGAATGAGTCACTGGGAAACATAATGTGTGTGTGTGTGTGTGTGTGGTGAGAGTACGTTTCGTGTGTGTGTGTGTGGTGTGTGTGTGTGTGTGTGTCTGTGTGTCAGAGTGTCAAGCGAAGGAGAGTGTCACTTGGAATGTGATGTCATTTCCGATTCCTCCACTACAGACGGCTGGCTAGGGGGTGCTGCGTTGCGGAGCCAGCCACCGGTCACTGCACTTTCGCTGCTGCCCACACGCTCATATTTGCAATTAATATAAACGGCTGATGGCAATGATTACAAATACGAGGGACGTGACGCTGTGTATCGTGCCGGCCGCCTTATCATACGCACCAGCAGATCCCCTCCCTCTGCCCTGTCCCTTCCCTTTCCTACCTCCGTCCCTTCCTCCTGTGTTGCGCCATCTAGACACACAAGTTATATTTCATTCCTTAAAGCGTAGAATTCAATAAGTGGATCAGTGACCCCGACGCCTTCTAGTGCCTTGAGTAACAGTGACACGATGACCAGTAATGGCCGTAAGATATTTAGGGGGTACTTGTTACTGGTCTCGAAAAGTGTTTGAATACTAGATGCATTATTATAATCGTGAGACTAATTAGATGACGGACACATGCATACTTTCCCTGGATAAGATATTTAAATGTCATATGAATACATCTTAATTACACCCCCAAGTATTTATCATGTACATACACATGCGTCCGTGACTTGTACTTTTCGATTCCTGCGTGTTGAGGCATGGAGTGGTACATCCGCCAGCTTGCCTCTCTTGGGTAAACATACGTCCTATACAAGTTGACGAAAGAAGCATAGAGTTTAGTATTGATAATGATAAATACCTTCTGGGTGATTGTGTTTTGCCGGCAGGACAGAGTAGAATGTGAGCCTTGTAGGTAATGGATGACCACCATGTCAGAGCGATTTTCACGGCTGTGTTGTGTTGTGGTCGGGGAGCTTTAATGTGTGGCAGCTCGTCATCTATTGGACTCTGATTGGTTGTTGTCACTCTAAGGAATATTTTGTTGATTAATAGTGTGCACGTACTATGAAGCTCCGAAACATCTTCAGAACTTTCAGTCCTTCATCATCACCTGGAATAATTTAATGACAGCTGCTCTCGCTGTGCGGATCTTGGGTTTATTGCCGAGCAAAGACTTGAGAGAAGGTTACCATACGTGAGTCATCGCATCACTTGCAACTAAAAAAAAAAACTAATAGTCACCACTTTCCAGAAGGTTTGGTGTGTGAAGCAAATCTTTGTGTATCTCAAGAGGCTTAATAGAGACTTTATTAAACATAGGTTTATCCTCATGAGTTGACGTGAGTCATCAGTTACTGACGTAGTCGAATAATTCCTACTTTTGTTTATTTGAGTTGAAAGGAAGAAAGACATGGTGTCGTAAAGCTGCCTCCCAAACGCTCGGAAAATTTATCTCTGAAGCAGTCACATTAGGAAGAGGATTGCAGTATTTGAGCTTTTTTTTTTTCCAGTGTTTCAGTTGATTGTCATCAGCGAGAAGAATCTACAGCAATTGTCCACATTAGCATCATCTGTCACCGTAAAGGCAACCAGTGGCATACTCGTGGCAGTGATGTATCCTGTTTTGTGTGAACTCTCCCACGGAATGACTCACAAGTTTGGAAACAAGAAGCTGAAAACGAGCAATGATGCTTTCATGCATCAGAGATTACTCTCAATTAAGTGTTCAGTTACCTTGAGAAGACAGTGTCGTGCTTACTTATGGAACACACTGTTTCAAAATCTTTTCCTGCATCACGGACAGTTCTTGATAGAATTTTGAGCAACCACACCAATGACGTAAACACTTATGCGTATTATGTTTGTCATCTTCCAAGTTTTTTTTTTTTTTTCATATATGAAGGAGGTCATTCAAGCGGGAAAAGAGATAAAAGGGAGAAAAAAGTCTGCTCAAATGCCGTTCCCTAAAAAGAAACTAGAGAGTAGAACCGAGAGAAGTTTATTTTTTGAGGCGTCTTGATACTGGTCTTTTGAAACAGTATTCGTGTCGTAGACAGGAGGAAATCCAGAAACATGAGAGTTTCAGAGTTTATAAGTTAAGGGGATGAAAGAATGAAGATACCAATCGACTCTTCCATAACTAAGGTGGACAGAACAAAAATGAGAATAAGTAGAAAGTGTTGTGCGATGAGGATGTGGAAGGAGAGGAGGTATTATGCCTTTACGCAATTCGGAAGTAACAGTAGAAGATAGAAAGTGACGCAACGTTGCGGTGCAGTGAAGGGATCAAGACAGTGCGAATTTGTAGTGTTAGATTTGTTTCATTTCCACTCGTATGTTTTTATGCCAGTTACATTTTCAGCAGGTATTTTTGTATTAACTTCTCTCTACCCAGGCACTGAAATTACACTTCGTACCTGTAATGAAACATGTACACTTTTTCGTATGTTAATGATCTGTAAGGTTCGCCTCACTTCATTATACGGAATACATTCTTCCTCCCTTCGCATGGATATTTTTTTTACACTGGTAACCCCACCTCCTCCATCGATCATTCGGATTCAAGACAGATTGAGCGTAAATGAAGTAGAACACGAGTGAGGCTTCAATAACACGGTCTCAGCTTCAAGTATGCAAAGTGTGCAATCCTGCGCGTCTCTCACAATTTAAATTCACTGCGCAGGGAAACAGAGCTTATTCGTATGGCAAGCACTGAAATTATGTTGCTGTTCAAACTACTTTCCAATATTATCTGCTCAGTGGTGCCTCATCTTAAGTAGCAGCCAGGACAAGTGCCGTACCTGGCTTGACTTAATACACCTGCGGCTGACCCTTCCCTTATCAGCATCTTCTATCAGTCATCCTTCCCCTCGACAACCTCACGCGCCCAAGACGAAAAGTACTATTTGTCCTCCGTTGTCTGATTTTTACTTATATATTTACTTGCTTATTTACTTTATATATATATATATATATATATATATATATATATATATATATATATATATATATATATATATATATATATATATATATATATATATATATATATATATATATTATTTATTTATTCATTTATCTATTATGTTTACTTCCTTTTAAATGTTTATTTATTAATTTTCTTATTCACTTCAGTGAAATATGTATCTCACCACTGATACCAGTAACATTCTTTTTAGGTAAAAAAAAATAAAAAAAATAAATAAATAAATAATTAAATAAATAAACTAAAAAGAAAGAAAGTAAGAAAGAAAGAAAAATGTATTTTCAAACCTTATTATTGTACCGGTATCTTCCATATTAGTCAGTATTCTTCGGATACTGTGATATCAATGTGCGCACTTTAAGAGCATTTTATCATATCCTTATCAGTTACCTGGTGAAAGAAGCTAACAGTAATCAGCTGCAGCTTCCCACAACAACCTTTGGGTCAGCACCATCTGGGCTGATGTGCTTTGCTCCCTCGAGTGTTTTCTGCACGGGTTGTATCAGTCATATGCAGGACTCACTTTATTTATTTTTACTTTATATATATATATATATATATATATATATATACACACGTGCTCACGACTACTGGCATCACTTGGTCTGAAGATGTGCTTCAGTGAAGCATGAAACATCATCTTAATTTTGAAATGCTCCTCGAAGCACTACCCACCGATATAAAAGAATCTATCGGACAGAGAGAAAACCCAGCAAAAACTTAATGCTGAAGTAGCAGTACCCTTCAATCTGTCTATCTGTGTGTGTGTGTGTGTGTGTGTGTGTGTGTGTGTGTATATATATATATATATATATATATATATATATATATATATATATATATATATATATATATATATATATATATATATATATATATATATATATATATATATATATATATATATATATATATATATATATATATATATATATTATTATTATTTTTTGTTTTGTTTTTTGAGAGAGAGAATATATATCTATTATTATTTTTTGTTTTGTTTTTTGAGAGAGAGAGAGAGAGAGAGAGAGAGAGAGAGAGAGAGAGAGAGAGAGAGAGAGAGAGAGAGAGAGAGAGAGAGTTCATGCTTTGGAGTCAGTATGAGGATGTCTTCTTTGTACTGGTCACTAAGTAGTGTTTCTGGGTGCCTGCCTCTTCACTCAGTATAAGTATCAACTCCTCAGTATGCAGTATGGGTTTGGCCATAATTGTGTGCACATTCATTAAGTAACAAGCTAGCACCTCACACTTATATTTTGCATTATTTTTCTGTTGTGCACTTCAGAGTAAGACACTATAACACTTTTTTAATTATAACTTTATAAGTTTGTAAGAATATAGTTTGTTCCCTAACAGTTTCAATTGTGCATCTTCATGAAAGTATATATTAGTACCTTTCATTTAAATTTCACATCAGATTTCTGCTGTGCATTTTTACACTAAATTGTGCAAAACTTTAGATTTAACTGTAATGTGAAAGAAATTTTTATTCTCCCTTTAAGAAAGTCTTCATTTTAATAAGCTTTTGGGTTGCTAGTGGCTGTGGTATGTTGTTTAGCACTGTACACTGGAAGGATGACTTGGGATGTAGATGAGGGTATGGTCTTTCTTGTCTCCTCTTCCATAAGCCAAACCAATGCAGACTTACTAAGGGGTAGCAGGTGGTTGGTCTGTTCTAAGTAGCAGCCATAAGAGGCCATCATGGGCCTGAATATTCAGTCAGTTCTCCATTGCATTGGTTTGAAGTTACTAGATGTTAGCATCAGGAAGGAGGTTTACAAGTAAACTGGAGACGAGTGTCGGGTGATGGACTTGCCTTATGCCACATATTCCAGGAATGCTCTTTGCCTTGCAATGAATATTGTTGTTTATTTTCTGAAGGCAATGTGTCAGCAACATTAAAGTTCTTGTCAAACTACATATACTTTTATCTTCCAAATAAGAGCAATGAGGAGGAGGGCAGTTTTGGTGGAGCCTGTGATTTTGGTGAATAGGTGAAGGCTCTTCCATTTCCATTAATGCGTATGTTGCAAACAAGTGGTCATACATGTTTTACATTCTCTAAAATACAATAAAAGTCCTGATTTACTATACACTGTACTTATATTTCAGTTTATTGAAAATCATTTACAAATTCAGTTGGTGAAAAAAATATAAAATTAGAAAATTCCCAGGAAAACTGTAATGTACATAATCTACTATCACAGAGGCTTGCTTTATCAGTGGCCTTATGCCAAGAGATAAATTATCAGATGACATCAGATTAAAACAGAGAACACATCAGTCATCTGACTAGAATTCTGTGAAAAATCTGGAGCATGCACACACACACACACACACACACACACACACACACACACACACACACACACACAAACACACACACCTGATGAGGAGATTGACTAGCCTGCACACTGCACAGTCCTTCCTACATAACCTGCATACATTCATGGAAATAACATGCAACTATCTAGACAAAGAATATGTATCAGAGGCTCAAAACCAAACATTTCAGTTTTTGTACTATAATTAGATTTTGGTAGCATGACTGAGCACAGAGTATTTTTCATAAAGCTGTTCTTAAATATATTACATTTATTGTTCTGTAATTCATAATCTTATGCTTAAATTTATCACCTTCATTAAAAAAAATATGAAATGCTAAAAATTTGGTGTTTATGGATGGCTATAAGATAACTTTTAAGGCAATGTACAAAAAGAAAAGAAAAGATGTTTTAGAATGCATGGGGGAACTTCAGTCATACAAATGAGACTAAAGTATGTAGTATCAACATGACCTCTGCAGGGATGGGGTGGTAAGAGAAATGAAAGGAAGTACATGACAGACACAACCACCTGTATTAGATAACTGAGGAGAGTAAACTTAACATGAATGAGGTGACTGAGAGGCAGCAAGGAAAGTATGTGTCCATGGAGAACCAGTGCATAGAGTTATATTATATCCCTGCAGGTGTGAGGCAATCAAGGTGTATACCAATTCATCAGTTATTTATGAAAATTATTTCATCAAATATATAAGTACAGATTCAGGAATAACTTATGAAGGATTTTCCAAGTAAAATTTGCATTAACTTGGGTTATGAATAGAACACAGACACAATTACTGTTTCATGACACAATACAAAGGAGACCAAAGCAAAGAAAATATACCAAAATATACTATTTTTAAACTAAATCAGAAATTCTGGTAAAGGATTCCCACCCTCATGAGATTATAAAATTAAAGTAATTTGGTACATTAACTTATTCCTGGAAAGTTATTTATAGTATGAATATGTCCATGGTGATCTTGAAACTTTCACAAATTAAAGCTTCCATGATATTACTGCATTTTGAAGGCATGCAACAAACATTTTTCAATGCCACACTCTCATGGTGGGAAAGGATAAATGCCACTTTCTCATAATTCTATCAAGCACCCTATGACTGTGTTGTTGTGGGACCTTAAGCCTATAAGTCATTTGTTTCCTTTCTTCACTGTCACACAATCTCATGAATTTTCAAACATTTTAACTTTCAGCTTGGTCCCATGTGCCTCCAGCATGATTAACTGTACCTGGCTTATCACAACTTGATAAGCTGACTCCCACAGTTTGTTCTTTGTTTTAAGAATTTGCCTGAAAGATAATACTGTAAATTACCACTGGTGTAACTTTTGCTCATAAAATTATCAAAGATAAATGCATACTATGGCAACTACTGTCCCCATTTTTGGGTGGAGAATGCTTTAATATCAATTTCTCCTTATGGTCTACAGAACTAAGCTCCCAATGTGAGAATTAGATAAAAGACAAAGGGACAGGAATGTCTGCTTGGGGAGAACAAGGAATATCAGGCAGCATTATGTTTTAATGTTCCTACAAATATTATGATCTGGGCTAACTGAGAGGAGGAGGAAGATCTGAGAGTAAAAGAAGAGTTACAGGCTCAAGTTGCATTAGAGCCTGGTGGTGAATAGTGAGAGTGAGAAAGTGAGCAGGTTGTTTTCCCATTGCTTTATGCTAATGGGTAGCTTCCTGATACACAGGAAGAAGAATAAGAACAAAAACAAAAACAAGAAGAACAAGAACGAGAAGAAAAACTGTCAGACAGATAGTAACATGGTTAGATAATACAAAGAAAATCTACTTTATGTATGGCAACACACACACACACACACACCCACCCACCCACCCACCCACCCACCCACACACACACACACACACACACACACACACACACACACTACAAAGATGGCAGCACACTGTCCACTCTCACTGGTGGCTGTGCTCTTGCAGTTTTTCCTCCATAGTGCTGAAGCTCACCTGTACAAATACTTAATGAGGCAGTCCAGCTTCTCCAGGTCGTGGAAGGTGATGAGGCTGGTGAAGTAGCCTGCCAGGATGTCTGCATCCTCATTCTCTGGGTGGACACAAGATGCAACCCAAGCCTGTATCAAGGACTTCACATCGGAAAGCTGAAATGAACCACATGTTACATTTTCAACAGAGAATTGTAATAGTCCAATCCAGCCTTCGTCAACAATGATGCAGGTGTAATAGTAATAGTCCAATCTAGCCTTTGTCAACAATGATGCAGGTGTAATGCCTCATGTTCTGAAAGTGAGAAACTTACATAAAGGATAGCCCTGACAGGAGCAGCTGAAGCCTGAATCCCTGACAAGACACTCAGGGTACTCAATTCATTACCAATCAAGCCATAATGATCACCAACACTCATTACCAATCAAGCCATAATGATCACCAACACTCTAATGGAAATTGTTTAACCTTGAATGTCCTGCCAATATTCTTGCTCTTGGGAACTACCTTGATGAAAGTGACCATGGCAGAAGTCTCCTTTTACACCATCAATGCGCTTCATTGTACCATCCTTTTGCCCCGTCTCGCACACCTCAACACCATCCTCCCATTTTTCAGGATCATGATCTTACATTCTTGGCATCTATTCTTTCTTCTCTTATTTATCTTTCTTGTCTTCTCACTCTTGGTCTGTCACTGCAGTAGTGACACTGTAGCGTTCAACTAAATAGGGCATAGGTGGGCATTATCGGTTATCCAATAATTATTTTTCCTGTGTTATCAATTCATTAGTATCACCAATACTTTTGGTTCCAAACTAGTGATAATTGATAATTTTAATTTTTGGAACATGAACATGTTGAAATTGTAAACTTTCAAAATCAAAATGTAGGTATTTTACTTAAAACAGTACTTTTCATTAGTGATGAGACAGAATAAACATTGAATTTGAGTTTTTTCTAAGATTTTTCTAAGTTTTCTAAGATAAAGATAAAAATAAAGATTTGGATTTATCAATTTTTAAAATTTAAAATATCAATATCATTATCACTAGTATCAGAATTTTGGATTTATCAATTTAAGGTTATCAGTTATTTGGCAATAAATTTATTGCCAGTTATCGATTATCAGTTATTACTAATAAAGTTATTGTTATCGATTTATCAGTTATTGTTATAATTTCTTTCATTGTCATACCCAACTGTGGTTGTGGGAACATGAACACAGCACATCATGTCAAATCAGGTCAATCCACACTAATCTGGATCTAAAAAAGTCACCTAATATTGGCAGTTTCATTAACTGGCTTGTGGACAATAACTGGAACCATACAAAATGTTGTGTTAGCAAGTACGATACAAAGCAATTCAGTGAGAATCCCATAAATGATGCCCTTGATGACTGGATCTATACTGATTTCCTAATACCAAGAAAAGAGGAAAACAAACAGAAGATTCAAATAAGGGTTGGCATCTAGTCCACTGATATTTTATATCAATGTTTTTATTATCTTTGAAAATTTCTGAAATGTCTACATGGAAATAAGATATAGTTATATTGTAAGTAACAGCATTAACTGGTAAATTAGTAGTAATGGAATATTTCATATACAGTATAAAGTTTTTATTTATATTGTGTTTCTAATATTTCATGCACAATACTGTCTCTTACCTCCTTCATGCCACAGAGATCAGGAACCACTTCAATTGGGACCTTCTTCTCTTTCATTTGCTCACTTGTCGGCAGCAACTCATCAGTGACATGTGCTGCTGGTTCAGGGTCCCCACTGACCTTGGGCTGCTCTTCCCTTTGCTGTGCTGGAACAGACTTCTTTTTTGGTGATGCACAGTCTGGTCCTGTTTCTCTTGAACTTGGTGATCTGTCTCTTTTCTTACCACTAGTAATGTTCTTCTTAATTGTGAAGTTCCCATGCTGTAAGAAAGACTTGGCTGAAATACATGGTCTGTAAGGGTGTAAATATTCATCTAACAATACAGAATATATCATCACTGTCATCACCATCTCAGAAAACTGCTTTCCCATTGAGGAATTTCTACATGGGATGGATGTAACAAAAAAGTCTTAAAACTGCCCTATATAATTGTTTGTTAATGTCCCATTACATCTCTAGTTCAATTTTGTAGTCTTCATCCATCCACTGAGTCTGTCCTGCTACTTAGAAGTACTCCTCGGCTTTTCTGCACCTCCACATTTTACTTTTAAGGCTTGATTTTCACTTTCATTGCCTTTTACTATACTCGTATTGCATTATGACAGATTTATGTTTACTTTTTTCTAAGAACCTGCCAAAGAACTGCCAAATGACAGAACTTGCATAATAACTACATTTTAAAGTGGTAGCTTATTCAAGAGTTGTGACAGAGTCTCCTTTTTGCTTTTTCATCTCTTAATTTCAGTGCTTTTACTTGCAAAGCAACTGAATATATTACTCTACAAAAATATAAAGAAAAAATATGAGATGGCATAATCAATGCACAGATGTCAACCATATGCTTCATTAGCCATTTGGTTTATTTCTTCTGACTTGCCATGAATGCATCTGATCCAGTGTCTGTCCATGATTACAGCTCATAACAGATGATGAATTCTTGGCTGTGACACAGGTTGCTCTGACCTGCTGGCCTCCACAATATGTTTACATGTGTACTGTTCTTTGTTGTTTGGATCTGTTACAAAATACAGTCATGGTGTCAACTTTGTGAGAGTATGGGTAACACTTGTGTCAAATAGAAACTAGCAATACACAAACTTTTGGAGATATATAATAAGATAAATGGTCGACACCACCAAGTCTTGCCCATTTCTCAAGCATTCGTGAGATCTTTGAACTTCAGAATATGCATTTGTACTAACATGCATTGTTATGAAGACTGGACAGACATGACAAAATAGCATCTCACTCTTGCAATTGGCAATAATGTGCTTTATAAACCACTTCCAGTGCCCTGCTTAGTAAAATAGGACTGTATCTCTTTCAGTGGTTGGAGGTATAAAAGCCCTAAAATAAATCTTGGGGCCTCATGATTACTGTGGTCAGGATGTCTAAAGCACTGTACCTTATGTTGTCCTGTGAATGGTTCAGTTCCCAGTGATGGCACCTCTCATGACAAAAACTTTACCCCACTTACAGATAAATTTCTGTTTCTTCCAAAAGGCACCACATGACACCCTCTATTTGTATAGCAGCTCAGTGCCTCCTTTGGCAGTACATTCTTTATGCATGTGCCTAGAATGCAGTTCAACCTTCTGTTAATTATTATTCAAGGTAACATCTGGTTACAGCTTGAGATACAATGAACAAGTACAGAAAGGCTCATATCTTGTCCCAGTGGAAGCAAATGTCACATACTGAATTTGGATAATCTAAATCTACTACAAGTGTAAAGAAAATGTTGACAAATGGTATAATTTTCCCAACAACCCACCTTGTCAGTGTTGCCAAGAAACATGCTGGTGAGAGTGACCAAGCCCTCAGCCTCTACCCTTCGGGAGTCAACCTTGCCTCTTCTCCCTCGTCGGCCTCTATGCTGGCCTCGCCCTGTAGTGAATATTGCACATCATGCTTTTCCTCAGGGCATGGCATGATAGGCCACAAATTAAGGATGTCAACATGAATTGCTTTTTCTCCCTTTTCTGTAACAATTCCTCTCTACATAACATCTTACTCATCCCTATCAAGTGCAATCACTCTTCCTTTCCCTCCCTCTAGCACCTAGCAACATACCAAGCCAAAAGTGGCATCATAAGGCTCACCTCTGCTGCACATATTTTCCTGCTTGAGTGGTGATCTTTGCAATCCATTGTTTCCTGGCAATGGAGCAGCAGCTTCTCTCACTTGCTTGAGATGCTCCAGATCTTGCTTCAACTCCTTTTGCAACTCTTCAGGAATGGCCTCTAAGAAGCTGGCATCTACCTGAAATACAACTACTATTAGTTACACAAGTAACAAGATAAGTTTAAATGGCATGCATGATGCAGAAACATTACAAGAAGCACAATAAACAAAGGAAAAAAGGTACTGAGATAGTATGATGTGAAAAAAAAGTTATCAGCAGTGTATTTGGCAATACACTGCTGATGCAATGTATTGCCAAAGGCATTACCTGCCACTTAGGTGTATCCCTGCACTGCACTTGTAGCTCTACACCTTAGTCTGTCTACCCAAGATGATCCCCATCCTATCACTCCCTAGGATTCATTAAAAAGAATAAAAAAAAAAAATGTTCACTTTCGTAAAACAGAAGAAAACTTCCCATCACCATGGTGTGTTACAGTATGTGAACTCCAGTCATCCATCCATTCAGGAAACAGGTGATGCAAATTACAAATTCCACATGGATATTACTGCAGCACAAAAAAGATGGATATCTATTAAGGATGATGTACCTACCTGAGAAAAACTTGTGATCAGTGCAGAATCTTGAGCATATTCTGTGAATGTGGCAAAGCTGTGACTGGAATGTGAAGTTTCTCCAATATTCTCAATAGCTGCTGGCTCCCTGACAACTGCTGCCTCTGCTGCTGAATTCTGTCTGTTGGCCAAAGTGTCCCTTCCTCTGCCACCATCTCTTATTTCTGACCTGCTTTCATCTGGTGTGTTCCTGCTTCTCCCAGCTCCATCAACAGCAGATTGTGGCTTATTAATGGTGTAGGTTTCCCGCCTATTTCTCTCTTCAGGTTCTATATAACCTGAAGTACTTGGCTGTGGCTGTGGCTGTGGTGCAGGCCTGCAGGCAGTGCTGCTGTCTCTGCCACTGGGAAGGATTGGGATGATGTAACCCTGCTGCTTGTACTCTGCAATGACTTGATCCCTCATGTCCTCAGGTAAGGCCAGCAACACCTCCATATCAATGCTTTTTGACTCACTACAAGATGTGCTATTTGATAAACTTGTTGGTTGGTGACTTCCAGACAGTAAGTGACCTGCATCAGTTGACTGGCCAGCATCATGCTCCTGATGGCTCGGCTTAGTCTCTCTTGAATGTTTTGTCAGCACTTCAACATTTCTGTTTTCTGGTGCTGAAGTGTCACCTGCACCAAGAAAGGCATCCATGACAAGGGTTCCTGCAGGACTTCCTCCCATTCCAGAAGATTTCTTTTTAGCTCCCAATAGGAAATTCTTGATTGAATCCTTTACTACCACTTCAGGATTACTGCTACCTGATACTGAAGTTTCATCTTTACTCACAGAAATATCTGCAACAAGGGTTCCTGCAGCATGGGTTCCCATTCCAGGAGCTTTCTTTTTGGCTCCCAATAGGAAACTCTTTATAGATGTGCCAGGAGGCTTTGAGGCACAAGCAGCCTCCAGACGAGACACCTGCAGGATGGATACCTTTTTACCATGAAAATTAAGACACATTACGATAATATAAAACTGCTTGCATTCAAAGTCTGCATAACTGTTAATTCCCACTCATGTAGGATGAGATCAAAATAAAAGCAAAATACTATACTTTTTTCAAACTAAACTTATAATTCTTAGAATATTATAGATTCCTTACAAAATTTAACACACGCCTCTTATAATATCTTTTAATTTATTTTCCTCTAATAATAAGTTTTTATCTAACATGAAATTATACATCCCATAAAAAAGGAAAAAATCTTTCTTTCCTTCTGTGCTTTTTGTAGTTTTCAAAAGGATCTGTTTGGCGTGAGAAATATCATATGCTAGGCACCCCCATTGTGGCATTAAAAGAACTGCACAATTTTACTGACAACATCTCAGATTAGTGTTGCTTTGCGCACAGTATGCAACATTGTTTTATGAGCATTCCAAAAAAAAGAGAATGTTATCAGAAAGGACCAAAATATTTATGCAAGTGGTGAACCTTATGAATGCCTGGCATAAAACTTGCTCTATGAAGAATAAGCAAAAATATGAAACTAATTCAGACATTAAAATTAAGTGACAGATTTATAACAGTGTCATGAAGGGTACACTAAGGTTACAAGAGAGCACTATCCCTCTAACCAAGTAACTGATTTAAGGATAAACTTGTAAGCTTTAGGCCACTATCTATGCATTGCACCAGAGCCATGTCCCCTCAATTTTGGCACAACTAATTTTTTCCTGGATGATGCTGGATACCTGATCATGGTAGGTCTCCTTCTACTGATGACATGATTTATTATAATGCAAGAAACAGGCATGCCAAGTTCAGTAAGATTAAATCATAACATCTGCATGGCTGATTTGCACTAAACAAGTATAATTGAGACACTCTACTAATCAGGAATGGTTACCTGAATTCCAACTCCTCTGAAATCCTGAGGTGGGTTCTTGATCTGCTTCAGCAATCCCAAGGTCTCTCTAGAAGTAGAAAAAATAAATAAAAAATAAAAACAAACAAAAAAACAAACAAACAAACAAACAAATAAATAATACAAACCAAAATACAAAATTCTAGTTACATGATTCATGATAATTGAGATGAAGGGTTGCTCACCAATTTATGATTACTGTTATATTTCACCACTTAATTAAACTGAACTGACTTAACTTAAATTTAGTTTCAGACAAGGCTGCCTGTGGAAGCAATGTTAAAGCAAATGACACACAATAGCTCACCTCTCAATAATGTCAGCAGAAGAGGTGGACATGGAAAGGGAGACAGACTTGGCTATGTTGTCACACACACCATGACCCATGAACTTGGCAGTCTCTATTGGAGCATCTTTGGCACGAACCTGCAATGAAGCAAGTGGATTAGAAAGAAAATTATAATTAGTATTCTCTCACGAAGATAAATAAGCAAAGCTCCCAGAAAAAATGTCAAAGACATACAGCCACTAATACACTGTAGGGTAACTTATAAAAGGAAAAATATGGCTTGGGAAGTAAGACACTAATTTACACTAATCAACTTCTGTTTGAATACTTTGAAGCTATGCATATACTAAAGTTTCCTGTTATGTTTATCATATTCAATTTTAATTATCTTGCTGAATAATGGGCACTTTTCTTCCTTGTGCTACCAGAATGCTAAGCAATGTTCATTGTGTTTTTTCCCATAAATCAGTCTATCTTGGGAAAAACCATGTTGGTAACTGTTGACTCACACTGTCAATTTTTGGGGAGAAAATGGGAGTTTATAAATCCATGAGTAATTGGGATATTGACCACACTGAGAAGGGCAAGCTTATTACTTGCTATCTGTTCTTTAGGCAACACCAAATAACTTCTAGCCTGATGTTTTTTTCTTAAATTATGGTGATATACCTATAGTCATGGCACTGGAAGAAGTGTAAGGATGATCTGTACATATACAACCCAGTTGTGTGACAAGTAAAGCAATATGAGCTTTTTTGTTAACTTTCAAGAGCTTACCTTTAACTTGAGTGTGATACACTTTCCCTTCATTTTGATGGCTGCAAGTCTGCTCTCCACTTCAGCTGCTAGCTCGCTGATGAACTTGTGTGCATCATTCTGGCAGGTGAATCGTATGCCATAATTCACTTCTGCTGATACTGACTTCCTCTGAAAGAATTCACTCATTGTATGCAAACCCTTAGGAATGACTGCTTTTGGAACTCAAGTATTGCAGTTTTGAACAATAAATACATAACTTTGAAATGTTACAGGAGGCTGTAGAAAATGTATTATTAACTACAGACAACCAGTAACTTTTCACAATCTTCAAGGTATTTACAGCACAAAGATTATTTACCACTTGAAATATTACAAAAGAAAAAATCTTATGGACTATTTCAATATGTTTCAGCCACTTAAGTTAATACAACAGCAGCGCACCACATGCTCGCTCTTCACGGCACGGGTATCAACTCCTCGGCAGTAATTGTAAAGAGAGTGTCCAGTACGGGGGCCAAGCAGTGATTGGAGCTGACCAAGGGAACACTTCTGCAGGTCCCCACAAGTTGTCAACCCCTCAGCCTCCAACCGCTTCCCAGTGGACCAGCCAACACCTAATATTACAGGTATTGAAAACAACATCATAATTCAACTACAACACCATTATACCTTTCAGAATAAGAAAAATGCATTTAAAAACTGCAGATAAAGGTAACTGAACAGTAATATATAAACCATAATAAATGGACCACAGCAATGGAATTCTCTCTCTCTCTCTCTCTCTCTCTCTCTCTCTCTCTCTCTCTCTCTCTCTCTCTCTCTCTCTCTCTCTCTCTCTCATACTTTGTAGTGATAAAAAGGAAGGAAGAAGCCACACCAGCCCTCAAGATACAATTAACTATGAGGACATGAACTGACCTGGAAGCTCTGTGGCCTTGTGGTCCTTCATGTACAGCAGCAAGTCCTCTGGGTCAGCCCAATGCTGGCCGTTGGGCTTGGCATGACGTGTGGCCATGCGGGCCACTAACATATTGGCACCAAGGCCAGCGGAGCAGGGACATCCAGTCTCTTCCTGCGAGTGTGCATATGTGAAATATATTATCTGTAACATCACATAATCTGAAATTATGGTAATTAAGTTTATTTTCCATCCTAAATTCTGGTTTCCTTGAGTCCTGAGAGTGAAAGGCATATTCCGAACACTACAATAAAGCACATAATAGAATAATGCTTACCTCTAATATAGTTTACCTTTTTTGCACATCTAACTTATGATAGAAGAGAAAAGGTGATCTGCGTTTATTTATGAAGTAAAAAAAAACATAAAGCTTTTCATCTTTTCTTGTCTGTTTTCTTATCTTTTAGCTTCAAAATTAAATGACTCTCAATTCATATTATGCTACTAATTTTTCTGAGCCTTTCATGACTTTTTCAACTTGGCATTTGGCAAACATATCTAACAAAAACATTATAAACAGTCTACAACAAAGCATTACACTGTATACATTACCTGTACTCTCTCCCGCAGATATGTTGTAAAATCCTCTGGTGACACCTTGCAGGACTGCAAGAGTTCTGTCAGATCCACAAACATCTCATCACAGCTGACAGCCTCAATGTCATGGGTGAAGCTGCAAAGTGGAGAACAGTAAGTATATACTATACATATGGTTATTATATTATGAACTATTATAGATGTAATAAGAATGGAGCTGATCATTAAGATATTAGTCATAAATGGTCACCTTACACTTTTGTATTTAACTGTGATGATCCTGGAGCAGACCACTATTTCTGCAAGATACTTTATAGGCAAGATGAAATCTGAATACATCAGGAAATTTTACTATTTTTGTCATATGAACTTTGTAAATTCTATACTATCTTTCATATATAGATGAATTAATTTGTAATGAATGACATTCATTAAAAACTTTGTATGTTGAAAATGTATAACCTAAATCAAACAAAGATTTAAAATTTTTCTCTTAAATAAATTTCAATAGTTCTAGATAATTTTTTTTTTACATTTTTATTCATAAATAAGAACAAAAGGGCAAAATGATTTTATGCACAAATTATGAATTTGAAATACATAAAATGAGATTCATTTATATTTCAATTATGTAATATGTAATTGAAAAATTACTTTTTATAATCTGAACATGACAGGCATAAAAGTGGATGTACTTTGGGAATGAAAATAAATTACTTACCCATTTATTTACCAGAGTGACTCCCATCCCTGTACTCACCTGGCCACAATGTCATACAGCTTGTAGGACACCTCCTTATATCCTTCAAAGTCATAGGGAATGGTCTTCAGGTGGGGACACAGCTTCAAGGCAGGGCCAAGGAACATGCCATTCCTCACACCTGCCTTACGTGCCTCATAGTTACATGATGCAATCTCTGACAGTGAGCTTGTGTCATCAATGAGGTCAATGGTGGCAAATCTCTTCTCTAGACGTTCAGTACTTTGTTCTTTATGCTCATCGCCATCCTGCTGTCCAGCTGTCAGGTCTTCATCTTTAATAGTGGATCCTGTTGCAAGCATTTTAGCTTTTAATTTTTTTTGTGCACGCTGTTTGTAGAAGTTTAGCTCATATTGGCGATCCATTCCTTCCCTTACATGTCCCTGGGAGTTCCCTCGTCCATGGGTCACTGCCACCGGCTTGTCCCGAAGTTCTGGGTGCTTCCGAAGCCCAACAGACACAAAGAAGCAGTCCATGTCAATGTGCATGATTATTCTCTTGTTTTTACCTTGAGGAGATGAACATTGGAAACCTTCATTTACAGTTGTTCCATTTTTTGAGAAACCTCTATTTGTTATCCATTCTTTCAGTTTCTCTCTACCAGGAAAGCCATCACCTTTGTTTTGCAGCTCATTGATGTATTCCTTAAACATGGCACCCATTGTTGATATGTGATGGAGTCTTGAGTTGTTGTAGAATTCTGAGAGGAACTTTGGGTTGGCAGTACTCATTGCATGCCCCTTTACAGGACTATGCTTGTTGTCTATGTTGCTGTTAGGAGAGTTGGCAGAGATCACTAAATGTCTCTTAAAGTCTCTTTCACCCTCTATTTTTGCTTCAGTATCTTCAGAGTTGTCTGAGGCTGCAGTGTTACCCTGATGTGCACCCAGAGCATCATTTGTCAGAGAAATACATTTGCTTTCTTTATATGTCTCAGATTTCTGTTCATCCTTCACAGAAGACTCATTTACCAAATTCTCAAGAGACTCTGTACCTTTATCAGGTGGTAGTGCTGACTTAAACTGCAACCGTGGCTGACTCCTGGATTGGTTACCATAGAGGATATACTTGGTGTAGTCCAGCAGGTGGCCTGCAGCAATAGAGTTTATGATCCATTTAGGACTGACAATTCTCTCTGTGTTCATGTTCTTGATCTTGGTGTCTGGGAGGTTGTTGGCAATGATGTGGGTAGTCTGGCTGCGGGAGTAGTAATGGTGATAGGTGCCTCCGTGCACCATCATTAATCGCTTCAGTTCCTCCGCAGTGGGCTCTGTGATGATGGCCAGGAATGGATTAGTGAGGTTAGGTACTGTTTGCAGAAGAAGGAACCTTTGTCTGGTTAGTTTCAAGATTAGTGGCTTTTTATATGGATGCAAAATGATTAATGCCCTCCTAATGTTCTTGTAGTGTTCCCTTAATTTTCTAAGTTTAAATTATTTTTTATGGTAATCCTACAAATTCATCAAGTTGTCACAATACATGCAATCAAGTAGAAAATTATCTTAACTAAAATTACTCAAGTCATTTTCACTCAACAAGCAAAGAAATATGAAAAATGTTGTTTGAGTGTGGTATCTGACATCTGTGAACTATTAATAGAGAGTTCCAGTCATGATATGATGTGGAACATATCTTTCAGGATGTTTCAGACAGCCAGGTTTGCCAACTATATTGAAACTGCTTGAATTGCTTTGTATTTTGTAAAATTCAGTGTTACAAGAAAGGATATTTTCCTGCATGATTGTACCTATCATTTTAAGAAGTACATCAGCCAATCACTGATATCTAGATCCTCAGGATTTATGAATGTTATCTGTTATTCAAAACCAAAGCTTGATATTTCCCAAGTTAATTAATTGCAATGAGTCCAAAATAAAACCTGGCAATTCACTCACCTGTGATCTTATTCAATGAAGTGAATTTAAATGAATGTACATTATAATTTGAGGCATCTTTTCTCATTCTCACAGAGTTTCAAAAGTTGAGGTGCAATCACTCAGTACAAACCTGTGTAACCATTTACAAATATTGCTACTCCATGGAACAACCCCTTCTTCTCCTCCCCTTCCCTGGTGCTAACAGAGTCTTTGTATTGGTTCTGCAGTTTGCTGATCTTGGCAGCCATATAGCCTCCCTGTTGAATAAATGGCACTATGAAAAAGGACTATTTTTAAGGATACACTGCTCATAATGTAATGTGCTTAAGTTTAAGAAGGTATGTGATCAAGTGGCAGAAGGTGCTCACTTCAGTATAAATAATGCTGAGTGATGACAAGTCTTTTCAGGCAGACTGATTTTTTTTTTTTTTTTTTACATTTCCTGAAAATTAGTATCTGAGCATACTGATTTCTGACCACCTGTGATTCATTTTTCTATTAATGAAAAAATTTTTACATAAGGAAATATTTATTTATTTATTTATTTATTATTATTTTTTTTTATTTATTTATTTATTTTTTTTTTTTATGTAGGAGGGGTATGGCCAAAGGCAACAAAAACTACAGTAAAAAAAAGGCCCACTGAGGTGCCAGTCCCCAAACAAAGTCAAAATCAGTAGTCAAAAATTACAGGATAAGTGTCTTGAAACTTCCCTCTTGAAAAAGTTCAAGTCATAGGAAGATAGAAGAAATACACAGAAGCAGGCAGGGAGTTCCAGAATTTTCCAGAAAAAGGGATGAATGATTAAGAATACTGATTAACTCTTGCATTAGAGAGGTAGGCAGAATAGGGGGTGAAAGAAAGAAGAAAGTCTTGTGCAGTGAGTCCACAGGAGGAAGAGAGGCATACAATTGGCAAGGTCAGGAGAGCAGTTGGCATGAAAATAGTAGTAGAAGATAGCAAGAGATGCAACACTGCATGATGAGAAAGGCTGAAGGTAGTCAGTTAGAGGAGAGGAGTTGATAAGACAAAAAGCTTTTGATTCCACCCTATCTAAAAAGAGCAGTATAAGTGGAACCCCCATTACATGTGAAGTATACCCCTTACATGGACAGATAAGGGCCCTGTACAGAGTTAGCAGCTGGGGAGGGAGGGGAGGAGAAAAACTAGCAGAGACGACTCAAAACGCCTAACCTCATAGAAGCTGTTTTAGCTAGAGATGAGATGTGAAGTTTCCAGTTTAGATAATAAGTAAAGGACAGACCAAGGATGTTCAGCGTAGGAGAGGGAAGGCAGTTGAGTGTCACTAAAGAAGAGGGGATAGTTGTCTGGAAGGTTGTGTCAAGTTGATAGATGGAAAAATTGAGTTTTTGAGGCATTGAACAATACTAAGTTTGCTCTGCCCCAATCAGAAATTTTAGAGAGTTCTGAAGTTAAGTTTTCTGTAGCTTCCCTGCATGAACTGTTTACTTCCTGAAGGGCTGGATGTTTACAAAAAGAATTGGAAAAGTACAGGGTGGTATCATCAGCTTAGGAGTGGATAGAACAAGAAGTTTAGCTTAGAAGATCATTGATGAATAATAGAAAGAGAGTGGGTGACAGGACAGAACCCTGAGGAACACTACTGTTAATAGATTTAGGAGAAGAACAGTGACTGTCTAACACAGCAGCAATAGAATGGTCAAAAAGAAAACTTGAGATGAAGTTATGGAGAGAAGGATAGAAGCTGCAGGAGGGTAGTTTGGAAATGAAAGCTTTGTGCCAGGCTCTATCAAAAGCTGTTCATATATCTAAGGCAACAGCAAAAGTTTCACCAAAATCTCTAAAAGAGGATGACCAAGACTCAGTAAGGAAAGCCAAGTCACCAGTACAGAGGCCTTGACGGAACCCATACTGGCGATCAGATAGAAGGTTGTGAAGTGATAAATGTTTAGGAATCTTCCTTTTGAGGATAGATTTAAAAACTTTAGACAGACAGGAAATTAAATCAATAGGATGGTAGTTTGAGGGAGTAGAATGGTAAACCTTTTTAGGAACAAGCTGAATGTAGGCAAACATCCAGCAAGAAAGAAAGGTAGATGTCGATAGACAGAGCTGAAAGAGTTTGACTAGGCAAGGTGCAAGCATGGAGGCACAGTTTTGGAGAATAACAGAAAGGACCCCATCAGGTCCACAAGCCTTTTGAGGGTTTAGATCAGTGAGGGCATGAAAAACACCACTGTAAAGCATATTAATGGGTAGCATGAAGTAGTCAGAGGGTGGAGGAGAGAGAGGAACAAGCCCTGAATCATCCAAGATAGAGTTTTAAGCAAACGTTTGAGCAAAGAGATCAACTTTAAAAATAGATGGGATGGTTGTGGTGCCATCAGGTTGAAATAAAGGAGGGAAAGATGAAGAAGCAAAGTTATTGGAGGTGTTTTTGGCTAGGTGCCAGAAATCATGAGAGGGAGTTAGATCTTGAAAGATTTTGACACTTCCTATTAATGAAGGAGTTTTCGCTAGTTGGAGATCAGACTTGGCATGGTTCTGAGCAGAAATATAAAGTTTATGAGATTCAGGTGATGGAAGATTCATGTACCTTTTGTGGGTCACCTCTCTATCATGTATAGCACAAGAACAGGGTGTCTTAGACTAATGTTTGGAAGGTTTAAATTGAAAGAGTGAGGAATGTATACCTCCATGCCAGACATTATCACCTCTGTTATGCACTCAGCATACAGAGATGGGTCTCTGACATGGAACCAGTAGTCATTCTAAGGAAAATCAAGTTAATCCCTCCTCAAGTCCCCCCAATCAGCAGACACAAAATGCTAGAGGCCCCTATGCTTTGGGGGATCCTAAGGAGGGATTGAAGTGATAGGACAAGATAAAAAAAATGAGATTGTGATTGGAGGAGCCCAACAGAGAGAATAGGGTGACACCATAAGCAGAAGGATCAGAGGTTAGGAAAAGGTCAAGAATGTTAGGCATATCTCCAAGAAGGTCAGGAATACAACTATTTTTAAAAACAAAAAGCTAAATGACTCCCACCAGTGGGAATATCTTTAATATCATTTATTAGGAATTTTAAAAATAATACATCTACTAGATTCTTTGCAACTGCAGCAATAAACATGCAAAAAAAAATAGTGGAAAGGAGCATATACAGGGTGTCTCAAGAGCTGAGGTCTGTCATAACCAATTCATTCAGACATCTTTATTTTACTATTTTACTATTTTAAGAATACTTAGTAATTGGTTACATAGCTTACCGCTTCCTCGAAGCCGCTGGGCCCATAGCCTCTCCGACGCCGCCCTCCACCTCGGCCACACATGACTCCTTTTGCTTGGTTTCCAGCAATTCGGGCCCTCAGTGGCTGTGGTCTTCATATGGTAGCTGAAATTGGAAGTTGTGACTAATGATTTGCTTCTTTACTAGCTCCAAAATATGGATTTGTCATAGTAGAACATTTTTGTGGGTGTACATTGACACTTGTGGCAGTACAACAGTATCAATGGCACCTAGTTGTGTAGAACACCAGAAACAGTGGATATTGGTAAAATGAAGTCACATCTGCATATTCTAAGCCTGGTAATAGCGTGTCCTGGCAGGGAAAAGAGATGTACATTAATTAGCACTGAGTTGCATTCTATACTATCTCAATGTTCTTTTACTTGGTAATATTTTGGTGAAAAGCATCCTCCAGGCACTCAGTCTTCACCTCTATCAACATGTAGATCTTGCCGTTATTAGCATTTTGATAGACTCAGTTGGCAAATTTTGAAATAAATGTCGTATTGGTGAAGTCCTGTTAGATTTGTTAGGCTTGGTTTGATTTTATCAAACAATTTGATTCTTTGGTGACAGTGAAAGGACTGGGTGTGACAGTTAAGGGAAATAATATAACTGAGTTCATGCTGTGTGGGGATAGCGTCCCGGACCAAGCATATTATTTCTGTGAAAATAAAAGTTGATTATGCCATGAAAGTTACCGTCCCATATCAATATGTCAAAATCAATTACAAAAAAAATATACGAGCCTTAAAATTATAAGGATGTTGCTTTCTGTACATTTTCGTTATCAAGCGTTGTCTCAAAATTAGTTCAGGTGCAGTACTTACTAACAAGTGTGGGTCTGCTCTAGTGGGCAGCTTCTTTGCTGTCACACAACTCTGGATGCTTCTGTCAGGGTGTACGAATAAAAAGTACTGAGACAATTGAACCACAAAACAATGTAAAGGTGAATGCACCAAACACAACACGTCACAACGTGTGGCACCAAGTGGTGCCGCTTCCTAACCTAGGAGACAACACGGTGATCACACGAGCGGTGTTGCGTTACACTGCACATCTCATCACGTGCTTCATGACAGGCAAGGTATTCGTAAGCAGTGCTCGCTTAACACCTAAATGAAAATTACGTGTAGTCGTTCTTGCATCATCGATACGTTGAGGCTGTCGTTTACGCTGCCCCTGTGAGTCCTGACACAGTACACCATCATGCTGCAACCCGCGCTGGTGGCCTTGGCATGTTTACATCTTGTGGTAGAAAACGGAACACTGCCATTCATTTGTAAGGGGGACACTACCGTTCACAGAAAACTGAGAATCCAGCTACTCTATTGTTGTTTGTGTCAGAGTCAACAATAAGTAGGTTTCATAATATCAGTTAATTATTTTAGTAATGATTAATCATCACGTTATATATGAAGCAACAATTAAAAACGCGGTTACATATAAAAAAAAAAAATAATTGCCAGTGGCACTATGTTCTGAAGGAGCCCCTCTAACATTTGCTGAGATTTAATGCAAAATGGAAACAATATTATGTTTTACTAAATTATCCCTTTAGGGTTTCACAGTTTTTAAGGTCCTAAGAAATAAATTTTCACGTAACCCTCCCTTATTCCTACTTCCTCTCTTCAGGCGCGCCAGTTATCACAAAAGTTGCCGGCCAATCACGTCCGATCGCGAATCGACGTATGTTTATTATTTTTAATTCTATTTCGCTCTCCTTTCTTCCCTCCATACGTTTCCTCTTCCTACATTTGTTCCTTATACCCTCCCCACTATTCCATTTTTCTCCGGTTTTTCCAGCTTCCTCCTATTAATTATTTGCTCATCCTCTCTTCCTTATATATTTTCTTTTACTTCCTTCCTTTTGTCCTCTTCCTCCCCTTCCTCCTTCCTTTGTCTCTTTCTTACCTTTCCTTTCCTTCTCAACTTCTCCCTATTTATTCGTTTTTTTTCCCTCCCTACTCTTCCTCACCATTCCTTTCTTCCTTCCTTCCTATCTCTCTTCTTTCTACTTTTCACTTTCAACTCCTTACTTCTCTCTTCTTTTCCACGTATTTATTTATTTACTTAGTCGTGTATTCAATTATATATTAATCTATTTACTCATTTATTTAACTGCTATCTATATATCTATCTGTGTATCTGTATATTTATCTATCTCTCTTTCTATCTCTGTCTGTGTCTGTCCATCTGTCTGTCTTTCTATCTCTGAAATACTAGACCACCTTTGTATTTCGAGGGAAAAATGCTGGTCATAAATGCACTATAGTTATGTAAGCAGTACAGTTCAAGAAACATATGAAAGCACCACATTACTGACATGTGCATTAACCTCTCAAAAGCATGTGGCACATTATCAGATTATGACTGAGTGATGACTTCAACAAAAGCGGCGACCTGTCAGCTCTGCTCAGCCACTCAGCGCACCTGGCGCTCAAAACCTGAAGCTCTTCACCTGCACCACACCGGCTCCTTTGATGACGCCTCGCCTCCTGCCAGCAGGCCTCCTCTCGATGCTTCTGTTGAGGCCGCTGCTCACGGCCTTCGCAAAGTTTGTGTCGAGGCGCCTGCTCTAGGTACTGCTCAGCTGAGGCCTCTGGCCGCAGCCTGCCATGCTATCCTTCTACGCCTCCCTGGTGACTTCTCTGATCTTGTTTATCAAGACACCACTTCCGATACCCCTGCTGACCCTGTCGCTGATTTCCCTGTTGGGATCTTTGTGCTTCCCTGTACTCCCGCTGATCCCACTGCTGACGTCCTTTGTAAGACATTCAATTACATGCTTCCCGATGACCCTGCTGATGCTGGAGCTGATGTCCCTCTTCGTGTTTCCACGCTTCCTAATACTCCTGCTGAGTGCCGTGCTGATGTCAACCTGCAGGCCTCTGCTGATAGGCTGAAGGAATCGCTTCTTCTTTCGCGGCCTCTTCGCTGCAGCATGAATGGAACGAAACACAATGGAACACCGGTATTTGAATGCTCACACTTTGCAGGAAAGTGTAGAGTGCAGGCCGCGCCAGTCAGTGACTATAAACAATACAATAAACGGTTAGTTTAGTCAAATTAGCACTGACTTGTCGTGCTGGTTGACATGGAATAAACGAGCAGACGACAAAGATGAGCGAAGCAGGTTGGTGGAAGCTTCCTCTCGTAGAAGAGTCTTAGAAACTGTTAATGATGAATGATGATGTTGATATATAATGCGTCTTCGCATAAAGTGTTGAGCTTGAAGCTCCGCTCGTTGATCAAGTAACGAATTGAGTAAAACGACTTTACTCTGAGACTTCACTCCTCAAGCCAGCGTGAGGGAGGAGGCCCACGTCAGGAACAAGCCCTTAAAGCGCCGTCACACTGACGTTTTTTCGTCGACGCTTGCGGGTTCAGTGGTCATTTGCTCCTTCCATCGTCGTTTTCTATGCATGTGCATCAGACGTGACCGTCTTTACGGTTAAAATACCTTCAACCTTCATAATTGAAAAAAAAAATCTGTAGTGAATAGCGTCTTAATATCCTAAATATTTTTTTTTTATTAATATTAAATAAGTAGACCAATTGCACATGTTATATTAAAGTTTTGGTTTCATGCCAGGCAACAGTGCCTCGCATGACTAGATCGATATATGCACTTAGGTCTTGTTTCTTTGGTCAAGCTTTAATTCCTATACGGACGCATTAAATCATGTCGGCGGAGGAGTTTTGCTACTTTACGACTGCCAAAACAAAATTAAGTGCAGAGGAGGCACTGCCTTCCTGTCTGTCTGCCTGCATGCCGGAGCCAAGTTTGTTTTCACTCAACGGAAGTGCAGTCAAACTGATGCCTGTGTGTGACGGGGCGTTCAAGGAACTGTAGATTTTTTATGTAAAACTGACGAAAAAAAAAAAAATCGATGGAAAAGGTATTGATGTGACAGGGCCTTTGAGTGGTCTTACTTACCTAAGTCACCTTTGGTATTTTTCACCAGAAACAAACAAAAACACGCGGCTGGTTGTTGTAAGTTATTTAGTAACATAAAAATTATTGTCATGGCAAAACATGTCATTATTACACGTTTGATTGCAACACAGCAGACGAGAGAGCATGCGTAAAGACGAGTTGGCACCTCGTACCTGTGCGCCCCACACTCACGCCGCCTCCGTCATTCAGAGTTCGCCAGGTGTGACTAGCGAGTGGTTGGTGGGTGCGGCTCTAACAGGTCGTGGGTCACTTCTGCGCAGCGAGCAACAGGTAAGACGTCTTCTCACCACTTGTGCTTATCCTTATGTGTTCTTAGTCTTCTCACCACTTGTGCTTATCCTTATGTGTTCTTTTAGTGTATCTGGCTGTGCGTCGCCTTGTCGGTGGTGTTATTTTTACTTGATGCAGTTAATGATGCCATGTGTTGCGGTGTTATTGGCGAGTGTAGTAAGCAAGGCTCTCTGTTAGTGCTGCTGTGTCAAGGTGACCTGAGGTGTGTTGTAACTCAATGTCAAGTTGATCTCGGAGTGGCGTTCTTCAAAAGAGAGAGAGAGAGAGAGAGAGAGAGAGAGAGAGAGAGAGAGAGAGAGAGAGAGAGAGAGAGAGAGAGAGAGAGAATGACTTTGTAACTAGAAAAGAAAAAAAAAAAGTAATGAAGATGGCAAGAAAGGTAAGATCAAGGTCAGGCACAGGGATGGAAGTCATCCCGAGCGTAGAGATTCCGTTTTCGGGAACGAAAGCGATGGGGAGTGTGTTGGTGTCCTCATCGCTCTCCTTTCCTTGGGTGAGACTGCCAAAGTTGTAAATGAAAATTCTAAACTACATTTCATTTGACGATTTTTGTTAATGAAAACTTTATACAATATTTTATATGACGGGTTTGTTAATGAGAAATATTGGTATTATGTTATTGTTCATGCTCTTCCGAACTGTATAAAGACCGTATCATGCAGCCCATTGGTAGCCACAGTGACTAGGATTTGGGGCCGGAATGACTTGGGCCGCACTGACTTGTGGTTATCAAATAGATGGAATGCAGCAAAACTATTTATTGGAAATTATTATTGTAAATTAACTTTCGTTAAGATTCAGTGACAATTATTGATACATGACAAAAGTCTAAATCTTAAATCACAAAACAAAATTAAAATTCAAAGTTCAACATTCCACACACGCCGTTTTTACGACACATTTCCTTTAGAAGAAGTGATAGATTTTCTACTTCCTGTCGTAAGAGAACACTGGAGTATCACGCAGGAAATTGATGGGAGTTTATTTTAGGATGCTCAAATTGCATAGATCCCTATGCTGATTTTTTTTTGCTTGACCCACACTGAAAAATAAATTAATAATTCAATGAATTAAGTAGGTAAACAAATAATAATGACAATAATTATGATGCTGCTACTACTACTACTACTGCTGCTATTACTACTACTACTACTACTACTACTACTACTACTACTACTACTGTTAACATCAATAATAATAATAATAATAATAATAATAATAATAATAATAATAATAATAATAATAACAATAATAATAATAAATAGATAGATAAGTAAATGCTAGATAAATAACAGTGTGCCAGATGAAGGTTAGCGGGCAGACCGTTCATTCTCGCCCGTGTGCCAGTGCTCGCGGTGGGCGGCGAAACCGTGCAGCGGCAACGGTGCCCCGTCAACGTTTACGAAATGAGGGATGCCCTATCTTGTGTAAAATGAAGTATTACAATGTTTTCCCATTGAGAAATAACTGTCAACAAATAACCGGCAATTACATAATATTTACTGATGGTTTGCGGCATTTCATGGTGTGTCGCAGAATGACGGAACCTGAGCCAACTGTAGGTGACATGACGCCTCACCGCACTCAGCTTTGGTGGAGCCTCACACATTGTAACATAAACACGCTTATTCCTTTTATGCCTAGTAATGGTAGCTGTGCCTGTTTGCGAAGATGGAGCACTGCCTCATCATAGCAGACTTATCGAACACTTCTACCAGTCATCGTGCCTCGCTAAGAAGAAAAGAAGAAAAAGAAGCATGTCTCCTTCGTGTGTTACAGTAATCAGGAAATAAATGTTGGACATAATATGATTTCCATGGCTTGAAACACTCGTCTTTCTCGAGGATGACCTCCTATACGTAACGTGCGACGCTGCACTCAGGACATCCTCAACGCACTCATGTTCCTCGGCGCCTTGAGACCTGGGCGTCCATTTTTTTTTTTTTTTTACAGTCATTTGTCATTAATTCAGACACTTTTTTTTTTTTTTTTTTGTAGTGTCACTGACTGCAAATCCAGCTCCTCCATCCCAACCCCCACCCCTGACCTGCTCATGAGTTCCAGGCCTTCAGGCGAGACACGATTGCAGTCTCATTCCACTTTTCAAATCAGGCGTCGGTTCACCCGAAAAATATGACCAGATTTATTTTTCACAACCTCATTACACAATAGATCGTATAATATCATCTTAAAAAATCGTTGAAAAAAAAATTATTTTGACACGAAAAGAAGTGGTTAATACATTAGGTCGACATCTTATCGAGAACATACATAACTCCTTCCTGCTCACTCACGCTCTGGTAGAGATAAAGTTCCCACGCATGGTACGGCGCTGCTATCAGTTAGTAGCATGTCAAGGTATGTTCATGCCATGTGTGCACAAATGCTGTGCAGATGACGCCGGCACGCGGGAGCCAGACAAATGCAGTAGTATTCTGTTCGCAAAGGTTGCTGGAAGTGCTGTGCGTTGGAAAGAAGAAAAAAAAGGGAAAAAAATAATAAAACTGCAGTGAAGGCGTTGCGGGTCTCCCAGACGTTGTGTTTACAGTAGGAGAGTTTAGTGACAGGTGGGTGGGGGTATGGAGGCGGGGAGGGAGAGAGGGAGAGAAGGACGGGGGAGAACCGCACTGCCTTACTCTGTTATTTGTACCCCGCTAACAATTACGCCCCCATGATCATATTATGCATGAGAGTGAAAACGTTTGCATGATCACTCAGGCAGCACCATTCGTCCGTGGGCTTAACAAGAGGCGGGGCAGAGGAGAGCAACAGTTAGTTGGTGTAATGTTTACTTCTTTCTTGCGATTTATATTTCCAGGAGAGTCACCTGAGTAACGAAAATGTTTCCTTGCTCTTTTATGCAGTTCTGCTTACTTACTCTTTATTTATCCAAGAAAGTTTGCTGGACTTTATTTTTAGATTAATTAATTTGACGTGATTTTATGTAAAAAGAAATAATACAGACATTATTTGATTTATTACAATATTGCAAACGACAAAGGCAGGCCAAGGCTTCAGGCAAAGGCCACGCACTGAGTAACCCGTTGGAGGTGCCGCCTGACGAATAGAAAGTGGCGGAAAGGTCCAAGTGCACTGGTCAGCCGAGTGTATGACCTGAGACTTCTCACCTCCACCACCACCACCACCACGATGTCCCGGTCCCAGTATTCAAAGCATTAAGTCGTGAGTTGCTTTTTCTCCACACCAAGGTCAGATCAACAGACCTATTCCACCGACTTTGCTGCACACGACGTTGCGCAGGACCCAGGGGTCTTTTCAGGACTCACGTAGCAGAACTTAAGGACCACGTGGCCTTGAACCCTGACCTAAAGGTGTGTCTGTGTCGTGAGGACTGTGGAGATTGGCTTGGGCGACTTATTGTTGCTGAGGTGATGTGGTGTGTTCCGAAAAGTGTTGCTTCATCAGAATGGTATATTTTGACACCACTGCAGAAAGAGAGAGAGAGAGAGGTTCCTTCCAGTGCCACAGTCCTACGAAGATGACACGACAAATCTTATCGACGTAAAATCCCTTGGAACATTTTTGTCTTTAACAATAACACGGCCTGGGCATGCACTGTT
>NC_087162.1:18737947-18810447 GCF_035594125.1 Scylla paramamosain | reverse complement strand
CGTCATTCTGTGTCCCTACCAGCTGGCTGCAGGGGAGGAGGTGCAGCGGGTGTACTGGGAGATGTGGGATGATGTTGACCAAGTGGGTACCTATGAGTGGCGCCCTGCTAGCGGAGGACAAGGTAAGTACGAGTATGCCCTCCAATGTCAGCAGATGCAGGTGCTAAAGGGTGCCTTTGTCCCCCCCTCTCGCTGGTAATATACACGGATTCTTTTTTACTGTTCGTTTTACGTGATGCTTGTTATACAGGAAAGTGTGAAATACTAATGAAACTGCTTCATTTCAATGCAAAATTTTCGTGTACTACATTTTGACTTTGAATGCCAGAATTAGTGAAGCAATGAAATCAATGGGTACGCTTCCATTGGCAAAGTCCTCCTCCTGCAGCAGCCACCGGCAGACTGGAAGGGGTGGTGGAGCTGAATCGGGATGATGGTGCATTGCAACTGACCAAATTGAGGTACGACCTGGGTGGCGATTACTTGTGCGGCGTGGAACTCACCAACGGCCAGAGCAAGAGCTCCAGTAAAGAGCAAGTTTTTATAATAGGTGCGTCCCTTCTGGCAAACTGTATGTGTTCGCTGTGGGTGAGTCCTTCTGTTCAAACTGGAGGTGGTCATTGTATGTAGTGGTTCCTTCCACCAACACATTGCTATTCATAGGTCATTACATCCCCTTTCCATATTATTAAAAAGAAGAATAAGACATGAAGCAGATGTTGCTTTCTGAAAACAAACTCCATACACACTGTTCACTTCATTCCCATTACAGTTTTATGAAGTTCATGATTGAAAAGCAGTTAGTAGTGTGCCCTGAATATTGTTGCTTGTAAAGCTTTCGAAATGTTTTAATCAATATAATAAAAATTACTGTATTATATTAATTAACACATAACTAAAGCCTTTCAGTTAGCTATAATATACTGAATTGAACCAGAGTAGCTCCTTCATATATTGAAAGTTATCCTTTCTTTTTCCTTCGATTCTGCAGACATGAGTGGAAGCAGTTCTCACAGCTCTTACTTTGAACATTGTCGTGCCATCAATAGCTTCATATCACCAGCGACATATCCGGAGCCCACACTGCGTGCTGGACTATATTTAGAAGGGTCAGAGACATTCTATAAAGAGGTCTCCGGTAAAGACTGGATGAAGGTCGTGCATCCCAATGGCTCCATAACTTATTCATACGACAAAGTCAGCTTTGAGGTGCGTCACTCATGTTCCTTTGCCTTGCTGTGCCCGTCTCTCCCCGAGATGCAACAATCGACTTTGTCCAACTGAAACGAATTGTTTTCCAGATCGACAAGAACAGCCCCTCGGACGTTGTCTTCAAGTTGAACATGGGCTTTACCAAGTCCGACGGAAAGTACATTTCTATCAGCAGCTTCTCCAGCAGCAGCCCCTCATGTAGTGTTTATGAATCTCTTCATCTTATTATTATTTTTTTCTTTTTAAGTAGAAAGTATACAATAATTAAATAGTTTATGTAGAACAATACGTCGCCGTGTTATGAACATTTACCTAACAAAGTTTGCTGGTGCGAATGTGGCATGTTGAGTTTCCGCAGGGGATGAACATGGCTGCCCTGATGTGAAGGAGAAGGACCACAAGGGAGTGCGTTACTTCCCGGGCAACAATGTCGTCTGCCGCGGAGGACACAAGAACACGACGAAGGTGCGTTCATTTGAAAATCATTTGAAAATCAAAGCTCATGCACCTCTGGAGCACTTCCGAGTGTCTTGAAGAGAGAGAATTGATCACATCCTGCTGTTCGCAGGCCACTAATGCCGCGAGTTGTTCCCACAGGCCACAGTGACCTGCCAGGGCGGCTACCGGCCTGCCGGGAACGTGAACATCGTGGTGATGAGGTGTAACAGCATGAAGCTCGCTTGGCAGCCGGAGGAAGGCACGACTGCCACCTTTGACGACCTCAAGTGTGGTGGGTCTTGTAGATTTGTTATCTCTCTCTCTCTCTCTCTCTCTCTCTCTCTCTCTCTCTCTCTCTCTCTCTCTCTAATGATGAAGCTTCATTTCACTGTCTTTCTTGCAGTGGTGGACGACGGAAACGACGGAAACAGCAACAACAAGGCAGTCGTCAGCACTGGAAGCCCCAGCCTCGTTATGCTCTTCGCTTCTTTCTTTGGAGTCGGTCTTCTCTTCATTTCCAGTCGTCCGTAGGCTGTGTTACCAGTTACATGGTCACATAGCTAAACGGGCACCATGTCTCTGTGGTAGACTGTCAACTTAAACTTCTAACAGTTATTTTAGGACACCAGTATATTCTAACATTATGATGTAAAGATGCATCGGGATGGATACCTGTATGTAGGAAATCTGAAAAGAACCAAACTTGGTGACGTCACGGCGAGCAGCTGACGTCAAGAAGCAACCGTTATCGGCGGCTGGGTCACGGGCTCAAAAGTTAGAACTGGTCATTGTGATAGCCTACAGTCCTTCGTCTCCTGGTTCTGTCCACCACAGCGAGTGTTGGGAGGAAACAAGGCCCCTCAGTACTTTTTCTTTGAGTGACTATTAGGGCTTTTTGTGTGGTTGTGTGTGGTCAGCGACTTGCCTAATTCTATTTTCCCTGTGAATGCTGAGGCTGCGTAACACTATGGTCATACAGGAAGTAGAGCAGGGTTTAAGTTATTTACTGTAGCGATGGTTAAAAGTGAGGAGAATAAGTAATTCACTGACTGCACTAGACACTCTCTCTCTCTCTCTCTCTCTCTCTCTCTCTCTCTCTCTCTCTCTCTCTCTCTCTCTCTCTCTCTCTCTCTCTCTCTCTCTCTCTCTCTCTCATGATAGGATGTGTGTATTTTCTCATGTTCTAAAACACCGAGAAACTGGTCTGAGGGACCAAGTCAGCTGAAGGATCAAACTTCTCATAAGATGTTTCCTCCTATTTAAGTAAATTTCCAGGCACCACAAACACCTCCATAAGTCACCCCTATTTGGTCGCGTTTATTTCGGGTGGCGTGGGGAATTCACTGGAGCACACCTCTAGTTTCTCTTCCTTCATATGCTTCGTGGGGATATCCCCATTACTGTACACCAGTGTAGAGCCTTGCGATTTGAAACAAGGGGAATGTATCTATAAGGTTAAGTCACGAGAAGAAATCTTGTCCACTCAACGATGGTCCCAGACTGTCCCTGATGATGGCCGTGATTCAGATGGATTTTGGTCAGCTTGAATGTCCTTCCACCACATGTCCTGCTGTATTATGCCAGCTTGACGAATAGAATTGTACTGGCATGGCTCTACACACACTTCCAGTCCACAATCCAGTACTCACACGAGGACCCAATCTTCCCCTCGCGGCTTGCTTCATCACCTACCGACTTATAGTTAGCCCTTGTGTTCAGTCACCGCCTTTCATGCTCGCCTTCGCGATTGTCTCCCCGTTCTGAGATAGACTGTCGTGTCAGAAACTGATATTCAGAATGAGTATTTTTTTTTTTTTTTTGTCGTCACATCTGAAATACACACGCAATCCTTTTTCTTTACTTTAGTAAATCTACATCAGATAAGGAAACAGTCACCTCTGCAAACAACAGTTTTGACAAATCCTTGGATCGCAATCTCGAACATTTCGGCGTCTTATCTCGATACATATATTTATAAGATATTATTTAATCCGAAACAGCGCACCGATAGTGATGTTAACGTGATTATCCTAGAACATTTTTGTCACTAGGGAGTAAGGAATATTGTATGTGGTAATTGTGGTGTCATTATTTTATCGATTTTTTCCTTTGATTTCATCAATCTGTACCTTATGTGTGTGTGTGTGTGTGTGTGTGAAAACTGGAATGTTGACGCAATATATATATTTTTTACAAAGATCACTCACCTGTTAAAAGGTGACTTGAGTGATATAGACTCTTTCCTCTATCCATTATTATACCTTCGCATTAAAAGACTTGATAAACAAACTGGCGGCTGTTTTTTTTTTTTTTTCCTTCATAGCCTCGTCTTGCTGAAGGCGAGGTGAGCCTAGAGAGTTGAAAAACGTGATAATGATAATGATGGTGATGACGGTGATAGTGGTCATAGTGAAGAGAATAAGGGACCATTATTACTCCGGCGTTCTTTCCAGATTCCATGTTTTGCCACTTGTATCTGTGGGTGTGGGGAGGCGGAGGTGCTCACTGTCCATAGAGTGATGGTTGCCTTGGTGCGCCGCCTTCACTGAGGCTGTGCTGTGCTGAGCAAAGACCGGAACATAGAGGAGGAAAAACGTAAAGAAAAAAAATTAAGTTTATGTATCCCGGAACTTATCTTGTAGTCTCTCTCTCTCTCTCTCTCTCTCTCTCTCTCTCTCTCTCTCACACACACACACACACACACACACACACACATGTACCAATCGCCAGTAACCACACTCGAGCACTTCCCACAAACTGCCCCATTAAAGCAAAATTAGCAACGGAGGAACAGCCTCGTTATCTCGTGAGTCACTCGTTATCTTATCGCGTCCGGCCGCCTTCAGGCTGATCCTCCCACCACCTTACTCCGGTCCGGCAAACTTTCTCATCCCACTCGCGGCGGCGTTCCTTCCTCAGCGTCACTTTGCCACAGCTCCGCACATCGAGGCACGTCATGCTTCTCTGAGTGAAGGCAACACCAACTTCTCCCGACCTGTCAGTCCAAGGAAGCTGGATCAAGGAATAGTCGTGTAGGTCGTCACAAGCTCTCAACACCGCGGTACCATGAAGCTTTGGCTGTTCTTCCTTGCCAGTCTTGGAACACTAGGTAAGAGTAACTATGGGCCTCAGTAGCGCCTCAAGTTAAAGGCCTGGGAAGTGGTTTGTGAACGTCAATTGGTAGATGTATTCTCTTTCTGTACTTAGTGAAGCGCAGGTGTACGAAATAGTGCTGGTGAGTTACAGTACTATACAGTCATCTGGGGGGGAGGGGGGACTGAGCCTGTATTGTTGTGGTGCTGTAAGTCCTTGTGAAGAAGTCCTTGGTAGGAAGAAGTGTTCGTGGATTATTAAGATAGAACAATAGTGAGAGGAAGGATCAAGAGGAGGAGGAGGAGGAGGAGCAGGAAATACCAATAGATTTGTAGATACAGTAATTACAAGAAGAATGAGGAGGAAGGGGAAAGAAGAACAAAGATTAATGTGATGTAATGAAAACAGCAAGGAAAACAAGGAGGAGGAGGAGAAAGAAGAATTGATGTATTTACTGATATAGTAATTATGAATGAAGATTGAAAAGGAGGGGAGGAAGAAGAACGAAACTTAATGTAATGAATGTACTCGTGTAGTCACAACAAGCAAAACTACACGTCATGCTCAAGCTCTAAATCAAACCTTACTTTAATACCGTGACTTGCAATAGAGCAGAGTATACCAAGGAAACAACCACAGGTAACAGTTTATTTTTTTTTACACCTGAACTAGAACTGTACGCGCCTTATAAGTCGAGAGTTTTTTGTTAGGCTGCACATTGGGAGTTGAACCATTATCATTAACATTACTGCCATTGCGTCACGTCTAACTGTTGCGTTTCGAGGCTTAGACGATTGAAGGTCCCAGAAACACAAGGGCGGAGAGAAAATGCAGGAGGGTTCAGCAGTACGGGATCTGGCAAGGCGGGGCTGGTCGTGGCTAGAGAGGAGAGGAGCGGAGTAGGACGAGGCAGGGCTGGATTACAGGCGAGAGTAGATGAATGGGACGAGGCAGGACGGGGTTATGGAGGAGAGGAGCTGGCTGGCACGGGGCAGGGCGTTGCGAGGCGGGGTTAGGCAAAGCACATAGCGGCCACAATCTCTTGGCGTGATAAGATTTACAGGTCTGGCTTTATCGTTCTTCACTGCACGAGATTATTGTTAACTTAAAGATTTTATTAGATTTGCTTTGAGTTCGTTGATTATTTGATTGACTTTTTTTTTTTTTTTTTAGTTTACTGCCACGATTTTGCGTGCCCGCTTCCCCTCCCCCCCCCCACACACACACACACAAGATCTTCATAAATCCCTAAGCCATTCCAGCATTCTTGTCTGTAATTAATAGTCTGACTCTGATGTAAAAGAAAGAAAAGAAAAGAAAATATACAAATAAAACAATATTAACACTGCACGAAATTCACTAGATTAATAAAGATGTCAATAGAAGTGCGGGGGCGCGCGCACACACACACACACACACACACACACACACACACACACACACACACACACACACACACACGCGCGCGCGCGCGATAAAAGTAACAAAATCATTGCCCATATACACACACACACACACACACACACACAACTGCCCACCTGCGTTTTGTTTTGCCTCGGCGCCACACTTATCAACACTCACCGCCTCGGCGCCCCAGCCTGCCCGGGAGATCACTGATAAGGGGACAAAGCCGGCGTGTTATCGAGGCGGTGGACGCGGCAGCCAACGCCATCAGTAAAAAGTGTTCACAAAACACCCCGTCCAGTTTCACCTCAGGTGTGGAAGGAGCGGCTCTAGTAACCTTGACCATAATGAAATGAGGCGACACACACACGCTCTCAGCAGTCAGTTAATAAGAGTAACAGACGAATGATGAATTGATAAGCTCAGGTTCAAAAGATTATCTCTTTCTTGTCTAGCTTTACCTCACTGATATGTAAGTGAATGTGGGCAGTAAACGTGACTGTACCAGTAGGTTGAGTACGTACAGTGATACGTTGATAAACATAAATAGGGAAGGATCTGACATTCCCTGCCCCCTGGAAGACTTTCACCACAGAGCGCGGAGCTACATGAACCTGGTGTCACATCATAGAATCAATCATTGACTTCACAGTAAAATCATGGGGTGACCTTGGCCGGCAAATCATCACAAGACAACACATGCAAGTGTATAACAATAAGTTTACCCTGACACTTAAAACACAATGCCTACGTATTTGTCTTGTAATCAGTTTTAGTGAGGGAGAGGTAAATATGTAAATTTATTCCGAATTGACGTGATAGAACAATTAAGGTCAACCAAATTCATAAAACATCTTTGTGATCACTTCTGGTCTGATACGTAACTATCTGGCGCGTACACTTCGAACATAAGAACATAACAAAAAAAAGAGAAGCTGTAAGAAGCCGTCAAGCTTTCATGTGGCAGCCCCTGCATGAAACATACCTATCTATCTATCATCCTCTTTTAATCTTCTTTCAATGTTCCTTAATAACTTGGCACTAACTTGATCACCGAATCTATTCCATTCATCTACCACTCTATTTAAGAAGCAATTCCTTCCTATCTCTTTTTTTAAATCTAACCATATGAAGCTTGAGCCCATTATTTCCTGATTACTGGTCCTGAATATTTTGCTCATGTCACCCTTTCTCTATCTCTATACCACTTAAATACCTCTATCAGATTCCTTTGAGTTTCCTGCCACGGTTCACTCCCCAGAGACAACTTCTTATGATCAGTTTATCCTGCGTTCATATAGTTTTCTCAGTGCTTCCATGATGCTGTGAAGGGAAACATGACATAACGAAAATAAATCAAGAACAAACGTAGGATGGCGCTCAGTACAACTAATAAATAAACTCAGTAGAATATTAAGGTGTAATGCCAATGGGCTTCTTTTTTTTTTACGGTATACAAACTCAGGGAGATTAAAAGGATTAAGGTATAAACATAATAAATCTTGCTAATCTTAATTCATAGAGATAAAAGAGGGTAATTAAAAAAGGGGATTATCTCAAGAGGTAGTTAATTCCTCTTCTCTGATGCGGCAATTAATTCATATTGTGGAAAAGAACATAATGAAGAAGGTACAGTGGATGACATTTTTAAATTTGCCGATGTAGGTAATGAAAGAGTGAAAATCATAAATAAAACGTGGTAGAATGAAGTACGAGTAAGAGACTCTAGTGCAAGCTTTTATTTACTTCTCTTAGGACAAACGAAAACCATAATGAACGAAATTTTAATTTTGGAAATATAAAAAATGAATGGGCAAAATCAATGACACATTCAACAGACTGAAAATAAGTGTTGCAACTTTTCATTATTTCATCTTAGTCAAAAAAAAAAAAAAAAGGAAACTTGGTAAAGAACTTTATAACCTTGCCAAGTGTAATGGATTAGTGAATGAATGAATGAAAATCCTGAATAACTTACTTATCAGTATACATGAGCAAAAGACTGCACTGCATTTATTCCCTTTTCTTGAGGCGTTTCTTACGAGTATATATAGTGGCACGTGAAAACTGTACTTTTGGACTCTTTCCCGTCTGTCTTAACCTAACTCCTCACCAGCACAACTACTCCCATTCAGTTTAAACTCCCTGTGTGAGTGTGAATGGAACCTGAAAGTTCGAAGATTGATGATAGAAAAATTGAATTAATAGTTCTGGTGCCGCTACAAAAGGCGCCATTAGTTTGAATATAATTTTTTTTCCCCCCTTTTCCGACACGTACCCAGCCGTGACCTCCGCGCTCAGGGTGGGTCCGGTGCGTCTTCCTCATAACAACCGCTTCATCAACTATACGAAGGGAGCCTCGCCCGACAACAGCCTGCTGGAGTGTGTGCACCAGCTGGATGAGGAGGAGCAGGTGGCCACGGTGTCCTGGATGCTCTGGGACGCCGGTAACATTGTGGGATCCTTTGACTGGCATACCGCCGACCCTGCAGCAGGTAGATAAAGTATTGATGCCTTCGTGTGTAGCGGCTTGCAGTCATGGAACCTTATTCTTCAACATTTTGGTTTTTTATCCCGAATTCTTTCTAGTCTCTAGTGGAAGCTAATGTGTTTTAAGGATTTTCGACAAATGTAGTCAAAATTTAACAAGATTCCTGTATCATCAACTGGAAAACCACCCATAAAACCCCGACTAATCATCACTGTGGCCTTTGAAAATAGTTTACCATGGGAGCCAAATGTGTTTCAAAATACGAAGCCTTAATTTCTCCTGGCACAGCCACCGGGAAGCTCGAGGGAGTAGTGGCGCTGGACCGAGACGATGGGTCCCTGGAGCTGCTCGATCTGAGGCATGACTTGAGCGGCGAGTATTCCTGCGCTGTGACGCTCACCAACGGGAAGAGCATTGAGGCTGGCAAGTGGGAGGTGTTGGTCGTGGGTATGTCTTCAATTGCCCTCCACTTATCCCACACACACCACTGGCAACGCTTCTCATGAAATAATGCATAAGTAGATTTTCTGTTTCTGTGTACTTTCATTAACAAAAAACTGAATACCTCAATTAGGAAGATTTATTGACATTATTTTCTTTTTTGTGTGTGTTCCTTACATTACTCTGTTTGTACTCTGTTTCTGTCAGAAAGCATTTCGCAGCTGTCCGCTCTGCATCGATCACTCTCGGGCTGCACCTACTCCTCCAACTTCTCCACACTGGCCACGTTCCCCAAGCCTACTGTGCGCGCCGGCCTGTACTCGGAGTCCTTGGGAGGCTTCTACAAGGAGATTCCCGAGGCTCAGTGGCTTGTTCAGAAGTACGACAACGGATCTTACACTTACTCTTACAGCAACGTCGCCTTCGAGGTGAGGAGGTGACTGTGAGTGTGGCAGTGTGTATTTCCGTTTTCCATTCCTCCCCATTTTGAAAGGTACCGCTGCCCCTAAATTGAGATGGCACCATTGAGTTCTCACGGAGCTGGTATCCAATGTCACCATGACCCATATTCACAATAAGGGAAAGATAATCTTGTTCTTGGTGTGTATGGTGATGCGTTTAAAGGATGGCGTGTATTTATCAGTGTGTGTTCGCAGCTCAACGCCGACACGCCCGTGGACGTGAGCTTCTACGTGACGGTGGGGGTTATGAAGAATGACAGCAACTACATCCCCATCAGCTCAGCCATGGATAAGCACATCATCCGTGAGTGTTGGCAGCATGTCTCAGAGTCAGCTTGGATGCTCCTGACGTATATAATTAGATACTTGCAGGTATTCGTGTAGTTCATCCATGCTGTACTGGAAGACAAGCTCGAAGCAATGAGATAATGAAGCTTGGCATGCTCAGTGGCTCATGAACGTTTCTACTTTCTACTTACTCCTCATGGCCGTGACAGTAACCAATCTCTCTCTCTCTCTCTCTCTCTCTCTCTCTCTCTCTCTCTCTCTCTCTCTTTTAATGTGCTTATATACTGCCCAGACTTAAAAAAGGCTTTGAGAAACTTCCCCCGTGCCCTAGCAAGACCAAACAAGTTAAATATTTGCCTTTACCTCCTTCCCCCTCGATCGTTCAGTATTTACAGTTTGTCCTAAGGTTAGAATCAAAGGTCACGCCACCTTCTTCATTCATTTGTCAGATTTCCGTGAATTTCTGTTCACTGTAGTGACGTGTACGTAATTCTGATGGTTTCTTACAGCTTCCTTTAGGTTCTTTTGTTCTTCAGCGCGTCACATTAAGAGGCGGGAGTCAAACACTTCACGGGAGAAACAGACGGGTGGTAATGATAACTGTTATAAAGGAGAGTTGTGGAGAGGATTTGGTGGATGATGCCTTGAGTATGGTTAGTAACGCCGTGGGTAAGGTGAGAGTAGCGTCATGTGTATGGGAGGCTAAGTGACGCCGTGGGTATAGTGAGAGGCTGTAGATAAGGTAGGTGGCGCTGTGGGTATGGCGATGGACGTGGCGTGGGTATAAATAGACCAACCTACAGGGATTCCCACTGCGTACCCTCTTGGCATGACGTAAGGAGTGTAAACAAGAGTAGTGGGCGTCGTGGTCCTAATCACTCACACACTTCCTTTCTCTTGTTAAGTGTTGTCCTTCACTACAGTCCATTGTTATGTAAATTACGAGTGTTACCATCATAACCTTATTAATTATTTTTTACCGGACCTAACGTGATAGAACAGCTACGTACAGTGTCCCAACTGATCACTGAGCATCCTTTTATATAAGAAATTGTAACGGTAATGGCATGTGATAGTTTTTTTTTTTTTCTTCTTCTTTTGGTAGCTTTGTGGTTCATTGTCTCTCTTCAGTATTCCTTGTCTTAGAGTCAGACTAGCGTATTATTTTTTTTTTTTTTTTTTCACATGTACTGTTTTGATAATTTTCTGCTTCTCCTTCCTCTTCTTCTTCTTCTTCTTCTTCTTATTATTATTATTATTATTATTATTATTATTATTATTATTATTATTATCATTATTATTACGTTATATTTTATAGTTAAATGTAGGTATTATTATATTTTGTCACATCCTTTATTTATTTATCTATTTGTGTATTTTATTTTATTTTTGTGTGTATGATTATCTCCGACCTGTATGGGACTGAATAAGGTGTTTTCTCCATCACTCCTACACTCATTCAATTAACTTCCTCATTTTTTTTCCTTTTTTTTTTTATTTCATTTATTTATTTATTTTATTTTTTTTCTTTTCCATGATAGGTTCATAATCATTGCTTACTGACACTCCTCTTCCCCTGCGGCAACAGTGCACCAGCTGGGGTGTCCCGAGCCTCGGGTGGAGGCGTACCAGCACGTGGAGTACCACCGGGACACTATCACTTGTCGCGGGGAGCACAAGGAGGCGGAGGTGAGGGAGTGCAAGGCTGCGGCTCACGGAGGTGATGTTCATTCGCTCCAGGACATTTTTCCCACAACATTTTTCCCGAAAACTTTTTTCCCCACAGCATTTTCCCAGTAGCATAATAATGATAATAATAATAATAATAATAATGATAATAATAATAATAATGATAATTATTATTATTATTATTATTATTATTATTATTATTATTATTATTATTATTATTATTATTATTATTACTATTATTATTATTATTATCATAATAATAATGATAATAATAATAATAATAATAATAATAATAATAATAATAATAATAATAATAATTATAATAATTATGATAACACCAACAACAACCATTCAATGGAGCACCAGGTCAAAAATGTGAGAAAACGTTGGTAACCAGCACTACGCAGTTTGGCCTCTCCATTACGACACATTTTCGAGTTTTTCACACCTCAGCCAGTACCAGCAACTTTACCAAACATAATATTACCACATATGTGAAATAAACAAGACTGGTATGGCTCCTTGATCAGCTGAGACACTTTTTTAGAATTTACTTCACCTCAACAAACACCTGAAACTCTAAGTAGCGTAACAAAACCACATAGTTAACTCACGTATTCATTTAGAACTTAAGAACGAAAGGGAAGCTGCGAGAAACCGTCAGGAGGCAGTGAAGCTTCTGATGCAGTGGTGGGAGTAGTGATCTTTCCTTCCATCAGGCCATCGTGACGTGCAAGGAAGGTTTCAAGGCAGACGGCGACGTGGAGGAAGTGCTGATCAGGTGCGATGAGATAACGCTGATGTGGGTACTGGAGAACGGAACACCGGCAAAGAGGGAGCATCTGCAGTGTGGTGAGTCTCTCTCTCTCTCTCTCTCTCTCTCTCTCTCTCTCTCTCTCTCTCTCTCTCTCTCTCTCTCTCTAATATTTTTTACTATCGCCCTATCCTCATGAGACATTCCAACGCTTCTTCTCCTCCTCCCAGTTATCGACGGCGCCTCCAGTACCGCCTCAGTTTCCACTGCGCTGCTCTGCGTCGCCCTCGTCTTCCAAAAGTTCCTGCTCCCCTAGGCGACAGGACGATGTGGGATCCGGCAGAAGAGTGACTCCGTTCATGCCACAGAATCATGAGTCAGATCAGGCGATTACTTTGCGTACATACTAGATAATGCCTGCATGAATCTGGCCTGCATCTAGACACGAGCACTGAATATATATATATATATATATATATATATATATATATATATATATATATATATATATATATATATATATATATATATATATATATATATATAATGTATGCAACGCCTAGATTTCTTCGCTTAGAGTAGAGTAGATGCACGGAAACTATGATTGATGTTCGTAGTTAGACAAATTTAGTACTTTTATTTTTTACGTAGAGAGCACATTTGCACCAAAGACGCAACTGGTTTGAATTAAAGGCACTAATTTTTGGTACACACCTGGTTAATTGCATCCCATGACCTGCTTCATGACGCAGATAGTAGTGTATGTCAATATTTTTTTCGTCACAGGACCTTTCTGACAGTATTTTATAAGGGGAGCTTTGAGTCTTGTGTCCGCGTGGATCCCGCCAGTCTTGTTTAGGTAGACAAGAGTGAATTGTGTTATGTCTGTGATAAAGTTCAAATGAGGGACGTGTAGTGTCCAGGGTGCTTAGCTAAGACTGTGTGTCCTCTGATTGTTTTCACTCACCACGGGTTGGCAGAGGGTCGTCGTGCCGTGGTGAGTACGCCACGCCGCACCCTTACCCGTCTTGGCGAAAATCATGTAAAGTTCAAAATCTTCGTGGAAAGTTCAAAATCTTAGAATATATGTATTATAGTTTAATAATAAAGTTTTTTTTTACATTTTCTTCGCTGTGGTGCACCAAGCGGCATGAAGTATATATAAGTTTTCTCGCTTACGCATGCAAGGAAATAACCTTACGCCAAGTACGAGTGTCACAAGATAAATACGGCTGTTAACGAGGTGAAAACCCACATTCTTTGCAGATGATCAGTTAGCAGCTTAGTAAAACACAGCTCACGAAAGAGAGTGTATGCAGACATTCATTTCCATTGAGGCTGGACTGGAGACTCGTTCGTCAGGGAACAAGACTCCGAGATCAAAATGGTATGGAGGTATCGCTGCTCACCTGGAGACTCACTTGAGGCGACACAGGAAGTACCGCTTGGAGTGGCAGGGGAGAGCCGTGGCGAGGTAGCCTTGGTAGCCATCGAACATGAGGCACCAGTCCCCTTTGGCGGCTCGGCGTTCAGATGGCCTGCGGTGCTGCGACGCCCAGATACCCGGCGACACTGGCGACCCATCCAGCCACTGCCACTCCCCTCCGTTGTTCTCTCGTCCGCCGACCCAGAATGGCCAGCGTGTATTGCTCGCTGTCAAAACGAAATGTGAATTAGAGGTTAGACGTAATTAAAGGAAATAAAATTATGTAAGAATAAAACCGGCGAAGCTTCCGCTGCGTGTAAATAAATACCTGGAGTCTGGCCAAAACACATCGCGCAGTCCCTGCTCTCAAATAAAACCAGGAAAATTTCTCAAAAATGTTGCCTAATTAGATTTCGAAGGTTTCTTATTATCATAAACAATTCAAGTCTTCAGAACTGATAAAAAAAAAAAAAGAAGATTACCAGTGAAAGAGGTGACAGTGTGAAGATACTGATTAACTCTTGCATCAGTGATATGGATAGCATAAGGATAAGAGTGCACAGAAAGTTTTTGCGTAGCGAGGCCGCTAGAAGAGAAAAGTATGCAGTCAGCATATCCTGATGAACAGTAGCCATGAAAATGATGGTAAAAATAGCAAGAAATTAAACGACTTCCTCGTATACCGGAGCCTTAACCATAATAATACAGTGCTGTGATTATCACGACAAACTACTCATACAGAGCTATGAGTATAATCCCTAAACTCACATTTACTTAGACCAAAGAAGAGATAATGATAATAGTAACGTTTCATACAATAAGGAAATAGAAAATTCTTGACATATCGATCTCTGACATAAGATTTAACAAACATCGTCCGTGAGTGTGGCTGAGTTACTCACACGTGGAACTCCAGCTGAGGCCGTAGCGCGCCTCCAGGAAGTCTTGTAGAACGCGTTTGCCCTCACCCTCCCAAGCCAGCTGTCCGCCCTGCCGCCTGCATGGGTTGAGAATGCAAGAATTGGGCATGACTACCTCGGACTGTTTGGTGTGTGTTGGAACAATTTTAACTTAAGAATGGTAAAACGTAGCAGAGCAGACAAAATACTGGGTGAATTAGATGTTTTGTTGGGGTAGCCTGGAGTAAAGGGACAGCAGACTGAGGTGAGGTGGGGGTGGAAGTGGAGGAGGACGAGGATGAGGATAAAAATGAGAATGGAAATTAAAATGAAAATGAGGAGGAGAAGTAGGAGAATGAGAGGGGGAGAAGGAGAAGTAAAAGAAGGAAGAAGAAAAAGAGGGAGTAATTATAAGACAAAAAGAAATATAGTGGTTAACAGTAACACTGAAAGTTAAGGAAAGATTTTGAGACCAAGAAAAGTACTAAATAAAAAGATTTAAAAAACACCTGAGAGGGAAAAACGAGGAATAGCAAGAAAGAGCAGAGAAGAGAAGAGAAGAAGAAAGGAAGGAAGGACTAGGAGAATGATACACGAATAAAGTAGAGTAGAAAAGGAACGCGAGGAAGGAATAAATAACAGACAGAGGAAAAATGGAGAAACGCACACACACACACACACACACACACACACACACACACACACACCTGCAGTACTCGGCGGCGTCCTCCCAGTTGAGCTTCATGTGTGTGATCTCCAGGACACACACGAACTTCTGGATCCTCTCGAAGGGCGGGGGGCAGTAGTCCAGCTGGAGGGGGAGCGTCGTGGTGGTGGTGGTGGTGGTAGTGGTGGTAGTAGCGGCTGAGGTGGTGTCGGCTTCTGTACCACGAAAGGTTAATAGAGAAACTTGCCATTAATTAGTGACACGATAAATTCATGGTGGTAATGATTTTTTTAGGTTACCATTGGGAGGAAAAGTGGACATGGGAAGGACAAGTAATAAATGATGATACAAAATTACAGAAGGACAACAGTGTAGAAAAAGCAATAAGTTAAAACAAATAATATGTAGTAGATAACTACTACTACTGTTACTACTACGTTAAACAGTGTCAATGGGTGTGTTGTGCATCGATGAGCGTGTCTGCGTGTTTCCTACCTTCCCACACAATGAGGGTGGCACTGGCGGAGGCCACATCGAAGGGGGTGGAGGCGCGACACGTGTACTCGCCCGAGTCCTCCACCTTGACGAGGGTGATCACCAGGGCGTTGTTTGAACTGACGAACCTCCTGCTGGTAGGGTCGGCGGAGACGTTCAAAGTGACGCCATCCTTCAGCCACTCCACCAGTAGCGGCGTCCCCTCGTCCCCTTTGGCTCGACACCTGCACCACACAGCACCTGAGGTCACAGCGGGTCACAGCAGTATTTTACAGCACACATGTTTGCACTTGATGTGTTGGAAAAGGTGACGATACTATTATTTTTAGTCGACGAATTGTTTTGTGCTTTGTTGTGGAATGTTTTTTTTTTTTTAATTAAGGAAACAATCGAAAAATACGTGAGGACAATGTTTCTAATGGCCGCAGCACCGCCCAGGTTATGTTAGATTATGTGACATTACGAATATTTTAGTCGACGAACTGTTTGGTGTGATGTTGCGGAGCGTGTTTGACGATGAAAGCTATTTGAAAACGTGAGAATATTTTTACTACCCACAACACTCATCAAGTTAGGTCAAGTTAAAGTTACGTCATGTTAGGTTAGGTTAGGATGCCCCATGAGTATTTTGATAGACGAACTGTTTAATGTGATGTGAAATGTTTAAACAACGATGCTGTGTTACACTACACCCTCGCGCACACTGGCTGCGTCACCACACACGCGTAACAATTTCAGTGCACATTCACCTGAACATTGTGTCTTCCCCCACGAGTAGCTCTTTGTTCCGAGGCGTCCTTAGTATCTTGGTGGGTTGGCGCACCGTCAGCAGCGCCTCGCTGTCCACTTGTCCCTTAGAATTGACGCCTTCACACACGTACCTGCCCGCGTCACCTCGCCTCACGCCCCTGCAGATAGAAACAGAGAGACAGAAAAAGAAAGAGAAAGAAGACGAGGCATTCGATAATAGGAAAGAAAATGTCCCCCCAGAAGACGAAGAGCAAAGGAAAACTCACCTTATGATCAAGTCCCCTGCAGGAGTGATCTGATGGCGCGCGGAGGACGACACCTGTAGATTGTTTCTGGTCCAGGTGATGGAGGGCCGCGGGTGACCTGAGACCCGGCAAATGAAGGTCACGTCCTGGCCCTCCACCGCCAGTCTGTCGCGCGGAGAGTGTTTGAAGCACGGCGGTGAGGGTGCTGGGTCTGTGGAGGCCGACAGGGAGGTGTTTGTGTGTGTGTGTGTGTGTGTGTGTGTGTGTTTCAGTTCTTTGGAGCATCTGTTTGATAGTCTATTATCTCGTTTCGTCTCTCTCTCTCTCTCTCTCTCTCTCTCTCTCTCTCTCTCTCTCTCTCTCTCTCTCTCTCTCTCTCTCTCTCTCTCTCTTCTTTTTCTTCTTCCCTTCCTGTCCCTTTAACTAGCCATGCCTTCAGTTTTTTTTTTTTTTTGTCCCTTCCTCCCTCCCAATGTCCCTTGCCCATCTACCCTTGTCCCTCATCTTTCATCATTCCTTCACGCGTCCAACCCTCCTTCCTCCTCACCCAGAACTGTCAGCCAGATGGTTTGGCGGACAGCAGGAGTCGTGGACAGGTTACACTCGTAGGCGCCCTCGTCCTCGCGCCTCACGTCCTTCAGAAACAGGCGGTAATACTTCAGATCCTCGTCGGCAAAGTCCACAGCGATCCTGTCTTCATTTGCCACTACTATGTGTCTTCCCTGCGACAGCCAGTTTTGGTCGCGCACTCTGATCCACACGGCTTGCTGGGGAAGGAGAGAGAGAAAGAAAGAGAGAGAGAGAGAGAGAGGAGGAGCGGGTGGTAGTGTCAGAGGAAGAGAGAGAGAGAGAGGAGTAGGAGGAGCATGCGGTAGTGTCAAAGAGGAGAGACAGGAGGAAGAGCGAGGGAGTCAGAGAATGAGTGATGGTGTTTAGTTACGATAAGAATAAACCTTGTGATTGGTGACTGAATGGTGATCAGAGAGAGAGAGAGAGAGAGAGAGAGAGAGAGAGAGAGAGAGTAACTGAATACAGCTACGTGAAAGTGAGAATGGCGGTGAATGGGTGACAGGGTGCTTGGTAGTGAGTGAGTTCCCTGCAGCCCCTGGGTGTCTGGGTGAGAGTGTGAGTGACGGTGCTCTTCCCCATGCTCACTGGACGCCGAGCCTACCTCGGGGTCCTGCAGGTGGTCCAGGCGGCAGCGGAGCACAGCCTTGGAGCCGAGGCGCGCCGTGACGTTAGTGCTGTGGCGGAGCTCAGTGTCTCCCTCCTCCTTTTCTTCATCATTCTCCGTACACTCCTTCCTGTCTGTAGATAGGTGTTGTTTCATGCGAGTAAAAAGGTTTACTCAGCCTCTTAAAATGGTTTGATAATGAGGAAGTCAGACGCATCTATTCCTGTACTTATCTATGCCACTCTATCACCGAGAGGACACACACATTCGTACTTGTGGGTGGTGTGGTGGTGGTGGTGGTGGTGGTGGTGGTGGTGGTGGTGTCAGGCCCAGGCGAGGCCTTCCCGCCACACAGGCTGCTGGAGTCGGCTAGGATGGAGTACACCTGAGTGAGATTTCTCATGGCCTCCAACAAGTTCTCCATTCCAGTGACTCCTCTTTCTTCATCATCATCACCTGCGTCAGCACCCAGAGTCCCGTTCCTGTTCTCATCACATGACGCTTTCTCCCTCGAGGTGCGGGTGTCTGTCGAGGAGATCCGCCACTCAGTACCCTCGCCAGAGCACAGGGAGTGGCTGTCTCCAAACAGTTTCGATGGGCTAACCAAAGATCATGTTGTCCCCAATACCCGCTGCTCACCTGCGTCATGGCTGTCTCCCCCAGAGTCCAGGCGGTCGGCGAGGATCTGCACCTGCGCCTCCAGCTTGACCAGACGCACCTTGATGCTCAGTGTGTGGTAGCGAAGGTTCTGCAGCAAGTCCCATTGACTGGCAAGCGCCCCTCGCACTTCCTCCATGAACTGATCTAGTTGTGCCCCTTTTCTCTGCTTCCCGTCCTCCCCCACTGCCTCGCCCACCAGCAGCATGACTGGGAGAAGGCAGAGGAGGAGGGGCGCGGCGAGCCTCATGGTGTGGTGGAGGCCTCACCTTTTCACAACCACAAGTCACACATTACTTTCAGTCACAACTCGATCCCCTGACTCCCACGTGTCGCCTCGCAGCGCCCCGGCCAGATTGCTGCTATCTGATAGTGGATGGCGTCGTTAACAAAACACTCGCGGGTGGTTATCGCCGCGATACGGAGGGTCAACGGCCAACAGGGATGAGAGCACTCGCCACGCCGCAGCATCACTCCCGTGTGTCTGGCCCCTTCAGGGCACAGTGCGCGCGTGTGATGTAATAGTTTTCACTTATTTTGTTATCAATGAAGAGCTCTTTCGTAGCTCTAACTATATTATGCAAATGAGAGGTCAGTGACATAATATCATTGATCTTCCTTGTCTGTTACACTATGATTTTTCAATTCATCAGTAAGAACACATTTGGTTGCATTCTACGTTTTGTCGTAAAACGGATTGATTATATATGGAGGTAAGAGCGATCAAAGTGTTTGGCGTTGCGGCATTGTGTGGTGCAGCCTCACTCAGAAGGACGAGGAGGAGGAGGAGGAGGAGGATGTCCCTGCAGTCGAGAAATGAAAGTACCTCTGGTCCCTTCCGGAGATCCTCCATCGCTTGTTATCGTCACTTCAGAAAATGATGGCGATGAACAAAACGCGGAGTTTTCGGTGTTTGATTTGCCATGTCATGGGAAAAACAAAATAGGAACACTGTTTCTTACTTGTTTATTGTTATATACATTTAACCGTAAGGATACGCGCGCGCGTGCTCGCACACACATGCTCGGCTCACAAACAAGAAGGCCCGGGTTCGAATTCCGGGCGCGGCGAGGTAAATGGGCGAGTCTCTTAATGTGTAGACCCTGTTCACCTAGCAGCAAGTAGGTACGGAATGTAACCCGAGGGGTTGTGACCTCGCTGTCCCGGTGTGTGGTGTGTCAGTGGTCACTATGAGCTCTGAGCTCTTTCCGTAAGGGAACGGCTGGCTGGGTGACCAGCAGACCACTGTAGGTGAAACACACACACACACACACACACACGCACACACACACACTTGCTGTTGCAGCTTTCTTACAGTCTTAGCGTAAAAGCTCAGCTCTTCTCTTTACAATCTCCCTGCCAGATGCTACCACCAGTCCCTCTTCTGGTAGTGCAGCCACAGCCACGGACATGCAGGACAGACATCTTACAAGTCTTGCGACGAGTAACAGAGACCAAAAATCCACAACATTACAACCAACAGCCACTCTTCCTAATCTGCTTCATACAAAGAGTGCGTTTCTTAAATGTAATAAAATAGTCAGCATGTAATCAGTGTTTCAGTGATGGTTTGGTAGCTTATACCGTCACTGCTTCGAACCAAGAAAGATACTCGATCCTCCTTGCTTCACACCTACTCACGCCTCCCAACCAAGGCCCCGACCTCAGCAGTTCTCCAGCAGGTTGTCCGTGGATGTGCAGTCGTGTGGCGGCACTGCCACGATGTCCGTGGTCCCGAGGAGGACGTGGCCCGTTGATTTGAAGGACGCGTGGCTCCAGTTGTGAATATCCGAAGCTCTGGGAAAAGTAAGTCTGCTGGTCCTCTGCCCTGCCTCTTCCCTGTTCCTCTCTTCTCGGGTTTTTTGTGCCTGGATGCGAACCTTGATCAGTATCACAGCTGGCAAAGGAAGGGACAGAAAAGAGCAAATTACTTCTAGCCAGTTTTGATGTGGTTCACTGAGGCTAAGGGAAGCGAATAGTGTCAATTTAGTGTTTTTTTTTTTATTTATTTATTTGTGTGTGTGTGTGTGTGTGTGTGTGTGTGTTTCATATGCCAAGAACTGTGAGGTAAAAAGTGACAAACTAAATTAAAGTGAATGAGCCTACCCTGTAACTAGCATAGCAAGATGATGCTGTGTGGTGCCTGTCAGGAGCAGTGAGAGACGCCTAACAACAAAAATGTGACCTCGAGAGAGATGCAAACTCACCCACGCCTGCAGGACGCCATCCTCCCCCAGCCATCCCCAGCGTAACGGAGCACGCGCTACGCTGGTGACGGGAAGTGGTGGAGATGTGCTGGTGATGGGAGGTGCTAGGGGGTGGCGTGGTGGTGATGGGAAGTACTGGAGGAATGGTATGCTAGTGATAGGAGGTGCTGAGGGAGTGGCGTGCTGGTGATGGGAAGTACTAGAGGAATGGCATGCTGGTGATAGGAGGTGCTGAGGGAGTGGCGTGCTGGTGATGGGAGGTGGTGGAGGAGAGACGTGCTGGTGATGGGAGGTAGTGGGGGAAAGATGTGCTGGTGACAGGAGGTGGTGGAGGAGAGACGTGCCGGTGATGGGAGGTGGTGGAGTAGAGACGTCCTGGTGATAGGAGGTGGTAGTGACTCGATAGGACGGAAGGTAATCGATGAGTGACAGCTCTGCAAACCTAACTTCATGAAATTATTTAATGAAGACACACACACACACACACACACACACACACCTATGGCCAGCAGGAGAGCGGCAAAACAGACGGTGAAGGCGATCCAGGTGACTGTGAGGGTGATGTATCGCACTGGCCATGAACTAACGCTGCCCTGAGAACTCTGCAGGAGAAACCACAGTACATGAGACAGAAAGACAGACAGACATAAAGACAGTGACAGACAGACATACAGACACACAAACAAACAGACAGCATTTTTTTTTTTCTTATATTCTTGCGGGCCATTTCGAAGAAAACTAGGTTATGATAGGCTAGGTTATGCTCTGTTTGATGAGGTGGTTAGGTTACGCTCCGTTTGATGAGTTGAGGGTTTGCTAGATTATGCTGGCTAATGTTAAGTTGTGTAGTAATTATCATAATTTTTAGGGGAAGCCATGAGAGTTGCTTGCCAGAAGGTGGGAAGGGATAGGCCCACTCAAGAAGTCGGGACTATCTTAGCGGTCCTGTTGTTTAGAATCATCGGTATTTTTTTTTCTGCTTCTCTTGATTATGCTTGCTTGCGGCCATACAGTCCGGTACACGAGGGCCACCAGGTGAAGGGAAGCAAGGCAGTTTGTTTCCACCTGCCGCGTCCACGAGCCACTCTCGCAGTTTCCACCTGCCGCGTCCACGAGCCACTCTCGCAGTCAGGCAACGCGTGACCTTCACCGCAAAAACTTTTAACGACGACTCCGCAAAATGTTTATGTAAAGGTCACTGGAAAGTTTACTTTAATTCAACCACTTTTCTGCGTGTACGTGATAGTTGTATAGCTGCGTATTATTGTTGAGAGATGGACGTTTTGATTTGTGAAGGACGTAAATGTTTGAATGGGGAAGTGACTAATTTGGCTCCAGTTACTATGTGTTTTAAGTTTTTGGATCGCATACCCATTTTAAGAGATGCTGATTTACACACACATACACAAACACATTATAGGTAAAAGAAATCCACTAAAAATGATAGCACCAGAGTACGTCAACTGAAGGAAAGACTAGACTTTAATTATAGATACGGAGACTGGCTCGCGCGCACACACACACACACACACACACACACACACACACACACACACACACACACACACAAACTCCAAGCACGAAGATAAGCCAACCTTCATTGTCTCAATTGACGTAAAGTGCATCGAGGAGAGAGGCTGACAACGCTGTGATAACCATAAGAACAATTGTATCGGTATTTTTTTTCTCAAGCTTCCCCCCCCCCTCTCTCTCTCTCATCAACTCCTGACATTTGGTGAAGGTTCAGGCGGGTGTTGTGTTTCCGTCTGCATGTAGGTCACCGGGATCACCTGCAAGAAGCCGTGACATTCCCACACTCGTATGTTGTTGATTTTTAGGCGTAGTAGATTATCTTCGGTCTTCGTACAACCTTCACTCGCGACGCTTTCACTTGTCCTCGGAATAACGTGCGTTAGTGTGAGCCTTGGCATCGCTATACTCATCTGCTTCGATATCAAAACAAGAAAAAGTTTTATAAGTTTTAACGTTGCTTTTTTTTTTTTTTAAGGAGTGTAAATAAAATAATGAGCAAAGCCACAGGTAAATGCTTGTATGAGTAGTTAGTTACCTAAATAGATTGACGGGGTTTTAACACTGCTTTCAGTTTTTTTTTTTTTTCTGCAAAAGAGAAAGTTCGATGAATTTCAACGTTCCTTTTTTTTTTTTTTCAAAGGAGCGTAAGTAAAATGATGGACAGAGCCACAGATAAACATTTGAAAGAAGACTTGCGTAAAAAGCTCCCGTATAGAAATTGAGAACAGGTTGAGCACAGTAATCGTACGAGGTCCAGTACCGTTCTTACTTAACAGTATGGAACCGTAAACTGTATGTGACTGTCGTGAAAGCAACGGAATGGAAAGGGAAGGAAGAAGGTAAAGGACATGGAGAGAGAGAGAGAGAGAGAGAGAGAGAGAGAGAGAGAGAGAGAGAGAGAGAGAGAGAGAGAGAGAGAGAAACGTTAAATACATGAATTGACACTTTTTATTTACTTATCTATTTACTATTTATTATTATTATCGTCATCATTTTCTTTGTCTTTATTCATTCATTATTTTTGTGTATTTATGCTGAAAGCGACATTATAAAGTGACGAAAGCAGACAATCTAACCTACTTGGTGTCAGAATACCCAGATCGTCTCTTCACCACTACAGATCACCATCTTTTGTTGAGCTGTGAACTGCGTGACTCGTTACACTCGGCTAATGGAACTGCCGCCACGCGTGAAGGCGAAATGATTAGGATACAAACACACGACCAAGGACTGCATTATCGAACATTTAGGCGCATTATCTCGATTAATCTAACACACTTCAGTTACATTTACGGGATTTCAAGGGTGTTTTCATGGTAATAATGATAGTTCAGCAAGGATTCTGCACCACTGATGGAGATTAAAACATTCGTGAGGGAAAAACTAATTTCTCTATAGACTTCGAAAACAATCATAATGGGAATCTAAAGTGCTTAATTAAAAAAAAAAATAGGCTTAGTAATACAAACTCGTACTTTTCATGTTTCATCTGTAAGGACTTGGCACATATTTTTAAACACTTTTGGCTCCTATCATAGCAATTTTCAAAAGCCACAGAGATAATTATTAGTCTTCTTAAGAATGTATTCTTATTGATGATGACGAATCCTTGTTAAAACTAACGGCAGAATCATGGAAACACTCGAAAACCTCACTACATTATAGCCTCCACTGCAGCCTGTTAAAAGTATAAAAAAAAATAGTCGAGATAAGATGCCCTAACGTTTAACCTTTTACTGCCAGGGAATTTTTTTTTTTTTTTTTTTCAGTAATCATGTACTATTATTATTTTTTTTTTTTTTTTGTAATACAGCCCTTGAAATAGTTTTGTTACCGAGAAAAGATTATATATTAACGTCTTTTTTTTTCTTTTTTTTCTGTATCTCTACAAACCATTTTTCTTCATGTTCAGAATGTGAATAAAGAATGGTCAGAACTGTGAAAGAGGTAAAAATACGGATGCTTGCTCCAAACCATTGGTCCTCATGGTGATCAAGATCGAATCCTTGAGATCAGTGCGGCATGGTCTGCATCAGATGTAGAACCGTTCCATTTTATGCTATGGTAATTTTTTGTTAATATTCAGAGCACTGTTAAAATCTATTTGGATGGACACACAAAAAAAAGTATTTATTTTTCTTGGCTATAAAACTATTCAAGAGACTGTAGTACAAAAAAAAATGTCCAATAAAACTGTAGGTGATTAAGGGAAATATAAAAAAAACAGTTGTCGAAAAAGTTCAGTGATTGAGGAGAATGTATGTTTAACACGGAAAAGGTTAAAAGTAGCGTTCATGGATTTCCGTGTAATAAATGTTAAGTGTCAATAAACTTGAAGACTTGAAATTCGTGCTCTAAATTCCAGAGGTCATACTGATGCAGCTTACTACTGCCACTGGGAATGACGAGAACTGTGACTGTATCCTGGAAGATGTGAGCGTTTGCAGGATGTGGCGCGATAAACTCAGCCTTTGTGCCACCACTACTAGAACAACTGAGACTGTAGTGCTGATATTGCGATTGCCTTTACTGCTGTTATTGTGATTCTTATTGTTATTATTATTAGGTTGTATTGCATGGTAGTATGATTAGTTTTTGTATTTCGTTATTTTCTTTATTATCGTTTGTTATTGTTTGTTTTTGCTGTTACTACTACTACTACTACTACTACTATTATCACCACAACCACTACCTGTACCACTACCATTAGTACTATCATCATTATCGTTATTATTATTAGGAAAGTTTGATTCAGTGACAGATTTAATTCGCCACAACAACGGGGTCATGTGGCGCCGGTATTGAGAGTGAAGACGCTTATCCGGCACGTATTCCGAAACCTTTTGCGATCTTAACACGACTGTTTTTCAAAGGTCACAGATGAATAGGCAGGTTTTCAGGACTATTTCTCCTTTTAATAATGTAGAAATGTTGCTAATCTGTCACTAGAGCCGTAAAAAAAAAAAAAAAAAAACAGCACACACTTAAAAACCAATGTAACTTCAACTGGAGCCTTTCGAAAATAGCGGAGTTGCGGCGCAGAAGGCTTTCGGAATATTCTCATGTGCGAGGGAGAAGTGGCAAGAAAGTATAGCGTCCTTAGTGTTGTCTCGAGGCATACTCGTACTACGTCATCACTCCTCCGTCAACACCTCGCTTGCCAGACTGACGATTGATATTTTTTACCTTTATTGGTGTTGCTGTGCATGTGGAAAAAATACGGTGGTCTAATCTTGGTCGGAACGTGCTATGTATTTTTATCATTTTTTTTAATATTTATTTATATATTTATTTATTTATTTATTTATCTAATTTATTTTATATTTTACTTATTAATTTAGTATATTATTCTTACTTATTAATTTTATTTTTTTATTCATTTACCTATTCATTTTGTTCTTCTGTTTATCTATTTAGATATTGTAATTTTTATCTTTTCATTTTATTATTTCTTATCCATCTGTTCCTCTGTTTCATTATTCTTTGTAAGCACTGTCAACGTTACCAAACGCGTCAAGGCTCCCGTGAACTCCGGCGCGACGAACGACAACCGGAGGACATGTTGATAAGGGACGACGAAAGTGTGAAGTGTAAACAGTTTAACCTTCACTTGTTGACTATCACATATTTCCATTGTATTATGTTTGTGTGTTATTTACGTCAATGAAAAATCGTCGAGGAGGAATAAAGAAAATTAGGACTTTTTCTTTTCTTTTCTTGCTTTCGAAGGATTTTTTTTTTTTTTTTTTCTTTCGAAGGCCACAGAAATAATAAGTCGGTTCAGGTTTTTGTCGCGAAGATGCCTTTATGCAACAGCGCTTCCCTCATGTAATAATGTCTTCCTTACTCTTCTTTTCCGCAAATAATAATATTCCTAATATCTGATTCCTTCTTCATAAGGTTACTGGAGTAGTTGTTCTTTTCCTCCTTCTAAAATTTGTATGATATTTTAGATTTTTTTTTTTCTCATCAAATAATAATCTTCCTAATATCTGATTTTCTTCTTCTGGATAAGGTTGCCAGAGCAATGTTTCTTTTCCTCCTTTCTTCTAAAATTTGTACAATATTTATTTAGTTTTTCCATGTTTTTCTTCTCATATGATAATATTCCATATATCTGATTCCTTCTGGATAAAGTTGCTGGAGGTATCCGAGACACCACAATATAAATCGGATTCTCATGGATTTTTTTTTTTTTTTTCCGTTAATGATCCCGAATCCTTGTTCAGTGTAGATTCATGAAAACTGTTTACAGTTTGGTACAGTGCAATGCGAATGTCAAGTATACTGTTGTGTAGTAATTGTATTGTTATCAATCCTGGTATTTACTGCACTAATTCGTATTTCCCCATAACTACAATTTCTATTTATCTTTCTGCTGTTTGTTTTTTATATTGTTTCTGTGCCTCAAGGTGAAATAACTGTAGGGAAAACTGGTGACTTACAAGGCCCGTATTCTGAAACGCTTTGCTCTCACTATGACTACGTATTTTCCAAGACCAGAGATGATTAGTAAGGTTCGCAAGACTACTGCTCCTGCTAATAATGTAGAAATCTTTTTAATCTGTCACTAGAACCGTAAAAATACCGTTAAATCCTCTTCAACTAGAGCTTTTTGAAGGTAGAGGACCTATGTTCCTGCCAATCCTTACCGATGCCGCTGGCGTAACAAACAGCCGAGTAAAGGAACACCTAAGGCATACGTAGGGTTGTGAAGGTTACTGGTGACGATAGAGACTAAGAGAGAATGGAAGTTACCTGGCAGAGGAATCAAACATGGGAAGTGTTGGTGAGAGGAACTAAGTAGCCGGTATGGTAGAAAAGGAAGGATGAAAGAGGAAAGAATTGTCAGGAGGGTAAAGTTTAGTTCATTTTCAGGATCTCCACAACCTCAATGTGGCAGGCAAGGCCGTCAAGTAGCACCATATTCGTATATTCATTGTTGCATGCGTTATTACCGCAATAGATCTGTGCTTCAAGCTAACCTAACCTCACCTAAGCACACTTACGTTCCAAATGACACGCAGTCTTCTGTTGGAATTTAATAGGAAGTAAATGAATAAAGTAAGTACGAAGGTAATGGCCACATACAACACTGAAGAATGCAATGTTACTAGCCAGGAAAGTTAAAAAAAATTAAAAACTTTAGTCCTCTTGAGAGACGGACCTGACTTAAAATAAAGTGACGATGGCTCATGGTCTCACCTGGCACAGGTACCAGGCGACCTGCACCGTGGCGTCGATGAAGAGCTGGTGGTCCTTGAAATGGCTGGCGTTTTGCTGGGCCTCCTGGATGGTGGCATTCGTCAGCACCCCGTTCAGAGAGTCACTCCACCACATCGCCATCTGTCGGTGAGTTGTGGAAATTCTTTATGCTCTTGTGGAACTTGGACTTTCTTTAAAAGGACTCCTGAAGGTTCAAATTTATTTTATCGTATCTTACGTCGACCTCGAGGAAGTCTAAAAGGACAAGATCGTGATTACACAGACATTTGAAGGAGTTCTCGAGCTTAAAATTGTATCTTCAATTCCTTATGAAGGATTCCAAAGCAAGCGTTATTGTGACATCCGCACAGAGAATCTTAAGGTTAAAAATAAGTTAATTTCATTTTAAATCCAATATGAATTACTGTAAAAAGTTAAAGCATCCCTTTTAAGGATTTTCAAAGCTATGAAATAATCATGGAACTATTCTAAATATATTCCCAAGAGTTATTATCACTTCCACCTTTGACCAGACTCAGGTCTTTCCACGCAACCCACCTGTGCTAGCAGGTTCCATAGAAATATAATGTAATACGAAAAAAAAAAAATTTCTCTCTCTCTCTCTCTCTCTCTCTCTCTCTCTCTCTCTCTCTCTCTCTCTCTCTCTCTCTCTCTCTCTCTCTCTCTCTCTCTCTCTCTCTCTCTCTCTCTCTCGTAATCACTTCCTGAGTGTCAATCATCATTTCCTGACTTCATGATATAATTATTATTTCACCAGCAGGGCATAAGTTGGGGCTGGTTGTGTTGCAGAGTCAAGATCACAAATCAATGAATATTTTGCACTGTTTTGCCTTCTCTCAATCTGAAGTGCTTTGATTTGCTGAGATTCCATCACTTATAGGCTGTTTGAAGAGACTGTCATCAGATCAGAGGACTTAATTGAGAAATGAGAAAGAAATGCAAAGCAATATGGAAGTGAGTTTGGGTCAGTTGACTTTTGATTACGACTGTTCATCACTGCTGTATGGAAAATCTTCAGCTGTTACGAAGATTATGAGCATTCTTTGTAGAAGGCTTTCGTGTTTCGTCTCTCTAAACAGTCAGTTCCCTGAAGAACCTTGGCGAGTGTGTGAAAGAATGCAGCTTATTCACAAGCTCGCTAAGATTGTTGTTCCTTGCAGATTGTGAGTGGATTGGAAAAGGGTTATTCAATAATCTGACCTTGGAAGCAGTAAACTTTTGCTTGCGGTATAAAAATTGTGTGTTGAAAATGTTAGTGACGTTCGTAGAGAAAAATTTGCTTCATCACCAACGAGAAACCGGAAAGGACAATTATAGACAAATGTTGTCATATGAAACAAATGCTATTATTATGAGATTTATGATCAGACAGGTTATGAGCAAACAAAGGCAGTTATAAACAAACGACAGTTGTTATGAACAGATAGAGGTCATTATAAACAGACAAAGAGAGTGATTTATAAACAGAGACAGACTGGTATATACTATCATGAAGATAAAAAGCAGTTGGCTTTCTATCGCAGGATATTCTTGATACGGAAAACGTACTTCCCCCGCCGAGCAGGGTCACCGGACCGCCGCATGGAGACAGACACGATGCCACCGAACGCCTCACCCACCATAGCCTCCACATTCAACTCATATTTACGTCGAATACTCGCACACAAAAAAAGCAATACATTATGGTAAGGCTTAAACCACAGGAAAATCATATTTACAAGGTTCATGGCCAGTAGAGCAGGGATTGGCAAACCGATGTCGAAGCTAGTTAGGAATATTAATTCCTGAAGATAATCTGTGTTCGCCCTTCACCCGTGATGGTGGTGGTGGTGGTGGTGGTGGTGATGATGGTGGAAATAGTAGTAGTAGTAGTAGTAGTAGTAGTAATAGTTATTGTAGTTCATATTTTTTTTGTTTTGTTCTTAGTTTCATTGCTGTTGTTTTGATTGTTAATGTTTTCTGTTTATTTTCGTTGCTACTGTTGTCTTTATTTTATTCTTGTTTGTTTGTTTTTATTTCGTTGTTGCTGCTGTTGTTTCTGCGTGTGCTGTTTTTGTTGTTGTTATTGCAACAGCAATAGTAGTTGTATAGTATTAGTAGCAGTTTATGGCAACAGCAGTAGTTGCTGTTATAGTAGTAGTGGCAGCAGAAACATTAACAACAACAGCGGCATCAGTCATAACGAAAATCAAAGTAATAATAGTAGCTTTATTCGTAATTGCAGCAGCAGTAGTCGTAGGAGTAACATCAACTGAGACAGTGGTGGCAGTCAGGAGGGAGAAGCATCACAGGCGCTGTAGAACTAAATTAAGTAACCACAGACCAGTCATTCCCGCCTACCTGTTCCCTCACGCCGACCAGGAGGATGACAGGGGTGGGGGTGGTGGTGAGGTTGTTTGCCGCCACCACCAATTCCTTCAGGTGCGCAATGCCCCTCGACCCCTCACCATCTCCCTCACCACCACCACCACTGCTCTGTTTGGTGCCAGTAGTGGTAGTGGTGATAGGCGTGGTAGTGGGCTTCGCGTCACCTGCTGGCATGAAGACTCAGTAAGGGAAAGGATGCTGTTGCGAGGAGTGAAGTGAGTAGACAAGTGAGGAGAAGGGTTTCAGGCGACAGTGAGTGATTCGGCTTCGGGACCTGTATTTTAAGGCATTTTGTCTTTCATAAGGACGGTTTTCAGAGCCCGCAGAAATTATTAATCTGATTTCATATGTTTTCTTTTTATTTTTCTTTCTATTTCAGTAATGATGCATAATCCTAGTTAAACTATCAACAGAATCATGAAAACACTAACATGTTAAAACTAATCGAGATTTTTAAGAATGCCGTCCTCGCTAATCATCACATAGAAGGAAACTGGGAGTTGATAAGGAAGAAAATATGAACAGTCAAGAGAGAGTTGTTTGTTATAAACCAACCGTGAAAGACAAAAACAAATCGAAATTGTAGAAACGCAGGAAAAAGAAAAATTATACATACATAATGAGCATACAGTTTTAACGTCATCTTTAAGCCATATGTTGACACTAAATGTTGACACTAAACTTCAAGTACGAGTATGTAAATCAAATAATGGTGACCTGGAAACGGTGGCGAGGCTAAGGAAGCGGGAAAGGTGGAGTAGAAAGTAGGAGATAATAAACTGAGAGAAAAGGATGGGCAGGAGAGTAATAAACTGAGAGAAAAGATGGGTAGGAAAATGATATAATGAGCGAGAGCGAGAGAGAAGACAGTGAAGGAAAGAGGAGAGACATGAGGGAAAGAAGTTACGGGTGGGGCGTGGAAGGCAGGGAAGACAGGGAAGAGCAACGAGATGGATGCAAGGTGAGGTGCTGCAAGGCGCTTTACCGTCATGGGGGAGAGTGGCGGCCAGGAATACCAGCGGCATGTGTCCGGTTTTCTCCCCACATCTTGTCAGTACCTCGATAACGACCCGGCCTGGGGTACACCAAAGGCATAAGAGTGAGTGTGTGTGTGTGTGTGTGTGTGTGTGTGTGTGTGTGTGTATATATATATATATATATATATATATATATATATATATATATATATATATATATATATATATATATATATATATATATATATATAGTTATTAAAAATAAAGTAAATCACAACACAACACAACATGCGAGAAATTTCCAGAAATCTGCATGTTGTTGACCTCATTCGAGTGGAAAAGAATTTTGTAATGTTGGGGTGGGACAAGGCAGTGATACGTTCCACCTAACCTAACCTAACCTAAGGGAGTAAGAATAAGAAAAAAAAATAGGAAATAGAGCCGCGTGAATTTTTATACTTACCCACTAACTACTAGTAAACATCATCAAACGGGCTGTTTTGTCCCTTCACTAACTCTTGGATAGGTGTGTGCTGATAACAATTTCAGATTTAATCAATTAAGATCTTAATCTTACAGTTCATTTACTTACGGTTGACAGGCTGTACCAGATGGTCAGGATCACAAAGGACGTGGTCGATGAGGGATCCGCCGCCTTCCCCACAAGATTTTAAGTGGTACTCTGCTGCCAGTCCTGCGCCTGGAGGAGACAGGTTGGTTACTTCAGCGAACTCGACAAGTAGTGGGGAAATTAAGGCATTGGAAGGTGTTAGGTGTTGCGAGCCTTGCCTGGGAGGGTGTTGGCGGCCAGGAGGAGGAAGAGAGGCACCAGGGAACTTTGCATCTCCTTCGCTCCTGTGTCAACCACGTCTTCACTAGTGGCGGAGGTTCACACTGCCGCACCCTGACCACTCTTAGCACCACACTGATATTAACTGTGGACCGGATGTCTGGTGTGTGTGTGTATGTGTGTGTGTGTGTGTGTGCGTGTGTGTGTAATATACCTCTTTTGTAACTGTATTTGTAATTACATCACGAATAGGAATATTTTTCTGATAATTATTTATTTATACATGTATCTTACATTTTAAATAGGAAACTCTATATAGAATGATAGATGATTTCATTTGGCCTCCATCTGTCTAGTCTGGGATGCAGCATTACTCATCCCTTCCCCATCCCCCTACTACCCCTCCATCTGTCCAGCCTGCGGTGCATACTATATTCTAGAGGCATTTCCTGCTATTATTTATTATTTTCTCCGTTTCATTCTTTCGTAGACGTATTTGATTGGGAAGAATGAAAGAAAATGACCAAATTCTCACTAAAAGACATTATATACTACTACTACTACTACTGTCATCACCACTACACTTCCAGCACTACTACTACTACTACTATACTACTACTACTACTACTACTACTACTACTATTACTACTACTACTACTATCTTCTTCTTCTTCTTCTTCTTCTTCTTCTTCTTCTTCTTCTTCTTCTTCTTCTTCTTCTTCTTCTTCTTCTTCTTCTTCTTCTTCTTCTTCTTCTTCTTCTTCTTCTTCTTCTTCTTCTTCTTCTTCTTCTTCTTCTTCTTCTTCTTCTTCTTCTTCTTCTTCTTCTTCTTCTTCTTCTTCTTCTTCTTCTTCTTCTTCTTCTTCTTCTTCTTCTTCTTCTTCTTCTTCTTCTTCTTCTTCTTCTTCTTCTTCTTCTTCTTCTTCTTCTTCTTCTTCTTCTTCTTCTTCTTCTTCTTCTTCTTCTTCTTCTTCTTCTTCTTCTTCTTCTTCTTCTTCTTCTTCTTCTTCTTCTTCTTCTTCTTCTTCTTCTTCTTCTTCTTCTTCTTCTTCTTCTTCTTCTTCTTCTTCTTCTTCTTCTTCTTCTTCTTCTTCTTCTTCTTCTTCTTCTTCTTCTTCTTCTTCTTCTTCTTCTTCTTCTTCTTCTTCTTCTTCTTCTTCTTCTTCTTCTTCTTCTTCTTCTTCTTCTTCTTCTTCTTCTTCTTCTTCTTCTTCTTCTTCTTCTTCTTCTTCTTCTTCTTCTTCTTCTTCTTCTTCTTCTTCTTCTTCTTCTTCTTCTTCTTCTTCTTCTTCTTCTTCTTCTTCTTCTTCTTCTTCTTCTTCTTCTTCTTCTTCTTCTTCTTCTTCTTCTTCTTCTTCTTCTTCTTCTTCTTCTTCTTCTTCTTCTTCTTCTTCTTCTTCTTCTTCTTCTTCTTCTTCTTCTTCTTCTTCTTCTTCTTCTTCTTCTTCTTCTTCTTCTTCTTCTTCTTCTTCTTCTTCTTCTTCTTCTTCTTCTTCTTCTTCTTCTTCATATATATATATATATATATATATATATATATATATATATATATATATATATATATATATATATATATATATATATATATATATATATATATATATATATATATATATATATATATATATATATATATATATATATATATATATATAATTTGCCGTTTAAATCCTGGTCGCACGGACTACATCACTATTTCAGTGTCTTTTGTGGTTACAGATATGGTGGGCGGCCTGGAAGCAATGGTAAAAAAAAAGAAAAAAAAAAAACTCGGCTGGTAATGTTTTTTTTTGCGTTAAAAGGGTGGTATGGAAGACAGCGGGGCCAATAGCGAGTTGGCTTCTCATTCGTGACGTCATACCGACTCCTCCCATTATGCCTCCATGGTACAATAGAAAGAGGAGTCATCGAGTATTTAAGCCATTGGTACCTGTGTTTTTATTTTTGCTCTCTTGGTAGCGTCATCAGTAGCAAAAATGGTTGATTTTAATTAACTGCTCCTGGAGATCAAGCACGTTATATTAGTGATACGTACTCCTTGGTACATCCTCGTGATCAGATATGATAAAACTACCACGTCTAAGCGAGTTTAGACTGCATAGTTGCCAGAAGAAAACGGGAAGCGAAGTAGTTTCCACTCTTGTTATAAACCTCACTGCCACCCAACCCAATCCAAAGCTTCGAGCCGTGCTGTACTACGCTCATTTTTTGTTCCTGCCGCCTGGGTACACGAACCTGTGGCCTCTGTTATTTCCTTCATGGTGAGTAACCAGAAGGCGTTTTCTTTGTCTTTGTATGCGACTGAAACTGATCGTGTTGATTTGTATGTTTCTTTTATTTTTATTTTTTTTCCCCATAGGCACGCAGACATAGTTCACTTTGGGTCATGTGCTCGGGTTTCGATCTTCTCGTATACTTACTGCTGCAGTGCTCCTCACTCAAATCATCATGGTGGTTTCTTTCTTCCCCTTTTGGTGCTCCGACTGTACTTGACTAGAGTGCCTCATTCACCTTATAGTGTCTTTTTTTTCTCCTATGTTAGTGCTTAATTGTGCCCGTGCACATTTCATGAGTGGTCATACGCTTCAGACGCTTGTCAGTGTGTGCTCCCCAGCAATGTTTATTAGTCGTCCTGTGGCTCCCTTGTCAGAGGATTAATGTTGCGTGGGTCTTTTCTTTAATGCGTCTCCCTCTGGTCTTTAGCTTTGGGAGCTTCGAAATAATCCTGAAGGAAAGAAAACTTGAGCGGAGCAAGTTGGTTTTATTCTTTCTCTGTTGTCACATTGTGAATTCGGACTGCATCTTCACCAACGCCGCACTGAGCAATTTAAAGGGCTAAAGGGAGAATTACACTTGGTAATTTTTCTATTTCTATAGAACAATTACCCCGCAAGTAGCCGCGGGTGCATTCTAGGAACCTATACAAGTTATCTTTGTGACGGCTGCAGAACCAAGAGAGGAGTAGTGGTCAACGTTTGGCAGAGCTTGCTCTGGTTGCCTCAGCTGGTTTATTATTAGATACAGAATGAAAAAATTGGGATGAGCTGATGCAGAAGTATCACTAGTCTTCTTTGTTTATAAGTGGGATGTGTGAGTGAAACAAGTTGATATGGAGGTGTTGCTCAATCTCTGTTGTAAATATTTCACCAATTCATTTCAGCATGGGTAATGTTCTCATGTGGGGACTTAAATGCCAGTAATTGTAAATTCTGAGTATCACTTTGCACTTGAGATACTTTTTTTTTTTTTTTGTGGATGCTGTAGAATTAGTTAGTGAGAAGTAAAAAAATGCAATTGCTGCATTCCTTTGTAGATTAAACAAAATATGCCAAATAGTAGCATGTAAGAACTGTTGTGCATCATTTGAGATTTCTATTATTAGAGGAAAGACCTTTGTATTAAAATCTTCTACTGCCTACTCCAGTTTCTTGCAAATTGTGTATCTTAATTTTTTTTTTTCCCAGTTTACTTTCTCCTGCCTGCATCTTTCTTACTCCCCTTCCTCATTGTATGTAATTCCTTTGTCACACACATTCATGGGTGGCTATTTCTCCTTTCAATGCAGAGAAAATCTGTAATCCTCTCCTGGATTCCGTATACTGTCATAGTATCATTGTTTTGGTAAACTTTTTAATTATTTTGAAGATCTAATCTTGCAGTAAACATGTATAGTTTTTTTTTTGTATTTAGGTGGAGTGGTTCTGCCAGCATCCACCACAGTATCTGCATCACTTGTTTATTCTTAAAAGAAATGTTTTTCAATGCCTTTGGGAAATATGTCTTATGCACTTCTGGTTGAGGATCATGATGTGCACATTCATTAAACTAGTTTTCAAGAAGCAACTAGAGAGTAAACTTTCCAATCACAGCATTTGGAAGACGAGAGAAGAAGCAGAAAGAGCAAGAAAACCCGTAAGTGATACAAGTTTCTTAGAGCTTCCATTACAATGGGTACAGCTCAAATCTACTTCATCTACCCTTTCAACCCTGCCCCAGTGTCCTCATAATGGTAAGGACTACAATTACTTGTGTTTCTTTTGCCAAGTGGTTTTGTTTAATATTTAACCTTTTGAAAAGGAACAAAGTTCACTTAGTCCTCCACTTTATCTTCTTTTCTTATTCTTGATCATTATCAGCTGACTTTAGAAAGGCTACAGAAGATGTTAACTGTTAGCTGTTGGATGGACAGGAAAATCATAACTTATCCTATCCATCCAAGCCAGGATTTTAATTCAAGTTTTGAGTCCATTATGTTACCACCAGTTACATTCTTGACACCACTGTAATGAGGTAATGACTTCATTCAAAGGTATGAATTTTAAATGATGCACACAACAGGCTTCTATCTGCTAAGCTTTTACTTAACATAGCTTCATCTGTAAAGTAATGCAGATATTTCATCTCTGTTTGAGCTGTTTGTTAACAAAGTCCTTTTACCACAAAAACAATTGACAGTAGACAGTCATTACGTCTTACTCTCACTCTGAAGTACTTCCAAGTTTCAGTGTTGTCATGGATAACACTGCATATTTTATGCCTAACAATTAAGCAAGTCTGAATTTAAATCAATGGATGGCAAGCATATATAGCTGTCCTATTGACATTCTGAAGTTACCTGATGATTATCTAGGATAGTCCATGACCAGAGGAGTAAATTGTTTAGTATGTTCCTTTGCACTGGGATGAATATTCCACAAAGGTGCAAGTAATCCATAATATTAAAACAAGTATCCAGTATGAATATTAATCATGAGTATTTGGATCAGTTACACATTAAGCCTCATGTGTGAAGGAATATTAAAATGGGTACTGAGTATGACTGTTTGTATTCAGATCATGCAGAGGCTAGGATGTGAAGAACACCTGTGAATATGAAATGTAAGCTTTTAGATGCTTTATTCAGGCAATCCTGGGGGTTTGTTAGTTAGTCTAGAATAATCTTGCTGGTATAATTCCAGTGACAGGAAAAGCACAGTTATTGCAATTACTGCAGCCATCAATACTGAAGCACATTCCTCACATCAGTGAGAAATTTTGTATAAATCCTGGATGGGAGACTTGTAGTGATCAGTGTCCAAACTCAAGGATTGGATTGACACATCAGGACACAGATAGCAATAATTTATTAGGCCTTAACACATATGGGTCAGAACCCCAAGTTTCTACTTCCCACATGTCACTGATAAACAAGTGAGATGGCCAAGATATATTTGCCAATGTTACATCGGAAAAAATGTACACACACACACACACACACACACACACACACACACACACACACTTGGCTCACAACAGAGAAGGCCTGGGTTTGAGTCCCAGGGGGCAGTGAGGCAAATGGGCGAGCCTCTTAACATGTAGTCCCTGTCCACCTACCAGCAAGTAGGTATGGGATGTAACCCAAGAGGTTGTGACCTTGCTGTCCTGGTATGTGGTGTGTGAGTGATCTCAGTCCTACCCAAAGATCAGTCACTATGAGCTCTGAGCTTTTTCTGTAAAGTAACAGCTGGCTGGGTGACCAGCAGATGGCTGTAGGTGAACACATGCACACATAGTCTCACACACATACACACACACACACACACACTACAATGATATGACAATGATATGCAGCAGGTATAAAATTCATACTATAATGCCCATGCACTAGACTCTTCACCTTCAGCACTGGGTTTGGAATTCCTGGTCAAGAAAATAATGAGCACTAAAAGCCAGTGGTGTGGGAAGTGCTCTGAGTGGGGTCTGACCCAGGATCACAATGGTTTCTCCAAAAAAACACTCCAACATACTATACCCAAAATCTACTCCAATCACCAGCTCCTCATTCTAACCAGCAACAAATTTAACTGAAAACCTCACTACAGGCTAATCTTTAATATTTGTTTTTAGGTTTATACAAGTGTGTAAAGTTTGGCAGTTTGATCAGAGGAGGGGTGGATACATTCACAGCACCTGTACTGTGAACTTGTCCTGTCTCTGATCAAAACCTGACAAGCTGGATCACACGTGGATGCTGTAGTCAGTGGGGGGTCGAGGAGGGAAGGCCGGCCGTCTGGAATGTGGCAAAATGTACAGAGTTAGTATGTCTACTGCTCTTCCTTCAACATAGCTGTATGCAGAAAAAATCCTAAACCAAAGGATACATAAACATTTTTAGATATAAATTCACCTGGGAATTTTTAGCTATAAATTCACCTGGGAATTCTCATTTTTATCAAAGCAAGAAACTTTCCAAAAATCATTTTAAATGTTTTGTAATATTTGTCATTATGCAAGTATCCAGCAACTGGAAAATGTCAGGAGGTACCTTGTTTTTAAAATACCCAGCTCTCATGTCTTTTCATTACCTTGGAAGTGTTTAAAATTGCAAAATGTATTAAAATATGAGAGTGTACCAAAGAAGACCAAGTGTCATAAGTGTAAGGTAATGAATAACTCTTGTAATGGAATGACACAATGGGCAAGGCTGACTGACCAACATCCTCTTAGATCTAATCAATACTCAGCTCAGATGGTAAAATGTGTCCAATCAGCACTAATCAGAAATTTAATTCTTGGCTGCTCCCTCTCACTATTTTTTAAAATTTTTTGAATGAGTTAACTTGTCTGCTGCTACTTTTGAGGACTCTTGCTTTGGTAGATGTAGATCTAAAGGTAAAAATGAGAGGGAGCAACTGAGATATTGAATCCCTGGTGAAATATATGTTCAATTTTACCACTATAATAACTATGAAGACCCTGATAGCTATTATTTATCCTTAAAAATATTTTCCCACTATATGTAAAGTATTTAAGACATGGATGAAGTTGGGAGGTGAGTGCAAAATTTAACTTGCTCATGCTATGGGTGTCACATTCTGTGCTGCCTCCTTGGTACCACTCTCAGATTGAAAGTTAGGAATTATGTGAAGAAAAAGATCCCAACTATGAGTACAACTGACAACTTTCGTCAAACATGAATTTTGTCAATCATAGTTGAAATCTTTTCAAGTCACTCCCAACTTGTGACAGTTGTATAGGCTAACTGTGGTGTGTCAGCATTGTCTTGAACATAGCATCAATCTGAAATATGGTGAGATGAAATGAGAGAGGGATGTATTCATTTTTATTTACTCATTGTAACATTCATTCCTTGCTACATTCCTACAACAAATATCCCCTAAAATGCATTCTGTTCATCCCTTGTATACACCATCCTAACTAATGCTGCTCTATCTTTTTCTTTTTACCGACATCTTTTGCATTTTCTCATCTTCCTAAGCATTTCTTTGTGAACTTGAAACTGTTTTTGGTCTCCTACCACTAATTGTCATCTGTATGCTATTTATTAACTTTTGCCAGCTCAACTTCTTTCACCAGATGGAATCTTATATTTACTCTACAGCCATACTTCATATGTGTAGCTGCCCGAAGGTAGCTAAAGGATTTTAGACTCACACGGTGACACAAATCATTTACTGCATTTGGTCAAACCTGAAGACATACATAATAACGTAATATAAACATAAGATGTGTGTAGCACTACTAACCATTACATACTGTATCACCATAATGCATCTCTAATCATGGATTATGACAATTAGGGCAACCGACCCTCATAATACAGATGTGGTGGAACTCGCGTATTTCGGGTCTTAAGGAGGCCTGTCACCAAGCAACACCTGCATCTATATTGTAGTGGTCCAATCTTTCCTCAAGTAGTCACACCCAAATGTGGTGGCAGTACGAAGGGATCTGTCCCTCTGGGCTTCGTCCCTACTGGCCCTTGGTGCCTCACACCCAAACGCAGTGGCATTACAAAGGGATCCGTCCCTCTGGGCTTTCATTCCTACTGCCCATCTCACCCATAGGTCTGTGATAGTTCACCACTCCCGTATGTCACCATCCCTCCTTATCTCGCTTTACTGCTGTGTCCACACTTTTTCCAGCAAACACGATCCTCACTACCACAATGTAATTACCTTACATCTTCACCACTCATTCTCAGTTTCATTATATCTCATTTACTTAACTTTCATAGCACCAAAACTTAATATATTAGACCAGAACTTAATATACTACTTCACTCTAATTCTCATAACACAGAACATGTTATTTAGCATACATGTTTGTTTTGTCTTTACACCTCTTTCTTCCATCATTACTTCCATAACCGACAGTACCGCTGTTGGCAGTAACAATATGGATACACCTTTTTTATATATACAACCAACTGTATTTACTTTACCATTCACTACAAAGTGTTATTGCATAGCACACAACATTCAAACAACTGCCATTCTCCTTTCTCAGTCCCTGATCTCACTCTTTCACTGCCTCCTGTGTACCTTCCAACTTCCCAACATCTAATTGTTCCGAACTTTAAAACTTACTTGCTCCTTACTTCCTTCCAACCTTTACCTTCAACTGGTAAATTCAAATTGTACTTTTTTTTTCTTGATACTTTTTACAATCATCAGTCTTCCACATTCTTACTTGAACCACATAATTCTTTCACTCCACCTGCTTTGCTTCTCAGTTATATATATACTCTTTACATGTTCATTATATTATTTTCAATCATCAACTCATCCATTACATAATCCTCCCAGTCTTTCTCCATTTTTATTTTTCTATGCCCCAGATGCACTATGGTTGGTATTAGATTAATAATAATAATAATAATAATCTCGGTTAACAACAATACAATAGCAACATCTACAGCTGAGGTTGGACATGGTTATTTGGTAGCTTGGTACTATTTATGATATCTCTGATACATAAAGTAAAGTTATACATTGAGAGTGATTGAGTGCCACAAATTAAGGACCAGGACTAAGGTAATATGTCAGCAAACTGACATGAACAAAGTTACAGCACACCACATGGTCTCCAAGTTTTTCTATCAGGAGTGCATGAGATAGCCACAAAAACTGACACCCGGGAAAAGCACTGGACTCTGTTCCTTCAGCTGTCTTGTTGTAATTTTGTGATTTTGCTCTGATTCTCACCTTATGTAAGCCAAATTCCTTTAGCTGTCTTGTTGTAATTTTGCTCTGATTCTCACCTTATGTGAGCTATCACCTCTTATGTTTGTGGCGGGGCATCTCACGCTTCTCCGAAACCTTAACTTGGAGACCATGAAGTGTATAATAACTTTAATTATTCATGCCAGTCTGCTGACACATTTCCTTAATACTGGGCTTTAATTTGTAACAATCACTCTCACTGTATTAGCCTCACTTGTGTATGTTTCAGATATCAGGAGAAATTTGCAAATGCAAATATGTTTTGTTACACACAGCAAGATATAAAGATAGTGAGAAGAATAACAAAGCAGGAAGGAGAAAGATAAAAGAAAGGAAAAAGAGAGTGAGACAGCAAGAAGAAAGATGTGTCAGTGATAGGTTAAGGAATGCACCAAGAAGTTACAGTAAGACTTAAATAAATTGTGTTTCTTCCCCACCCAATTCTCTGCATTCCCAGTCCTTTTTGAGAGTTAGAATTGCATGGACATGTAGAGGAAGAGTTGTTCTTTCCCATGGTGTAATTGTTTTTACCCAGCCCCTCAAATAAAGCCCATAGAATTTTTTAAACAAATGTTTTGTTGGAAGGGAGAGCACCGTAGTGAGTGGAGCATCCAGCAGGGTGGGAGGCAAGCCTCTCATTCCCACCAGTTCTCCCCCTTTCCCTCCACTCCTCTTTCACATGATTTCACCTGTATGCATTCCCCATGAGCAGTGTGGGAGAATCCAGTAGCATACTAGATCTCATAGAGGATAGATGCAGTGCAAGGAGGCCTATTTAACATGTGATAGGAAGGACACATTAGTTTACACCTATGGGTGGGATTACTGCATGCCGCATTATTACAGTAGGGTACACAACAACAAACATGATTCATTCAAGTGTAGCGTTCATTATGGCAAATGTGCATTATGGTGACTGAAGAACCTATGGGAAAAAAATTAATTGGTTCCAGGGAACCATAAAATAACACAATCCCGAGTTTTGTACCGCTTTGACAAGTATAGGTCACATTTACTTATTGTTGGTATCACGTGTATACATACAGTAAACCCCCACAATTGGAGAATGAGACTGATTGAGAACGAAAGTGGAATTACATATACAAGTGAGAAAGGATTGAAACAAAAATGACGTAAAATGAACAAGGGGGAGAAAGAGCGAGGTATCACTCCCTAGTCCCTTGTCTTTGACAGATAACAGGGAGGGGAGGTGACAGGGAAGGAGGTTTGAGACAAGACGAAAGGAATATAAGGGAGGAAGGGACAAGCACCAGATAGGTGAGCAGTTGCTCGCAAAGCTGGTTAAGTTTGTTATTCCGAATGAATTTTTATTAAAATTTCAGTGCTCACACAAATGGCAAGTTCATCTTGCCAGTTTTTGGTTTGTTATTGTGATTAAATATTTATCTAAATCCCAGTGCTTGCACAAGTGGCAAGTTCCAATTAAATATTGATCGAAATTTTAGTGTGTAATTGCAGTTGTACATTATAATAATGACTGTGTTGTTGCATACCCTACTGCATATTGAATACTTGTAAAGCCCCACAGGAGGCCAGTATTTTGGACAGTCTTAAGTTGTATTTCAAGGTTGTGTCAAGGCTCTTGTGTGTCTGCTGCTCCTGCAGGCTAGAGAAGTGACTCCACCTGCAATCTGTATTGTTTGGCTGTCCACCATATTTGTGTCATTGTATTGAGTATTGTGACAGGAACAGGCCCAGTCCTCTCCCACCTGTCTGCCTAAGTGCAGAGTCTTCTTGCTATGGATCTGAAATGTGTTTGAGTGTTGTGAATATTGTGCGTGTATGAGTGTTGTGAATATTGTGCGTGTATGAGTGTTGTGAATATTGTGTGTGTATATTTGTTAAATGGTACTAAGGTCCTGGCTTGTGGTCATGCTCGTCCAGAGTTATACAATATTTCAGCTCAGCTACAGCTGTCTACTTTCTTTTCAGATTTCCACCAGTTTTATAGAAGATGGGAGTCTATGTTCTGAAAGATTGTAAATATGCTGTCATCTGGCCAGAGTGCATAATATTTCTTTTGGACAGTGGTTGGTTTCATTACTGTGGGTGGTTTGTCCAACAGGATATTGCTCTCCCCCTGTGTGTACATCATCTATACTGATACGAGCCTCGTACACTGTCTATCCCCTAGTATATGGCTCATTGGTTCTTTCTAGTTTGGATAATTGAATTAGCATTTGTTATACTCCCTTCTCAGTTAGTGGGTTAAACTGAGTGGTGACCTCATAGATTCGATACTTGCTGGCAACGATCAGATGCCTGATTTGTTATATTTGTGGCCTCCACTAAGCTATGTAGGAGGTAGCTTAAAGAAGCTGACCTTTAGTGCAGGCCAGAGTGAGTGGCAGCTGTGAGAGGGGCTGAACCTTGGTCATAACAGTATGCATTACTCAAAGCAGTGCAGGGGTAGGAATGGATGCACTTGATAGGAAAAATCACATGCTCTCTAGGCAAGCAAAATCAATTTTTTTTTTTTTTTTTTTTTTTGTGTTAACCAAAGCAACTGGAAAGAGCTCAAGTGTTGCCATATAGCAGTGATTTTTCCTGCACAGCTATTCATGGTAAAAACAATTGCAAAATAACAGACATGCTAGTTGGCTGCACGCAACTTGCCACAGTCTAGAGCTGCTTGACTGTCAATTATTACATTCCCAAGTCTAGCATTCTGATCTCCCAGCATTTGCTACATTTGCTCTAAAGTCTTAGCAAATACTAACAATATTGTTAAAGAACATTTCAACTTCTTCTTCATCCTTTTCATAATGAACACCATGCCAACATGCATTCCCGAACATCCATACATCTCATCCCAGTTTCACTTTCATCCACACACAATCTCACAAACAAGGTCATCCCTTTTCTCCTTCCTCTCTACATGCCTGATCTCTTTCTATGCATTCTCCAAACTCACATTCGTCCTTCTTTTTCATCTTTGTGTCACATGGAATCCCAATCAACATTATACAATCAAAATTACAGAATTGAAAATATTTTTCATTATGATCAACCCCTTGAAGTTATAAGAAACAATGTTTGATTAAATAAATAAGCACAACTTTCGTTTGATTTCCTTACACATTATTATTAGTATTATGATTAGAGATTTCCTTACACATTATTTTTAGCATTATGTACCTGATTAGATTTTATCTATATTCTATGTAATTAATCAAGTGGTTCATGCATTTCCAAGGTTTCCTCCATGTCATTGTTTCATCAAATAATACACATGACTAAACCACTACTACCTTTACACACCACCATGCAATACTTTATCATGTATGAATCTTGCAGCAAGTACTGCATTGTCTTCACTACAAGCTCTGACTGAAGCAAAAGAATCTTTTCCACAAGGTAGAATTTATGCATATTCAACAAGTACCACATTCATTTGCCAAGTGTTACTATTTGTAGGTGAAGAAGAAGATTGATCCAAGAAGAATTTATGCATATTTAACAAGTACCACATTCATTTGCCAAGTGTTACTATTTGTAGGTGAAGAAGAAGATTGATCCAAGAAGAATTTATGCATATTTAACAAGTACCACATTTATTTGCCAAGTGTTACTATTTGTAGGTAAAGAAGAAGATTGGTCCAAGAACCTATCTAAACTTGTGAGAGTCAAATACAGCATCTGCAGTGTGCCACATCAGACGTGCAGCAAAGGACTAATAGTACTACACACCAGGCACTGCTCATTCAGCTTCCCTTTCAAGCGCTCATATGCACTCAATGTAGCCAAATACCTACCAAATTAGAAAAGTTAAGGATAAATGATAAAGGATGATATTCTCTCAGTTGTACACCTAATGAGGTCAAACCTAACATTGCGACTGTCCAGCTGCTTATCTACACCGTCAAGTCACCTGGAGCTTGTTGAAAAGAGGGCATTATATACAACCAAGTCATTGCACTGCTCTATCCTTTTCTGAGATTCATTTATGTGGTTTCTCACTCGTATATACATCAGCTAGACAGTCACAATTAAACTCAGGAGCTAAGGAATAGATGATCACCTGATACTGTTTGAAAACAAAGCTTATGGTTTTCAAAGCTTCTGGTGGATGATCTTGCATCTACCTTAATCCCTTCAGCAATACCTACCTACACTAATATCTGCTGTGGAAAAATCAAGCCCATATGGAGAGAAGCTTTTTTCTTTGCCCTACACTTCACACTGTAATGAAGTCAGTGTTAGGTAGCAAAGGCTCTATCTTTTATACCTAATGAATACATAGCTGATTATCAATGTCACTTTGCCTGCATTAAATACCAAGTACCACACAACAATCACCACCTAATTAACATAACACCAGATAATCAAACTGTCAGCATCAGAGCTCGTTGAATTTCCCCAAACCCATAGTACAAACAACGGTCACCCACACAATACACTCCCATCAGTTTTATCCTCCCTGACTGTGGCCCCCACCTGCCATGCTGCTGTGGCCTTCCCTTGTGACCTCCCTGTCCTGGGTCTCGGTCACACTCTGCCTCTGAGAGCTCACGGGAGTCAGAGAACCCAGTCGGGGGACGAAGGGGCCCCCCAACCGCCCCTTCCACAGAGTACACGCTGTCCAGGGTACTGCTGGGCCTGAAGGGAGGGGGCAGGGGTGGTGGTCACAGCAGGGAGATGGTGGTGAGGGAGGGAGGGAGCTTGGTAGTGTGGAATGGTGGTGAAGGAGATAGGTAAGGAGATTTAGGAACTGGATTTTATAGTGGTAGGACTGCTTGGACAGTAAGAGAGGGGAGTGGTTGTGAGGAATGGAATTGTGACAGTAAAAAGAAACTGGATACTGTGGTGGGGGTGGTGGTGGTGGAAGGGGTAGTAGGGAGGATGTTGAAATAATCACAACAGGCTAGTAAGGGAGGAAGGGAGAGTGAAGTAGGGATAATGGGCTGTGTTAGGAGAGGGTTAGGTAAAGAGTGAAGGTTCTTTTTGACTATCCTCATATCACAAGGATACTTATTAGTGTGTGCGTGACATGGATCAAGCTGTGAGGGACGTGAGGCTACACTGAGAAAAACAAAATGACATGTGCAAACATGACCCTCTTTTTACACCCCTCCAAGCTCTGATCATGCCATCCTCTCCCAGTCTCTCTCTTCATACCAACCCCTGAGTTCTAATCATGCTACCATTTCATTTATTTTCACCTCCCTTTGCCCCAAGTCCTAATCATGCCTTCCTATCATGAAGAATGCCAGCATGATGCAAACAAGGGGTCTGGTGTATAGAACATGGCTATGAAGAGTATAGAGTAACATACAGGCTGCACATTGCTCATGTAACAAACTATGTACCAATTAGCTACATCTTGAAACAACACATAGGAAAATAGAAAACATAATAACATCTATGGGAAAGATGCTCCCAGTGGACTCCAATTCATCACACTTGGGAATTTGACACTTGATTGCACTGAAAACATGTAAGTTATTAAAAAAGTTAGAGTATACAAAACACCATATATAATTGGTCAGCATGAAAGTTATCCCCATGGCACACTTACATCTCACTATTCCATTGAACTTTATGGTACTGAGTTAAACTGCAATAAGTTAACTTTGGTGAATCCACTAGGGGCATGCTAGGAAGTTTCTCTGACTGGCCTGAGTCAAAGGGAAGCAGAAAGATGGTATAGGAATGAGAAAAAGGGCACTAAACGTTCACCTCAGGCCCTGTGCAGGTGGTGGAGCAGGTGTACAGGCATGGAGTCTGTGAGAGGCATGCTGGGGGTGGGTGGGGGGAAGGTGCTGTGGTCGGCGGGGGGGCACAGGGGACCGTTCGTCATTGCTCTCAGTGCTGGAGTCTGGCGGGTGGAAGCTGAAGTCAGCACCTGTGTGGAGCAATACAGATTCAGCACATACACTTGGGAACCATTTTGTGTCAAGATATTTTATTCACATTCATTCATGCATTTCATTATTTTTTCCACTTAGTCCTTTGTTCGGCTTTCTGGGACACTATTTAGCATAAGTAATCACTAGTGCCCATTATGAAGGCAGCAACATCATAGACATTTCAAGAATAATCCTGTCTTCCATTAAACTCATGCCTCTGTTACTAAATAACTCTATGGTTAATTCATGTAAATGTCGTATGTACAGTCATGCAAGGGCATTAAGAAACACACCCATGGATGATGAAAATCCATTTATATCTGATACCACCATAAGAAAAAAGCCTGAACCCCTTACTCCCTTACATAGATTAGGAAAAGTATGTGCATGTTTAAAAGCACTTCATTTTGTTTAAAAACTAAAAGCTAAGAAAAACTGGCCTCATTACACAACTTGTCCCAGCTCCCTTTCACCTTATGGTTTAAACCTAATATCATCACAGCAACAAAATTATAAATGTTCTATAACGTTGAACTGTACACTTAATTCCCCAAAGACATAGATCCTTCAAACCATGTGACTGCAAAAGTATGCTGGAGATATCTACATGGCAGTAAAATCCAAAAGATTCAGACCCTGGTTGTTTAAGAATTGCTTTGCTGCACTCTTGCTGTCAGAGTAAGTATGTAGTTATTGCAGTGGTGGTGGCAGCAACAGCTCTTATGTTATATCCCCTTGAGATTATTCTCCTTGTTAAGTAAGGTACACAATGTTTTATCTGTAACTCCAGAAACCTGACATTTTCTTTGATGTTATTTGCACACAAAAGCCTGTATTCACTAGCAAGCAGTAGTGGTAGCAATCAGTAACTCAAGGCCATTATTCAAGATTTATTTTCCTAAGACAAATTAAAGGTTAATGAAGTCTAAATTAAGAGCTGATGCATCAGGAATGTGTAATACATAGCTTTTTTGCCAATGTGATATTGTGCAATTATTGTACAAAATGGGACATCCTACCAAAATGAGTTACAGAAACACATTTTTCCAATGTTTCCTTTTGTCATCCACTATTGTACTTCCCTTTTTAAATGTAAATCTAATAACTTCTCTCTCTAACATAATTACAACTTTATTGATAAAAAAAAAAACTGGAAACAGGAAAAACAAAAAATACATGTATCCCTTGTTGATGTGCTTCCCACCAAATTATTGTATTATACTTGCTCCATATCAATCCTAGCATATTGATTACAATGTATTAATATTTTCATGGAAATAAATTTGCCTTAACTGGAATACTGGGATATGCAGATGTCAAAGATGCAGTTAATCTTATCATATGTATAGAACCCTTGGAAGAAACAAGAATTGGGCTACCTATGTTAATAAAACTAAAGTGGTGCACATAACAAAATGACAGTTAAAAACTGACAGTAACCAATGATGGGCCTTGTGAGATGGCTTAAAAATTAAAATATTTGGATTATACTACAAAATAAAAATGACAAAAGTAAATTAGTTAAAGCATTAATTGCAGCAGATAATAGGTGTTTCTGTAATGTATGAGATATGTTATGACAGGGTGTAAAATAGAAAGAGTAAAGGATATAATTATGAAGCCGGATATATGAAGCCATTACGAAGCCCATTCTACCATACTGATGTGAGACATGAATGACAACTGTGGAGATGGAACAAAGATTAATGGTATTTGAAAATATGGTGCTAGGAAGATTCTGAGCCCAACCCTAGATGAAGAAACAAAGTGGAGAAGACACAACAGGGAGCTGAGGAAGATACATGCTAAGCTTTCATTGACATGCTGTGAAAACTAGATGATTGAGGTCAGCTGGACATGTTGCTTGAATAAGATTACCAACTACAAGAAGAGTGTGGAATGGAAGAAGACAACCTGGTGGACCAGTGAAGAGATAAAAGATAAAGAATGATCTGGAGAAGATGAGGACAGTAGATTGGCAAGAGCAGAGAAATATAGCACAAGATAAGAGAAAGACAGCAAGAGCTTAGTTATGATTCTGCAAGAGGACTGACAGCCACCAGATATACATTTATGTGCATGGTCATTCAAAATGCAATTTATGATTTAAGCAGATGGGTCTTGCAGCTGGCAGGCACCAGAGTTACCTCTGCTGTATAAAGTATTGTAAACAAAAGGTTGTAACATGTGATGATCTTCCTTATGCACCACTCAGCCATACAAGGATTTGGTCAAGTGTAGGGGGTTACAAATTGCTGCAATACAAGAGGAATGAGTTGTTTGGGGCAAATTACCAATGCTCAGGCGGAGAGCAGTGATGCTGGGTATGGTGCAAACATTCTCATTATATGCATGAAGCACAGGCACTTATGGCAACATTAACTTGACTCTTAAGTGCAAACACAAAAGATGTAGACACTACATAGCTCAGGTAAATGTGAGAATAAAAAATGTGTGGGTGATGAGCTGGAAGTATTGTGGATGGCTGTGAAAGTGCTTAAGGCCTATAATTGCCCAGAATGCGTGTTCTTAATATGTTGGACCTGATAACTCCTATGTTCCAAAGACTAATGCCCAGACTGTGTTGAAACACTGTTGAGTGAAGTAGGTATAACTGATGTGGCTGAGGCTATGACCTGTTACAAGAGTTTCCATTGTGTCCATGCCCTTGTACAGAATATTGCTCAAAACAATATGTTGCTATGCTGCATGCATGTAATGTGTCTCCTTCATGCAATGAGCAGTGCTAAAGGCAAAGCTCTCTGGCAAGAGTACCTGTGCCTTTAGCCAACAAAAGTTCCATTTGACAAGCATTCCCCAAACTTTTTGGTTCACAACCCCTTCTAGCTAACTAAAGTACATGTTTATGATCTCCAGAGTAGCAATAATTATGACCAAAAAATTGAACTGCTATTTATATATGTCATAGTTTATATAAATTTAAGTAAGATTTATTAAACATAGCAGTGCAATATAAATCCTCAGTTTATTCTAAAACTAAAAGCATTTCCATAACATCAAATGATGCCCAATGATCTCTGCCAGAATCTTTAAGGATTCCTTTGACAGCTACAAAGTTGAGTTTGAAAACCACTGCATTAGATTACTTGGAGCAATTTCAAAAATGTGGCTCTGGTTGTCATCTCTTTTCTAGGTACATTACATACGTACCTTCCAGCCTCATCACATGGATCTACCTCTTCATCAGTGTCTACATCTGCCTGCAGTGTACTGTATACCCAGTCTTGGCAGCACTTTTGAGTAATACCTTTGATTGAGAGCAATAAAGGACCCTGCCAACTCTACAAGCTATTGGCATTATCAGCTATCATGTCCAAGGTGATGATGGTGGTGGTGGTGTAGACCACATTTGTGACTGTCTTGCATAAGCTCCTAGTGACTTAAGTGAATAATTTAAGAAACTTATCTCAGGCAATGAACAAGACTAAGACGTGTAGTGTGGAAGTGAAGGTTCTCCTTGCCAAGAACAATGGCAGGCCTTACACTGCACCTTCTTCAGACTCCCTATACTTGTTAAGGCTACTGCAGCATGTCATCTGTGGTATATGGCAATGAGTAAAGATAAAGAATGCATAATTATCTTGGACAAACATGATGTATATAGGGATACATATATTGCTGAAAGCTTAAGGACCCTACTTTAATCCTTAAAATGGCTAAGATAACACCTTTTATGCGTACATAAAAGGTGTTTCTCAATTACCTGAATCGATCAGAAAACAAGAAAAAAATTTAAATTCTTGGCACTGGTGGTACATTTTAGTTTAAACCTTTGGTATTTGGGAGGGTCAGGAAAGCTAAGTGTAAGAATATTTATGAGTTAATGGTGATTAATTATGTAGTGTCTGATCACCATCTGATCATGCTCAATGGTGTCTTGGTGGCGTGTGCAAGTGGCCTTGTCTTGCTCTCTGAGTTTTGTGGCTTATTTTCTCTTGCCTGTGGGCTGAAATACCCTGAAGATGGTGATGAGTGTATGTGGTTCATGCGAGGAGAGTGTGGCAAACAGGCAAAGGGCTGTGGCATGCAAGAGATGCATGGCTTAGTTCCATGTAGCTTGTGTGGGCATGAGGGAGGCCAACATGAAGGTGCTGGGGTTCGAGCTTCTGGTGTTCCTATGCAGGGAATGCCCGAGCAAAAAGCCTCAATGAGTACAGGAGCCAGAATGAGGAAAAAGAAGAATGAAGAATGCAGCAGAGCATCCAGATGAAAACCTGATGGAGGAGGCAGAAGCACAGATGACTATGACTGAAGAGAGAAAAGACCAGTAAGAAGTGGCTAAAATAGACAGACGCCCAAGGAAGAAGAGAATGGTGATCAAGAAATCCCCAGTACGTGTCACTGGAGACAGCATGGTAAGGAAAACTCCCGACTTCGTGAGAATGGAAATTGAGTGCACCAGCATGAGAGGTGCTAAGATCCAAGACATCAAGAGGAAAGTCAAGGAAGAAGTGCAAGAAATGGAAGGAAGAAGCCTGCTAGTGACTCAAGGAGGAGGCAACAACTTAGTAGAGACAGGTGCTGAAGAAACAGTAAAGGAAGCGATAGAAGCAGTGAAGGCAGCAGAAGAAGGCACCAGAAGAAAAGATGTGTGTGGCTGTGGTGGGGGTCCTGTGGCGCCCACAGGAAGGAGTGCAGTACAAGAAGGTCAGAAGAGAAACAAACCACAAGATATGCATGGAACTCATGAAGGTCAAGATGAAATGAATGGCAGAGAAGGGCAACGTGAGATTCCTAGACATGGATGGGATCCTCAACCAGGACAAATTCTATGGGAGAGACTGGGTCCACCTCAACCACAACAGGAATGAGAAGCTAGGACATCGACTGGCCGAGTGGATGAGGGCGAGGCAGGTGTGCTGTGTGGATGAGGCATGATGAGGAGGACCCACTGATGTCAGCGAACATGGAAGAGAAGAGACTGACCAGGCGAGTAAATGTGTGAAGATTGGCTGTAAGAATGTGAGAGGATAGGGTACGGGCAAGTTTGAGGATGTATGCAAGGAGCTCAGTGAGTGGAGGTTCGACTTAGTCGGGTTCACAAGATTCACCTGAGAGATGATGTACGAATGGAGGAATGAGAGTATGTTATGATTGGAAAGGGGCATAAGACAGAGGAAACACTGGGAGGAGGCATAGCCCTACTCTATAAGAAAGAAAGGGGACTGAAAGTAGAGGAGATTGATGTGGGGGAGTGTACAGGTAGTGAGGATGTGCTTGCAGTCAGAGTGGAATGCATGGTTGGTCGTGGCAGACCAGAGAAGCTGGTACTGGTGATAGCGTACATGACTTTCATGGGTGAAAGAGCAGAGAGGGAAAATAGGAGGAAGTATGACATACTTAAGGAAGTTGTGTGAGAGCATGGAGAGGAGAGAGTGCTAGTTATGGTTGACATGAATGCACATGTGGAAATGCTGGGGGAACAGGTGAACAGGAATGGTGAAATGCTTGGGGAGTTTGTTGATGAACTGGAGCTGGAAAATCTGATTGTTACTTTGGCTGAGGGGCGTGTGACCTGGAGTGCAAGAGAGCAGGAATCGGCAATTGACTACATGTTGGTGAATGGAAGAATGCATGAAATTGTGTCACATATATGAATAGATGAGGATGGTTTGGTTGATATTGTGTCTGATCACAACATACTGGTTGTGGAGTGCTTGATGCAGGGTGAGAATGAAGTGAAAGTGGCAAGTAAGAAAAAGAAGTGGAGACTGAGAGATGTAGGGTGGGAGAACTTTCAGGTTGATCTGAGTGTGAGAAGCTGGGATGATGAAAGTGTGCATGACATGGAGCATCTGAATGAGAAACTGGATGAGGACGTGAGGGATGCTGCTGAGAAAAAGTTGAGAAAGTTGATGGTGTAGATAGGGTTTGTGAAAGTAGGTAGAAGAAAGAATGTATGTAAACCATGGTGGAATGATGAAATCAGAGTTTTTAGGAAGGAGCAAAAGAGAATGAGTAGACATTGTAAATGGCTGAGGAAAAAGAGGCATGAAAGCAATGAGGCAGAGAATGAGTACCAGAATGCATGGGCAGCATATGTGAAGCAGTAGCGGTTGACAAGATGAATGATAATGAATGCTAAAGTGAAGAGCAAAAGGAGTGTGATTCAATCTTTAAGGGAGAAAGGTACGAGTTCATGAGAGGAAAGAATATGTCAGGCAGTGTTGGTGTGGAGAGTCTGAAAGTTGATGGTGTAGTTATAACAGAGAAGGAGGGAATCAGGAAGGTAATCAAAGGGTTCTGGAAAGAAGTAGGTGGGGTAGGTGAGATGTTTAGTGTGAGAGAAGAATGTGTGACACTGAAAAGGAAGAATGCAGATGAAATGGATGAAAGAATCAGCAGGGAGGAAGTGGAGAGGTGTGTGAGAAGGCAGAAGAATGGCAAGGCAGCAGGTCTAGATGATATACCATATGAGCTCTACAAGAATGGTGGGGAGGTAGTGATTGATAGAATGACTGAATTATTCAACTGAGTGTGGGATGAAGAGAGAGTGCCAAGAAAGTGGAATGAGAACCAAGTATGTCTGTTGCATAAGGGAGGATTTAAGAGTAAGAATGAGTTGAAGAGCTACAGGCCAATTGCATTAGTGAATACAATAAAGTTTTCAGTTCAGTGTTGAATGAGAGACTGTGTAAATGGATTGAGTGTGTTGGGTGAAGAACAGAATGGATTTCGTGTGGATAGGAGAGCTAAGGACAATATGTTTGTGGTGAATGAAATGACTGAGAAGAAAAAGAAGGATGGGGTAAATTGTACTTAGGTTTTCTGGATATAGAGAAAGCTTATGATAGAGTGAACAGAGAAATGCTAGGTAGAGTCTTAGAAAAGACTGGATTGAGTGTAAGATAGTTAACATAGTGCAAAGTATGTATGTGGACACAAGAGCTAGATACAGACTAGGAGACATAGAAACAGAATGGGTGAGGATTGAGTGCAAAGATAGTTAACATAGTGCAAAGTATGTATGTGGACACAAGAGCTAGATACAGACTAGGAGACATAGAAACAGAATGGGTGAAGAGTGAGAGAGGAGTTAGGCAAGGCTGTATATTGTCACCAACCCTTTTTAGCCTGTATACAGAGGAGTTAGCAGCTAGAATGAGAAGAATGAATGTAGGGGTAAGTGTGGGATATGATAAAGTGTGTGTGCTTTTTTATGCAGATGATATAGTTGTTATGAATGAATCGGCAAATGAGCTCCAAAATTTGTTGGATGTTGTGGATGGGTATGGAAAAGACTTTAGAGTAAGGTTTAGCAGTGAGAAGGGCAAGGAAATGATTGTGAATAGGTCAGAGGATGAAAGTAATGTGGTATTGAGACTTGGAGAGAATGAGTTGAAATAGGTGCAAGAATACAAGTACTTAGGGATGTGGACGAGTCCTAGTGGGTGTGCAAAGGCAAAGAATGAAAAGATAAGTATGGTAAACCAGTGGGAAGGTCGATTGGGAAGGGCAGCAAGGATGAGAGCGAGTAAGTATGATGTGTTGAGAGAAGTGTGGAAGTGTGTGGCTGTGCCAAGTATAATGTATGATATGGATGTGATTGCATGGAATGCGAGTGAAACTGACAAGTTAAAAGTGGGCCAGAATAGAGTAGCAAGGATGGCACTGAGTGCACCAAGGTACACAGCAGTAGAAACCTTGAGAGGTGATATGGGATGAAGCACCTTTAGGGAAAGACTCTCAAAAACAACACTTAGGTACAAGATTAGGCTTGAGAGAATGGATGACGCAAGAATAGCAAGGAAGGTGCACCTGTGGAATGAAAGTGGAAGCAAATGGAGGAAGAGGTGAATGAGAATGACAGACAGGAATGGATTACAAGTTGTGTCGGCGATGAGAATGGCTGGGAGGAATCAAAATGAGCGTGAATGGGTGGTAACAAGAGGAGACAGAGTGGGAGCTGAGGCAGAGTGGGAGCTGAATGGGATGTGAGAAAATGGAAGAATGAGATAGACAAAGAAGTGAAATGTGTGGGACTGAATGAATGGAAGAATGAGATGGAAAGAAAGAAGACCCTGGAATGCTACAAGAAGAAAGGGGCCCTGAGGTATGAAAGGTGGTGTGATGGAAGCCTGGGTCTGAGTCCCGCAGCAGAGTGCCAGATTTGTGACATGGGAGAGGATGAGACGGTGGAACATGTGGTGCTGGAATGTGTGAAGTATGCCAGAGACAGGAATGAGATGTTGCAAGTGATACGGACTGAGTTAGGGCATGACAGGAATGAAAGAGTGGAGAAGACAGGAAAGGAGTGGATAGAAGGCAGAAGAAGGGCTGGGACTGTGTAGAGAGGCGAATGAAAGGATGAGTGAGGCGGTGAAAGAATTTCTGGAGAGAATGTGGTGTGCCAGATGTAAGAACAATTGGTGTAGAGGATGCTGTTCATTTCTCTTTGTTTCCCTTCTACAGGAGTTGCCGATCCAAAGGCCTGGCTTAGGAGTGATCCCAAGCCACCTGTACCATCAAGATCAAGACCAAGGGAGAAGAAGTCTGAGGTGCTGCCAGTATATGAATCACTTGCTGTCTGCAGCTGATTCAAAAGAGATATAGACAACTCATTGCAGTCTGTAGGATTGTGTGAAGATAAGAACTTCAGAGTAAATGAGATGAGTAAACTATGTACAAAGATTTTTGATAATAGGATTAATTAATATCTAGAATAGCTAGTTGCTTGATATTATGAATGATTTCAAGTAACTAAAGTTGCATGTTCCTGTGGATGGAAGAATAGATGAGATTTAGAATGAATGGAGCAAGAAAATGGTAGGGAAGAGCACAAGCTGCATTGCTGTAGGAGGGTTTTAGTTGTAATAACAACATTGTATGGGATGTAAACATGGAACATAGAAGCAAGATGGAAGAGGAGACTGAATATAATGGAAAAGTACCCAAGGATCATATATGAAACATAAGGAAGAGTTAAGAGTTTGTTCATTGAGTAGAAAGTGTTGTAAGTATGCACCTACAGAGAGGTTGATCGAAGAGCTAATGATGAAGAAAGTAACAACTGAATGCAGGCGCTTCAAGACCAAGGAGAAGACTGCAAATGTCACAAAGTGTCAGATACAAGAGGACTGTCTGTGGAACAAGTAGGAGAGGTTGTGTATGAAAAGGGTGGAGAGAAAGCATTTCTTGGTGTCAACAGGACATGGCCTAATAAAGGAACTTGGTGTAGATCTAATCACAGGGATAGTGACCAGGTCTATTATGATATAATATGGGTACACCAGTTTTGCTGTTGAGTCCTGATACACAGAGACCTTCATATAGAGAATGGTGAGACTTTCCCCTTCCTACCTGAAAACCGAAGGCCTGGTTCAATAGATTATCTTTTTTCCAAGATGCCAAGAAGCCCTCTGGCAGAGTTAATAGCCGCCAGTTTTTCGATAAACTTTTCATCAAAAACACATTTGGCTACACTGGTAAACTCAGAATTCATTGGTATACTATCTAGTCATTTTTTCTCACTACCCTTTCAGACAGCCAGTGGTGTGCAACAGGGAGGAATCCTGCCCCCTTACCTATATAATAAGCCTGCTTAAATTATCTGAATGGCACCCATCCTGATACACATATTGGTTGCCAGATATATAACGGGATCATCAATGCATTTGAGTTATTCAGATTATTTACTAGGTATAGTGTTGGCATTTAGTGCATATGCAATGTTTGACCTTCATTTGTGCCAGATGTATAGCAGTATCATTGGTATACAAAGCACCAACCCACAAAACATAACTCTTTGGGTCTGCACTCACATTTGTGAATATACTGTACATTCATACATTTGGGCACCTCATGCACCATGACCTGATGATGGCATCAGAGGGCAGACCACCTCAGTCGTAGAAAACATTACGGAATGTTCCAAAACTACCCCAGAGCCAGTGATGAAGCTGGAATCACATTCATGAGCCACTGTTACTCTATCGCGACTCGCTGTGGTCGGGGTAAAAAATAGCATTGCTCATTGCCTCCACCAAGTATTGAGTGGAAGACAAGAACAACACTGATATGTGTTCAGCATGAAGACCAGAGTAGAGCCATCTGAAAGATCCATCACCCAGCGAGATGTGTATAAAAACTCGAACGAGAAAATAGCCTCTCTCTCTCTCTCTCTCTCTCTCTCTCTCTCTCTCTCTCTCTCTCTCTCTCTCTCTCTCTCTCTCTCTCTCTCTCTCTCTCTCTTTACGGTTCCCGTGGAAGCTCGGTTGAGAAAATAACGGGCCCTGTGGAATAGTGAGAGTATAGTAACATCACCCGCTACTCCTGAACTCACCTCGCCTAAGCCGGACAGGCACCTTGTACGTGTCCCTTGGGCCGCCTCGTACCCCTCCGGGACTGCCGCTCGTGTCCTGCTCACTCTCCGACCCACCGTGGGCCTCCCCCTCCTCCTCCTCTTCCACCTCCTTCTTGCCTGCACGCCGCACGCCGCCACGCACACAGGAGATGGGCAGAGTCTGCTGGCTGGAGATGCACGCGATCTCTGCAACACGAGACAGTAAGTAAGACTTCTTCAAAAGTCACCGAGGGGAGCTGTGGATGTGGAAACAGTGCAAGCATTACCGTGAGTAAGACAGCCATCACAGCCACATGCAAGCAGGCAAACCGTGCACGCCTGTGACCAAGCGACGTGAATCTCCGCACAGGGCGGTGGCAGCAGGCGTGTGGCAGTGGGCGGGGGAGGGCGTCGAGAGAGGGAGCAAGAGACTGTTCATAACATCATGAAGCTTTGTTGGCGTGAGGCATAGCCATTCCCGGGCACAGCGACAAATAAATATATGCACTATTTTTTTTTTTTTTTTTTTTTGCCGGTGGGGCTTGATGGGAAACTATAGAGGAGGAGGAGGAGGGGAGGGCATAAAATTTGGCTGAGGTAGTAGATGGGAGGAGCGCGGTGACAGTAATCACCACGTGATGAGCTACGAGACGGGAGAAGAGGGCTGGGAAAAGAGGGGAGGGTCACGTCAGGAGGGAAGGGGATGGGGGGCTGTGGTGGGGGTGAGGTGAGGTCTTACCCACGGAGGCACCTGCTGCTGATCCGCCGCCCCCATCACGCCGCCTTCCGCCCAAGAGGGAGGCAGCGGAGGCCCTCTGCGGGGCTGGCTGGCCCTCGAAACATTCTTGGTGGCCAAAGGTGTGAAACTGTAATGTGTAGTCGAGGGTGCCCCTCCCCGCCGAGCCCGGAGGCACAGTGGTCCCCGGGGGCATGCTGAAGGTGGCGTAGGGGCAGATCTCGTACGGCTCGTCCACTGCCGGGCGAGACGAGGCGGCGGTGAGGCGAGAGGAGCGAGGAGCGGGGCAAGGGGGGGAGGGCGGGAGGAAGGAAGGACACGAAGGGATGGAGGAAAAGGAACACTGGTCGCTAAAAATAAATAAAAAGAAAACTAATGAATAAGAAATTAAATAAAAATAAAAATAAATCCAATAAATACACATTAAAACCCGACTAAAGTGAGTCACAAATCACCATAGTGGGTCGGAAAGTCCACTAATTTCCTATTGACTGCAGGAGACTGGTGCAGGATGACCATGAGCCGCCCAGTGTGTTAAGGCAGTGCATCTGTATTACGCAGTGTGCTGTATGAATACACTATAAACCACCCGTAGCAGGGGTTGATTCGTCAGGTCCTTTTCATAAAATAAAACCATTGTAGATTAAAGAAAGTAAGTTATATGCAATTCACGAAACGAACTTCGCATTTTTTTTTTTTTTTCTTTGATCCGTAATCTGAGACCAGTTTAATTTTGGTTGCCAAGAATACGCGCCCATCTCAACGTTTCAGTGTTGATTTGATTTGATGGCGCCGCAACATAACGTTTCGGTGTCTTATCTGTGTTACATTTAAAAGGATCTGATGGGTCTTAAAGGGTATTTTCATGATTCTAGTGATAGTTTAACAATGAACAATAGGAAAACACATGAAAACCCGATTATCAAGTGCGGCATTCAAAAGTAATCTTATGAGACCAAAGGGTTTAAAAACATGGGCCATGATGTCAGTCCTCTTGGATGTCTGGCATGAGGACAAGGTCAAAACCACCTCGCAATAAAGAACAAACCAGCAAACAAGTCAGACAAATGAACAAAAGTTACACTCAGAAGAAAATAAAGTCACGCATAATCAAACTTAATCAGTCACGACCTAGAAGGACGAGGACGATAAGGAGGAGTGGGTGAGTGAGTACAACGGAACACAGCTGAAGCCACAACGAAGCACAACTTCCACAGAAAGGGAAGCAAAGTAATAAAAAGAAATATGTATGCAAATCACTAACAAAACGCAGAAAACTTGATAATGATCGCGAGTTCTGAGTTAAAATTTTGTCTGCACAAATACAAAAATGAACAGTGAGGTGGTGATAATAATGGCAACACTAGTTGAGGCATAACATGAACGTGAAGTGAAGTGAAGGGGAAGACAGAGACAGATCGACAAGACACAGACAGACAGACAGAAGGGCGGACAGAGAGGCTTGGTTAACACGTAAGCTAAGAGAAGCAAACACGTAGTATGAATGAGGGACTAGGAAAGGCACACAGAGACAAGCGCACCACACTTAAAAATGGGACTTAACTACATAATTGGTAGTTTACAAAGAGTGGTTTTAACAATAAACACACACACACACACACACACACCTCTTAGTTACGATTATGGCAATAGTTATAAAATCAATACTGACATTAGTGTAGTTAGCAGTTACAGCAGCAGCACCAATTAAGGCCTTTTAAGTACCATTAGTAGCAGCAATTTAGCATTTAGCATTTACATTATCAAAACGTATTAGTGGCGGTCGTTAGGAGAGAACCAAGAGGATGAGGACAATGGCAGCTTGAACGGTACCGGAGTAAGCCTCGTCGTGCTTGCTGCGGGGACCGGGCGGGGGCGACAGCTGCTCCTGACTGTCGTTGTGGTGGTTTTGAATCTCGGCCAGAGAACGACTGTATGTATTGCCGTTACTGTTTCCTCCTCCTCCGCCGCTGCTGCCACTATTTGTATCCGCACCTTTCATGAACTGCGCACGCCTGGAGGAAGACAATATAAAAGACCTGTTTATAAATCCATGTTATGAATAATTGCATACACACCACACACACACACACACACACACACACTTATAAAAATTACGACACTACATGCGAGTCTAGCGTCATTTGTTGGAATAATTTTTATCTGAAGTGACGTCTATGAGAAAAGTACTCTAAAAAGCAAATAAATGTATAAATCAAAAGTATGGAATAATTTGAACACTACTTAAAAGTGAACGCAGCGTGGGAGGTTGAGCTGTCATCTTTATCCCAAGCAAACATGCGCAATCCAAAGAATCTCCAGAGAGAAAATAGAATAAAAAGTGGACGTGTGTATAAATCAAAGCTATGAATAATTACAACACACAACACTGAAGCAAACAATAAAAATGATGCGTAACATGGAAGTCGAACTCTGTTGTAATTTTTCCTCCCTGAAGCAAGCAAGGTTAATCCACAGTAACACCTTGGAGAAAAATTATATTAAAGACGGTCATGTCCAAAAACCAAAGCAGTGAATAATTACACCACGCATCACTACTAAAGAAAAAAAAAAAAGAAGACAAGACAATCGGCTTTTTCATCTGCAGTATTTTTTTTTTCTTTTTAGTTTAAGCGATGAAAACAAATGAAATTCACAGACATTTACGAAACTACAAAAAAAAAATATAAAAAACACGATATATAACACTCGTAAAAAAAAAAAAAAGTGTGTGTGTGTGTGTGTGTGTGTGTGTGTTTCTTTTTCCTTGACTTCTTTAACGAGAACAGTGGCGTTTCTTACCCTCGGGAGACCAGGAGACCCACACAGAGGAGCAGGGCGAGGGTACAAGCCACCCCGGAAACCACTGGCGCCAGGATGTGGGGGTCCAGGTACAGCGGGGAGCCCAGCCGATCCACCACCTCCACCACGGACTCTGGCGCGAGGGTAGCTGCGGGGACGCCGAGGGGACAGAGGTGAGGAATTACTGCTTGCTTAGGTAATCTTGGTAATTGTTTTTTTTTTTTTTTTATCCGGACATTTTTTTTTTTTCGTCTTGGCTTTGCTTTGTTATACTGATTTGTGTAGCATTCTCTCTCTCTCTCTCTCTCTCTCTCTCTCTCTCTCTCTCTCTCTGTGTGTGCCCCTGTGTGTGTGTGTGTGTGTGTGTGTGTGTGTGTGTGTGTGTGTGTGTGTGTGTGTGTGTGTGTGTGTGTGTGTGTGTGTGTGTGTGTGTGGCAGGGGTGGATGGAGGGCGAAAGAACCATGGTGATTATCCCAACTCCTCTCACATCCGTATTTTTCACTCTTTCTACCAAAATTCCACAGAAACCTTTGCTTACCGGTAAAGAGCCGCTCCTTTCCTGGCATTACCACCATTTTTCTTTTACACCTCCACTGACACTTTTAGGTACCCGTAAAACCTTCACGTAAAGTAGTAAATGCCAGCAGCAGTCCTCTCTCTCCACCCTTGAAATGTAATGGTGACGAGCATTTCTAAAAACTAAATATATCGGTAATTAATGACCCCTAATCCTTATCACACTTGGTTAGTTACACACACAGTTAGTCCTTTGACTGGTATGGTCGTCTTCCGTTAAGCCTTCCAGCACTGCAAAAATAGTTGCGTGGAGACACCGGAGATCAGAGAGAGAAAATAGGTTAATTACGTCTTTTTATTGATACGGAAATAGACAGGTCAGCTCATCTCCGCCTACACGCTCGCCCGAGTCTCAGCGCGTGATCAGTGACCTGGGACTGACGTCACAGGCTGGAGGGGTCAAGGTCTTGGCGACATCTATTCTTTAGCTGAAGAGCGAGACCTTATGGTGTTTACCACCCATGACGTCGGCAGCACCACGCTCCAAAGTTTACCCGTGATCAAAATTTCCTAGGGGAGACTGTTGGGAAGACTTTTTAAGTCTCTGGCCTTGATTTACGAGAGCTTGGCACATAAATAACATGTTATTAGTTATAGGTATTGGAGAGGAAAAGTTGTTTTGAAGTAAAGGTTTGTGGCGTTAGATCTAGTTTAAAAATCTTCACCATTGTCACTTTTTTTTTTTCAATCCTGGCAACATATAATCGGATAAATAGTAATCTGGAGGGTAATCAAAATTGAATCAGCGTTTGCCCATGAGCCGACAGAGACCCGCATTTATGAATAAGCCGTTAACAACAAATCGATCACTCTCTCTCGAACTCCAGTCAAGCAAACAACCATCTCTCCAGTCCGGCCAATCACCTTCCGGTGTTAACTCGGATCACTGGCTACTCACCCAACACACGCACAGCAAAGCACTTACATTACATTGGACGCCATACATATGCACCTACAGCATAAATATTTAACTTCAAATCACAAACAATACTATTGACCGGAAGTACCGTAACGACCGTACTCACACCACCACCACGCTGCACCCAGGGAAGCTGTTGCCGGTCCGTCAACCAGTATCGGTCGCTTCTTCAAGTCTTTAAAAATTTCGGTAAAAAATTCTGGTAATAATCTATATTTTTTTCCCCGACACTGCCACGAAACTTACGCGTTTCTAAAGGTTCCCGAGGAGGTTTAGAGGAAAAGGATGAACATTAAGGATGAAGAGAGTCTGCATGGTTACCGTATTTTATACTGCAGGAACACACCCACAAGCACGTAGTCAAGCTAAACTTCACGCACTTAAGTCGCAAGCAAGCATAAAATGCACGGATTATAAGCTTCATAAAGAAAACAAATGAAAGCACTCAGGTAAGCACCAAGGACCGACACACACACACACACACACACACACACACTTTCCAGATAGACCAAAAGATCACTGACATCCATTACCAGAGGAAGTGAATTGCGTAGTGATTTCACAAGGAAAAAACATGATAATTTGACATTAAAAGACGGGACACTACAAGCTTAATTAACCCTGTCCTGCCAATGAACAACATTCTGAAACACTTGTAGCCGCACCTCACTACTTTCAAAAGGCTCTAGTCTGCCTACGTTCGTAGTTAAAATGAGACGGGCTTTTAAGGATGTTTTTACGGTTCTAGCGACTAATTAACAAGATTTCTACAATATTAACAAGAGAAACCCTCTTGGAAAGCTGGCTATTTATCTCTATGACCTTTGAAACTGGTCGTGGTGAGACAGCAAAGCGTTTCTGAATACGGATCAATATACAAATGAGTAAATAGAAATACGAAACTACACACACACACACACACCTCCAGTCAGCGAGGCAGTTGCAACATCATAAGCAGCACTCGTGGACCCAGCGGTGTTGTAAGCAGTGACACGCAGCTGGTACCACGTGAGAGGCGCCAGGTCCCCCAAGGTGTAGGAGTCCGTGTCGCCAGCCAGGTGGGAGGCGGCGGCGGTGAAGGAATTCTCGGAGTGAGCGCGATACTCCACCATCCAGCGGGTGATGGGACAGCCGCCTGAGGGCCACGTGTACAGCTGCAGCGTCACCGAGGAGGAGTTGACGCTGACAAGGTCCTGGTGGCGTGGCTGGCGGGGCGCTGCGAGGCGGCAAGGAGAGGACAGGGTGTTTGTTAGTGGAGGAACGAGAGGAAGGTAAAAGGGAGGCGAGATGGAAAATGGAAGGAGTGGGTGAGACATAAGGGTAGAGACATAAGGGTAATCAGGATGGGAGGAAAGTAAGGACGGTTAGGAAGGGGAAGGATGGAAGGATGGTTAGGAAAAGGGAGCAAAAGGATGGAAAGATGGTTAAGAGTTAGTGTAGGTAAGTTAGGATAGAGAGGAATGGAAGGGGAAGGGTAAGGTTAGGAAGGAGAAAGAAAGGAGTGATTGAGGGAGAGGAGAGAGATTTGGTAGGTCAAAGGGTGAAGAATGGAAGGAAGAAGGAAAGTGACAAGATGAACAGTGTGGTAAAAAGAAAAGAATTGCAAGGAACGGGAAGAAGGAAGATAGAGAAAAAGATCGGAGGAGGAGAGAAGGTAGGTAAGTGGAACAAGGCAGTTAAGGGGGTGAGAGACGTGGGGAAGAATAAAAATGCAAAGAGCTGGTAAGGGGCGGAAATTTTGCTCAGGCTCATTAATTGAACTTCACTCACTCCATCTCATTAATCTATAAACAAGCGAGCAATTTTCCGTGTGACAACTCAGCTCCGGCCTTTGTCAGCCACGACCCAGTTCACTAGCGGGAGCAGGCCAACTATTAACATTCCGCATCCACCACGAACACGCAAGGCTTACCACATGTTTGCTGGTTTGGTGCTTGAAATCTGTACACATAATTTGCAGTGCTCTGTGTTTCTAATACATCACCATTGCAGAGAAAACGACACACACAGACAAAGGCCCCTTGCACGCGTCTGCACGTCTCCTCAGTCCACCACTCGCCTTTCTACTGATAGGGAGCCACGAGACTGAAGCAACGTCTCGTCTAAGGCTTCAGGTTCATTGTTTCTTACGTGGGTCTCAGAGATGAATTTTCAACGTTTTAAGTTCCCAGTAAGACTACTCCATTTTGGTGTAGTACGTATCAGAATAAGCAGGATCATCATTGACGCTGCTAATGTGCATGCAATGTCATCCAAGACCTCCGTGGCACCAGACGCCTACAGCAGATGGCCCGTGACGATAGAGTTCGGAGCTTTTGAACTCTGGAGAATCTACGTGTGCAGTGTTGCCAAAGTCCATACAGCACGTACAGTATATGTAAATAAACTGCCTATTTCTGTACTAATGTGTTTATAAGTTTACTCATGAAATCAACTTAGTCACTGTTCATACTGAAAGAGAAAGCAGGATGCAATAATACCATAACCATACATATGAGAGATGAGGAGCGCAGGAGCGGCAGCATTCAGGTAGGGGCAATTATAAACACATTCCCGCTGCGGCTACCGTGGTGGCAAACAATTATTTCAAGCTGGTTTGCACGATATATTGCGCTGTGATTATGTTTGCTCGTTATGATGGAGCTGCATTGCGCCAAAAACTGCCGGATTCATGATGTACGCACAGATTCCATGAAATTCCGTTATAGCTGATTCCTCTGCCTCCTCCTCTCTCATAGTCCGTCATTGGGTGGTTGCCGCGTCCAGACTACCATCATCATTATTTCTACAGTCCCCTCACCATTCCTTCTGCCACTATTGCACACCATCATCGAGTCATTACTAATCGAACTTGAACTGATTACACTAAAGATTATTATCATCATCACATACCAGTCAATCAACTAATCAGTCTATCAAATACGTCACAAAAACCATACGTGAAAAAATTACCACCATCATGACTACCAAAACACTAACACCACCACCACACACCACCACATGCCACCACCAGCCCCTTCCCTACCCCACCACATCACCGCCACCACTATCACACTACCACATACCACCACCACCATTAACACACCATCACCACCACCTTCACTACCACCACCACCACCACACACCTGCGCCTCGTGTCCTGGTCTTCACGGTACGCGACGCCTTGCCGTGGCCCACCAGGTTGCGCGCGGCGACCTGCAGGTGATAGGTGGAGCCGCAGCGGAGTTTCTGCAAGACATGACTCGCCTCCCCGGGCTCCACCGCCTCTTCCTGCCACTCCCCTCCCTCCAGACGGTAGCGGATGATGTAGCCTGCGAGGTAGTACAAGACAGGAGTGGTATTACAAAAAGGAACACAAAGAAGGTACAAACAGAAAGAGCGAAAAAAAGGTCAACTGAGACGCCAGTACCAAAGGAAAGATCAAGAGGATTATCCAATATTATCTGTCTCTTAGTATTACTTTTATAGCTACTTGTTATTTTAATACACTTTGAGCTCTCATGCTATCTATTTTCAATTTGTCCAGTTCTCAAAAGTGATTTTCCCTTTTCTTTAATGTAAGAGGGATACTTGCCAAGGGCAACAAAAATTATAAATAAAAAAATGCCCACCAAGATGCCAATCCCTAATAAAGATAAAAAAAAAAAAAGCGCTTTACTCTCTCACCACGACTATTTTCAAAGGCCACAGAGATAGCTAGTCAGGTTCTCAAGAGTGTTTCTCTAGCTAATGATCTAAAAAACCTTATTAATCTGTCACTAGAACCATAACAACACCCTTAAACCCGCGTCACTTCATCTAGAGCCTTTTGAAAGTAGTGGAGGTGCACTGCGGAAGTGTTTCAGAATATGATCCTCTCTTTCTCTCACCAGTGATGGGCTTCCCTCCGTCGCCCGCTGTGTGCCAGGAGATGTGGATTGTGGTTTCAGTAGAGTATTGCACGCGAAGGGTGGGCGGCGGGGGCGTCTCCACCACCCGCACCGACCACTGCGCCTCGTCCCGCCCGCTGGGGTTGTGAGCGTGGCAGGTGTAGTTACCGGAGGCCTCGGAAGTGACGGCGGGCAGGTGCAGCGAGTGGTCCGGCAGTGTCTGGGAGGTGGTGAGGAAATGATGGGGAGAGAGTGAGAGAAGGAATTGATGATTGGATGAATGGTAAATGGAAAGGTATTATTGTGGTTGTTTTGTTGTTTTGACTGTTTTGTTTGTTTGCTTGTAGTTTTTGTTTGTTTGTTTACTTATTTGGTTGCTTTTTAAATTAGTTCTTGTTTGGGTTTAATCGTGATATGTTTATTTTATTTGTTCTTGCTAGTGTTTTTGTTGGTGGTGGTGGTCTCTCTCTCTCTCTCTCTCTCTCTCTCTCTCTCTCTCTCTCTCTCTCTCTCTCTCTCTCTCTCTCTCTCTCTCTCTCTCTCTCTCTCTCATACACACACACACACACACACACACACACACACACACACACACACACACACACACGAATGCACAATACAAAAAAAAAAACAAGAAAGGAAAAGAAAAAAATTCCAACACATATTCTGCAAAATAACCAAACCCAACCTAAATTAACTTCACCTAATCTAACTTAACCTAACCTCACCTCACCTGCGAGTTGGGGATAGTGTCGCGGCCCAGGTGTGTCCAGGTGACGAGGGGCGCGGAGTGACCCACCACGGAGCAGGGGAGAGTGAGCGGCGCCCCTGCCTTCACTTCCACCGCCTGGCCGAACGACTTGATTCTGGCGGCCACTGAGGGACCGAGGGGCGCGAGGGGCGAGGGGAAAAGAGATGTGAGGATGTATTTGCTTTGCTGTGTTTGAAACCTTGAGCGAGAGAGGGTGGGAGTGGTGGAGAAAATGTGGATGGGAGGGAGAAAGGGGAGGAGAAGAGAACGGAAAGGAAGAGAAGAGAAGAGAAGAGAAGAGAAGAGAAGAGAAGAGAGAGAGAGAGAGAGAGAGAGAGAGAGAGAGAGAGAGAGAGAGAGAGAGAGAGAGGCAAATGAAGACAGCGCCAAACAGAGACCCAGAGAGATACGATACGATACGATACACTTATTAGCCTCATAGTTCTAAGTACATAATACATAGTGTGATATTCAACTATCAAGTCCGTTGAGGCGAGGCTCTTTTATAGACCTGTTCTTATCACATTTGTATACAGTTAAGCCGTACAAGGTCGGATTAAATGCCTAGGAGTTAGATAATTAAGTTAAACTACGTAAATACATATTATTCGTCACATTAACCAGAAACTAAAGCAAGAGACAGAAACAGAAACAGGTGACACCACGTCTTACCTGTGGCGGCGGGGGCCTGGGACACCACCCTGGAGGCGCCGCCCTCGCCCACGCGGGTTGAGGCCTTCACCCACATCTCGTACCGGGCATGGGCGTCCAGACCCTCCACCTCGCGGCTCACCTCACCCCACGCCGGCCTGCTGGCTGTGGCGCCTCCCTCCACTGGCACCACCACTGTTTGAAGGGCCTGCTGGTGGTGATGGTGACGGTGGTGGTGGTAGTGGTGGTAGTGGTGGTGATAGTGGTAGTCGTGGTAGTGGTGGTGGTGGTGCATGAGAGATGTGGTGGGGAGAGAAGAAAGGGATTTGCATTGTTGTTGTTTAAAATATCACTGATTTACTGTATACTTGAACATTTTTCTTCTTAGCTTCCGGTGAAACCACGAATAATTTTGTTTTCTATCTGGTTATTTTCTTTTCATACTGGATTGTCTTTTACCTCAACTTCTTGTGACAAAATGCTTCAAGGGAAAGGTGTCAAGACACGTTCATATCTAAAAGTGGAAAACCTGATTCGAATTTGTTTTCCTACGATTTTTTAAGGAGAAGCAATGAGGAGTTTTCTATTTACTTTTTTTTTTTTTTTTTTAGTTTTATAGCATTTGGTCAGCCTCCTTAACACGTGGAAAATCATAATAAGTGTTAAGTCTATATTTGGGTTCTCTCTCTCTCTCTCTCTCTCTCTCTCTCTCTCTCTCTCTCTCTCTCTCTCTCTCTCTCTCTCTCTCCATACGACCTAAGGCAGCATTCAAGGAGAAACAGGATGCAGACTCCGCACACACACACACACACACACACACACGGGAGAGACCAAGTCCACTCTGTGCCTGCAGCGTGTGTGTTAATAAGTTATAACGCTCCACTTCCTTCCTGGTTTTACTGAGGAGCGTCACTGACAAGAACCATCTTTTGTATGTTTTCCTTAAGCAAGACAGCCTTTTTTTTTTTTTATTCTTAACATGTAAGTTCCTTTTCCTTTGTTTTATTTATTTATTTATTTCATTTTATTTTTTCATTATTGTCATTATTATTTTTTTTTCTTTTTTTACGTTTTTACTCGTTTCATACAAGGACTGCCAAGAGTAGACCTGATGGCTTCTTGCAGCTTCTCTTATTTTCTTACGTTATCTAACATAGCGCTGAGTCAAGTTTCAGTATCTGCATTTGAAACACACACTTCATACTCATTCAAATGCTAAAACACATATCCCAGCAAGAGAAGATTAAAAAAAAAAAAAGAAAAAATATATATGCTCGTCTTCCCATCACAACAAAACTTCAGTCAAGTACAACACCACAAGTCCCAGTATCTGTAGTATCTCAAACACATACAGTTCATCAAAATCACATGTCAAACACGAATATCCAACAAAAGAAGGTAAGAGAGAGAGAGAGAGAGAGAGAGAGAGAGAGAGAGAGAGAGAGAGAGAGAGAGAGAGAAACGCTTGTCTTCCTTTCACCAAAAACAAAAACTTCAATCAACCACAAGAAACCTTTAGCACCCATGTCCTACTTCTGTCTTTCCCTCTCTCTCTCTCTCTCTCCCTTTTCTCTCCCTTCGTGTTCTCTCTCCACCCTCCCCTGCAGTACATACCCTGTGGGCGTTAAGTGGACGGTAATAGAGGGTGTAGTGCTCCAGGATACCGTTGGGACGCTCGGGAGGCAGCCACGACACCACGATGGAGTGAGGGCCTGCTGGGAGGGCGCGGATGGCAGCTGGCGGCCCGGGAACTGCAAGGAGCGAGGAATGACAGAGTTAATGAGTGACTGAAATTAATAAAAGGTGTTAGAGGTAAAGGGTAGAAATAAGGGTAATACACAGAAAAATAATGCAAATAAACATACATAAGAGAAGGTTACTAAAGAAATTAAGGATCTGCATTAGAAAATAATACAAATTAACGTAATTCAGATAGTGTTACTACATAAATAAAAGTACTACATTGCAAGATAATATAAATATAATTCAGAGAGGGTTACTAAAGAACTTAAGGTACAGCACAGGAAAATAAAACAAAAAATATATAATTCAGAGAGTTACTACAAAGATTAAGGTATTGAATAAGAAAATAATACAAATAAACACGATTCAGAGAGGCTTAACCAAAAAAAAAAAAAATAAGCACAGTACTGAAGAGTTTTAAATTACCAGAAAAGGGAAACGGAAGGATGGGGAGTTTGGATTACGTGTATTGCAAAAAAAGGATAAGGAAATAAAAATGATGCGAAAGGATGGAAAGGGATAAAAAGTAGATTCGTACTCCTCATGTATTAGGCAAAGTTGTCATGGTGCATCCTCCTCCTCCTCCTCCTCCTCCTCCTCCTCCTCGATACTTTCTCCCGCTACAAGCAGGGACCACATGGCAGCTTACGATACAAAGTTTAAACAGTAACAGATCGGGGGCGGCAAATGGAGGAAGTTTACAAGCTGCTATTCCGTCTCTCTCTCTCTCTCTCTCTCTCTCTCTCTCTCTCTCTCTCTCTCTCTCTCTCTCTCTCTCTCTCTCTCTCAACGCACTTTATTGTCCTGTCTCCTTTCCTTCTTATCTATTCTGCATCCATCATACTCGTATTTTCCCTGCTCCCTCCTCTCTCTCTCTCTCTCTCTCTCTCTCTCTCTCTCTCTCTCTCTCTCTCTCTCTCTCTCTCTCTCTCTCTCTGTTTCCTCTATTGTAAAAATAAATTTGTTTGTCTTTTCTTTTTATCATATGATATTTTGTATTTATTTGTACTATTATTTCACATTTTTTATCATTTTGCTTTATTTTTAGTATACATACTATATTTTGTTTGTCTTATTTTTTTCTTTTCTCTTTCTTATATATTGTACTATACTTTATTTTGTAATAATTTTGTATCGTTCTTTATTAACCTTGCCTAAAAAAAAAGGTTCCACTTGAAGAAAACTAACTGGTATACTAATACTACTGATGGATAAATGCTCCACACATTTCAAATATTTCAAATGTTTTACTCACCGTCCTGAAGAGTGGCGCAGTGGATGGAAGCGGAAACCACCCCGTCCCCTGCCCCCGTGTAGGCCAGCACCCGCACGCTGTAGTTGGTGTAGCGCCCCAGACCCTGCAGGCTCGTCTCCAGGTTCGTGGTGCGCTTCACGTCCACGGCGTTGGAACCTGTGAGTGTGGAGAGCAAGGGGGTGACGGGGCGGGGAGGAGAAGCGTGGTGTGGAAGCGATGGTGGTTAACGTTGGGGATTGGTGGTGTGGGTGATAGTGGTGGTGTGGGTATTTGTGGTGTTGATGGTGGTAATAGTGCTAGTGGTGGTGGTGGTGGTGGTGGTTGTGGCAGTAACAGAAGCAGTGACATAGCAGGGTAAGTCTCTCTCTCTCTCTCTCTCTCTCTCTCTCTCTCTCTCTCTCTCTCTGCCATCTCCTGCTTCTCCTTCTCCACCAAATCCCACTACCACAACAACAACAACAACAACAATAACAACAACAACAACTACCAACACCACTACCAACTCCACCACCAACTCCACCACCATCACACCACCACCATGATCACTACCTCTTTCTCTGCCTCACCTTCGATGTTGGAGGTGCGCTTGTAGAATACCTTGTATCCCTGCACCGGCCCGTTGGACAGGTTGAGAGGGAGCGGGTTCCAGCGCACCCTCAGAGCCTGCGAGGACAGCGGGTCACACTCGATCCCGTCTGGGGCTGCTGAGGGGACTGCAGAGGAGGAGGAGGAGGATATGATTAGTGTCTGTGTGTGTGTGTGTGTGTGTGTGTGTGTGTGTGTGTGTGTGTGTGTGTGTGTGTGTGTGTGTGTGTGTGTGTGTGTGTGTGTGTGTGTGTACGAGAGGCTCTGGTCAAAGTTAACAAATAGGCAAAAAAAAAATACTCACTGAAAAAAAGGCCCAAAAAAAAAACAAAAACAAAAGGTATATTGAAAAAGAGCCTACTGCAAAAAACAGGCCTACTGAAAAAAATACCCATTGAAAAAAGTTATGTGTGTGTGTGTGTGTGTGTGTGTGTGTGTGTGTGTGTGTGTGTGTGTGTGTGTGTGTGTGTTACGTCACTGTACGATATCAAGTACCCGTATAAACAACACTGAACAAATAAATATACATCGGTAAAAGATAACAATATATAATAGTACACGAATAAGCAGCACAAACTTAAATCACCTTCCATACACTTCATAAGCTCTGAAAAAAAAAAAAAAAAATAAGACATTTAATTTCACTCATTTGGATCCCGTTGAAAAGCACTTTAGGAACTGAGAGAGAGAGAGAGAGAGAGAGAGAGAGAGAGAGAGAGAGAGAGAGAGAGAGAGAGAGAGAGAGAGAGAGAGAGAGAGAAATCACAACACGTCACCTACCTCCCTGTGCTGTCGTGACGGTGACGGGCTGGGCAGGGGGACCCGAGCCGACCTGGTTGACGGCCCTCACTGTGACGCTGTAGGCGGTGTAGTGACGCAGCCCCTCCACCTTGGCCGTCATGGCGCCTCCCCGCACACTCTTCCACCGGTACTCCCCCTCATCGCCCCCCACGGAAGCCTCCCTGAAGCCCACCTGGTACCCTGTGACCTCCCCTGGGCTGAGATGCGCTGCTGGGGTCTGGCGGGACGGGGGAGAGTGGAGAGGTGAGAGAGAGAGAGAGAGAGAGAGAGAGAGAGAGAGAGAGAGAGAGAGAGAGAGAGAGAGAGAGAGAGAGAGAGAGTGTATGTATGTATGTACATCTATGTATATATTTGCATTGTATTAACCTGTCTGTATTTACCTATTTCCTTTTTTTACAGAACTGAGTCAAGCCCGTATGTAATGTTTTTTTTTTTTTTTTCATACCAAATTAATGTTTTCTTGAAATTTACCATATCCTATTTGTCCTGCACGCCACTTCCCCTTGTAATTCATTTCATTGGTCTATTGCTCTGTTTGGTACTTCCTCTTCTAAGTATCTTGCTGAGTCTCTTTAACGTGTGTGTGTGTGTGTGTGTGTGTGTACTGGTGTGTAGCCGTGCGTAAGTGTCATGTACAGTACAGGTAAGGAATCAAAAGCCAGTTGTCGATGGAGTCTTTCACACCTGCCACGTGAGGGAGATCGAGGCTTGCTGGCGGGCGTGAGCGCGGAGGTGGGTGGGCGGGGCGGAGGGCGGCTCCTGCAGGGTGGTGATGCTGAGGGTCGGGGAGGGAGAGGAGGCACCCCGCACGTTCACTGCCAGCACCTGCATGTGGTATGTGCGACCCGGGGACAAACCCTGTGGTAAAGAAAGTGAAAATGAAAATGTAAATGAAAAAATAACACAACATCAAAACGCTGCACCGTCTCTTTTATTCCATCTTTTTTTT
>NC_087162.1:18715447-18732947 GCF_035594125.1 Scylla paramamosain | reverse complement strand
TTTCCGGCGAAAATAAACAGATTTGTCTTGTCACTGTGAAGCTTCCTTAACACTATAATCGGATCCATTCTTAATTGCACTAATCTACTAAACTAACACTACACACTTCCCCTATTACGAACTGGTACAAAATAATAACACACACACACACACACACACACACACACACATACACACACACACACACACCGCGTAGTATAGGTGTTAGTTGTAGTGGTTAGCACGCTCAACTCAACCAAGAAGGCCCGGTTTCTAATCCCGGGCGCGGCGAGACAAATGAGCGAGCCTCTTAATGTGTAGTCCCTGTTCACCTAGCAGCAAGTAGGTACGGGATGTAACCTGGTTGTGACCTGGCTGTTTTGGTGTGTGGTGTGTCAGTTGTCTCAGTCCTACCCAAAGATCGGCCACTGTGAGCTCTGAGCTCTTTCCGTAGGGGAACGGCTGGTGGGGTGAACAGCAGACGAAGTCACACACACACACACACCACACACACATACCATTACCCTCACTCACCGACCACATTGAGAAAGAAGGTGGAGGAGTCGGACCCATATCCTGTTAGCGGCATGACACGTATACACGCCAGCCTGGGAGCGAAGAGTAGCAGGTAGCACCAACACTGAGGTCCTCCCGCCCTCCTCCAGTCTCACCTCCTCCTCCCCCGCCGCCCGAGAGTGTCACCCCGTCCCTGGCCCACGTGAAAGACAGGGGCAGGTCACCGCGGGCAGGGCAGCGGAGACTCAGGTGCTCGCCGACCGCCACGGATTGGTTGATAACTTTCTCCTCCATCCGCGCTCCCCTCTGTCGCCAGGAGAGAGAACTGAGGGTAAGGAGCTGTGGCGGAGGAAGGGTGGAAAGTATGCAGAGGAAGAAGGGGGAGGAGGAAGAGTAAAAGAAGAAAATTTGAAAAAAAAAATAATAATAATAATAATGAAAAAGAACAAGATCAACGAAAAAATAAGAACAAAAAAAAAAAAAAAAAGGGCGGGTACCATCAGAGCTAAGACAAAAACACATCCATCCTCCCCCTCCTCACACACCACACACACACACACACACACACACACACACACACACACACACACACACACACGCACCCAGCACAGTGAGGGTGATGGTCTTAGAGATGGGCGGAGTGACGCTGTTCTCTGCCTGGCACAAGTATCTCCCGGCGTCTTCAGCTCGAGCATCACGGATGGACAGGGAACCCGGCCGCCTCAGCCTCACCCGCCAGCCGTCCCCGCGCACCACACTCCACTCGTCTGACCCCGTAACCTGCTGCACCCACAAAGACATCGATTATTTAGGCTATGAAATACAAATGCAAAAAAAGAACAAATAGGGAAATAACAAGAAGGAAAAAAGAAAAAAAAAGAATGTTATTTGGCTATGAAATACAGATACGAAGGAACGTAATGGAAAAACAGAACAAGAAGAAAGACATCGGTTATTAAGCTATGAAATACATGCAAGGAAAGCATAAAAATGGCAAGAACAAGAAGAAAAGAGAAAAAATAAAGAAGGAACGTTATTTGGTTATGAAATACAGATACGAAGGAAAACAATAGAAAAAGAAAATAAGAAGATATCCATTAATGTAAATACAAAGGAACGCAAAAGGAATAACAAGAGAAAAAAAACGTTATTGATTACTACAAATCTAAATACAAAGGAACGCAAAGGAAGAACAAACGGAACAAGAGCAAGAAGAGAAAAATAAATAAAGGAATGGAAACACCTCATCAAAATAAAGAAGACAAACGTACATACATATGGTCATTTTACACACACACACACATACACACACACACACACACATCGATGACTAAGCTATGAGATACAAATACACAAATACAAAATAACACAATGGAAGAATAAACAGCAGTGGCTTTTTTGGAGGTTTAGTGGAAAAGGTTTTAGTGAGAGAAATATTCTGATGTGTACGAGTAAATGAAATAAAAGTGTAAAGTGACTGTAAAGTGTTTAGTGTGTATAATTAAAGAAAACAAAGCTTGTAAAGGTGTCTTGTATTCAAAGTACTACTACTACTACTACTACTACTACTACTACTACTACTACTACTACCATTACTACTACTACATTACAAAGTGACATTCAGATTAAGTAACAGAAATGAAAGATGAAACTAAACAACAACAACAACAACAACAACAACAACAAAAGGGAAGATGGATGGAAAATATGAAAGAAAATGAAAAGAAAGAACTGAAAGAAGGAAGCGAAAGAAAACAAAAAATTAAAAATAAGGCCAGTAAAAATAATGTTTTTCATCAGTCGTGTGTGTGTGTGTGTGTGTGTGTGTGTGTGTGTGTGTGTGTGTGTGTGTGTGTGTGTGTTGGATGGACGGATGGATAGGTTTCGTTGAGTCAATCCTTTTTGCTTTGATTCTTTTGTTCGTCTGACCTGCATCCTGTACCTCCCCCCTGCCCCCTCCCCCTCCTTCATAATATGCCTCCCCACGCCCTCCCAACATCCCTGTTCTACGCCCCCCTACTGAAATCCCTTACTCCTCCTCCCCCTCCCATCATCCCTCTCCTCTTAATCTCTTACAACAATAGGACTGCATTGTTATTATGATTGTTATCGTTATAATGATCATAATAATAATAATAATAATAATAATAATAATAATAATAATAATAATAATAATAATGATGATGATGATGATAATAATAATAGTAATAATAATAAAGACAGTTACCATCATCATTACTCTTTGTTGTTGTTGTTGTTGTTGTAATACGTATGTGCTATCGATCTACACAACACGTTAAGCTAAGCCTCATTACAAGGGACAAGAACACAAAGAAAGGAGTTTGCAGTGCCCCTCTCTTCATCCCCTCCAGTCACCTGTCACGACCCGCAGAGAACACGGTGACAGTATTCTTCCAGCCCGGCCTTTGTGTATACAGCCAGACTGACACTCTTACTACGGGCAATACTATAATGGTGAAAGATAATGATGGCAGCAGCAGCAGCAGCAGCAGCAGTAGTAGTAGTAGTAGTAGTAGTAGCATATAAACAATGAAATAAAGGCAAATACAGTAAACGACGAAATAGGAAATATAGAACAATGAAATAACAGAAAAAATATGACGATAAATAATAAGATATGAGGAAAATCATAAACTAGATTACCAAAGATGCTAGTAATCCTTTGCTGGGCAGGGAGTAACTTCAGTAATGGTGGTAGTAGTAGTAGTAGTAGTAGTAGTAGTAGTAGTAGTAGTAGTAGTAGTAGTAGTAGTAGTAGTAGTAGTAGTAGTATAATAGTAGTAGTAGTAGTAGTAGTAGTAGTAGTAATAGTAGTAGTAGTAGTAGTAGTAGTAGTAGTAGTAGTAACAGCAGCAGTAGTGGCGGCGGCAGCAGCAGTGTTAATAACATTGTAATAACGCTGTCAAAGTTTAAGTGAAAATAATTTCCTGGCTTATGATAGCACGCCGCCGCTTACTGAGCTGTCACGCCGTCCATTAAAGATTTTGGCAATTTTCCTGCTGCGCCTCATTTTTTTATGGCAGGAGGAGGAGGAGGAAGAGGAGGAGGAGGAGGAGGAGGAGGAGGAGGAGGAGGAGGAGGAAGAGAGGAAAGAGAAGTATCAGTGGAGGAATAGTCTCTCTCTCTCTCTCTCTCTCTCTCTCTCTCTCTCTCTCTCTCTCTCTCTCTCTCTCTCTCTCTCTCAGCACAACAAGGGCGGCACAGCACAACACAATCCCGGACTAATGAACATCAACAAGTCATCACTGCTACACCACGATCCCCCCACCCTCCACACGTGGGCCCCCTGTTCGACCCCCATCAGCCCCACCAGCCTCCACCACCCCCTCGCACCTCCACCTGCTGCTGCCACGCCATTGAAGACTGCACAAAGCCCCGCCCCACTCAGTCCCTCCCCCGCCCCCCCAGCTTCTATTGCTATACATCTGAGCATCCAATTACTCTCTCTCTCTCTCTCTCTCTCTCTCTCTCTCTCTCTCTCTCTCTCTCTCTCTCTCTCTCTCTCTCTCTCTCTCTCTCTCTCTCTCTCTCTCTCTCTCTCTCTCTCTCTGTGTGTGTGTGTGTGTGTGTGTGTTTCCAGAGACGTTAGATTGACAAATGCCCACCTACCTGTTGGCACCATTATCACTATCAGTAGTTACCATTAGCATTATTCTCGTTGCTATCGCCATGATTATTATCACTATATTAATTACTATCGCCATGGCCAATATATTATCACTATCACTTATGCAAATTCCACTGCTATTGTTATTGTTATCATTACTACTGTTGTGAATACTGATGTGTTCACTGTTTTCACCATGAGTGTCACTATCATTCGTGTCACTTTCACTATTACTGTCATTAGTTTCATCAACACTATTACGACTACTGCTATTTTCACTAAATTTATTATTATTGTATATTGTGTGTGTTCTCGTTATTATCACTATCATTCCTATAACTTTCACTCTTAGCATCATTTTCACTATCATCACAACTGCTAGCACTATAATCGTCACTATCATTACCATCATCACTAACAACACACCATCATTACCACAACTATTACCACTACAATTATGAGTACTACCTCTTCCCTATTCCAGTGTTTCACCACAGTATCACTAACACCATCACCACCACCACTACTGCTAACACCTTGTCAGTCATCATCATCACCACCACCATCCTTACCATCATCACTTTCGGTTACTTGACTACCACTCTACCATCACCATCACCACAACTAACAGCAACATAACAATCTTTATCACCAATTATCACCACCAATACCATCATCACTTTAGGTTACTTGAATACCACTACACCACCACCACCACCACCACCACCACCTCCAATAGCTACCTACCAATTTTCACCACCAATCAAGCAACAGTATTCCCTTCACCACCGCTACCACCACCACCACCACTACCACCATCACCACCACTACCGCGCCGCCACACTCACCGCAGTCCCAGTTTCCATGTATCAGCGCATTGCAAACACCCGTCAGCTTACACACACACACACACACACACACACACACACACACACGAACAAACAAACAAACAAATAAATTACGAGATCATACCGCCACCACAACTACTACTACTACTACTACTACTACTACTACTACTACTACTACTACTAATACTAATACTAATACTACTACTAATACTACATATGCCACTACCACCACCACCACCACCTTCCCTCTGACCTGCATACAAATATTTCAAGGCTAAATCTCTCTCTCTCTCTCTCTCTCTCTCTCTCTCTCTCTCTCTCTCTCTCTCTCTCTCTCTCTCTCTCTCTCTCTCTCTCTCTCTCTCTCTCTCTCTCTCTCTCTCTCTCTCTCTCTCTCTCTCTCTCTCTCTCTCTCTCTCTCTCTCTCTCTCTCTCTCAATGATGCAGAGGCGTCATCTCCAACACACCGCCTGGTACTGAAAGATTGAGACCTGCAACATTAACTTATCAATACCCTGCCTGTGTGTGTGTGTGTGTGTGTGTGTGTGTGTATAAAGAACGTCACAGCTTACCAATACCCTTCCCCCAATCTCTCTCTCTCTCTCTCTCTCTCTCTCTCTCTCTCTCTCTCTCTCTCTCTCTCTCTCTCTCTCTCTCTCTCTCTCTCTCTCTCTTTTTTTTTTTTTTTTTGTGTGTGTGTTCATGCGTAAGGGACTCACCTGTGGCTTTCCTCCAGGTGAGCGTGGGCGTGGGCGTGCCTTGAGCGTGGCACTCTAGGGACGCCTCTCCCCCGCCCACCACCGCCACGTCCTGGGGCTCCACCACCCACGCCGGCGGTACTGTCAGGGGAGAGAGAGGGAGGGAGGGGGGCTTGAGTTAGTACAAGAGGAGGAGGAGGAGGAGGAGGAGGAGGAGGAGGAGGAGGAGGAGGAGGAGGAGGAGGAGGAGGAGGAGGAGGAGGAGAAGGAAGGATGGAAGAATGATGAAATGAAGTGAGGATGTGAAAAAAAGGGATTTGCCAGAGAGAGAGAGAGAGAGAGAGAGAGAGAGAGAGAGAGAGAGAGAGAGAGAGAGAGAGAGAGAGAGAGAGAGAAAGCGTGTGGTTACCTGTCCACACAACCACACGGGCAGAGATCAATTAGCCTGTGCCCTTTGATGACTAATTGACACAAACTATTCCCACTGAAAACTATTTTTTTTTTAATTCTGGGAGGTGAGGGAGGAGATAAGAGAGAGGGAGAGGGAGAGGGGGGCAGGGAGTGGAGGAGAGGGAGAGAACACACCTGTTGTATCTCACGTGTGCAGGAGGAGAGGAGGGAGAGGGAGAGAAGAGTGGGAGAGATGTGGAGCAGATGAGGAAAAAGATGTGCAAGAGAGAGAGAGAGAGAGAGAGAGAGAGAGAGAGAGAGAGAGAGAGAGAGAGAGAGAGAGAGAGAGAGAGAGAGAGAGAGAGAGAGAGAGAGAGAGAGAGAGAGGCGAGATAAAAGAAGTGGAGAAAGAAAGTAAAGAATGTTAAAGAAAATCCATGATAAATGAGGGTAGAAAAATGAGAGGAGAGAGGAAAAGTGAGTTACAGAGGAGAGGAAGGAGGAGAAGGCTAAGAGAAATTAGGGAGAGAAAATAAAGGAAAGTGAAAGAAAAGAGGGAGAAATAAACAAGTGAATGGGGGAGAAAGGTGAGCAAAAGAGGAAAGGAGGAAAATGAGGAAGGAAAGGAAAGGAATAAAGAAGGAAAGTGAAAAAGAATGAAGAAGTGGAGGTAGACTAAGAAAGCGAGAAATAGAGAAAACAAGAAGGGAAGATAGATAGAGAAGAGAGTGAGTGAAAGAAAACAGAAAAGACTGAAGGGAAAAACGTTATGGTGATTCTTTTTAAAACTTTTCCTGAGAAGTAGAAAGAAGAGAGAAGTGAGGGGAGAGAGACGGACAGAAAGAAAGAGAGAATAAGATGAGTGAGGGGAAGAAAAAGAATACTGATAGATAAATTATGTTGATTCTTTTTCTTTTCTTTTTTTCTATATCTTCGAGCATAAAAAAAGTAAGAAAGTAAGCAAAGATTCTCTCACTCTCTACTCTCAATGATGTAATTTACTATTGGCAACTTTCACTAATGTATTTTTCCTTCAGTTTTTCCCTTCCACCACCATCACTTCCTCCTCCTCCTCCTCCTCTTCTTTTTCCTCCACCTACTCCATCACCGCCCTCCCTGTCCACCCAGCGCGCCGCTCCACCACATCACGCCCCAAAGCACGTTAACTTATGCCCTTAAGTTGCAATATATATGGAAATTATGGTACAATCTACACATCAAACTGATGATGAAGCGGCGCCAACCCAGGGAAAGGGGTGACTCTCTCTCTCTCTCTCTCTCTCTCTCTCTCTCTCTCTCTCTCTCTCTCTCTCTCTCTCTCTCTCTCTCTCTCTCTCTCTCTCTCTCTCTCTCTCTCTCTCTCTATCCTAACTTAATAGTATTCACAAGGACAAAATAGAGTTGTGGATCTCTTCCTTATCCTCCTGCTCTTCCTCCTTTTCTTCTTCTTCTCCTCCTCCTCCTCCTCCTCCTCCTCCTCCTCTTATCCTTTTGTACAGTTAACACAAATGTACTTTCATTCAGCAATCTTTACGTTTATTGTCTTAATCTACAATTGCATTTCATTTACTCTCTCTCTCTCTCTCTCTCTCTCTCTCTCTCTCTCTCTCTCTCTCTCTCTCTCTCTCTCTCTCTCTCTCTCTCTCTCTCTCTCTCACCTTGGACATGCATGGTGGCGCTGACGGTGGCAGAGGCGGCGGCGTTGGAGGCGGTGCAGGAGTAGCGGCCGGCGTGGCGTCCCCTGATCTCCCCGAAGACCAGGTTGGAGAAAAACTGCGAATGTGTCTCCGTCAGGCTGGAGTCGCGGGGCAGCGGGCGGCCGTCGCGGGACCAGCGGAGACTGATTGGGAGGTCGCCGCTCAGAAGGGAACAGGTGACGGAGAGTCTCATTCCCTCCACTAGACCTTCCTGGAACTTTATCTCAGCTAGTACGGGCGGCTCTGCGTGTGGAGGAGGCGTGGGGAAGGATGGAGGGATGGAAGGGAATTGGGGATTGAGAGCACGGACGGAAGGAAAGAAGGAAGGAGTAATATATGGAAGAGAGGAATGATTAAAGAGATGGAAGGAAGGAATAGAGGAAGAGAATGGAGTGAGATAGGAATGAATGGACGAAGGGAAAAAGAAATGGAAGGGAAGAGAAAGGAGGATGAATGGAGTGAAAGGGAGGAATGGATAAAGAGAAAACGAAAGGGGAGGGTGAAAGGACGAAGGGAAAAAGAATGAAAAGAGGAATGGAAGAAATAAAAAGGAATAATATGGAATGGGAAGGAAGGGAGAAGAGAGTGACAAGAAAGAGGAGAGGAAGGAAGGGAGGAAAGGGAGGATTGGAAGGCGGAAACAGGGATAATGGGATGTGACGGAAGGGAGAGGGAGAGGGAGAGTACAGGAGGAAAATTGGTGTAGGGTGGAAGGGAAGGGAGAGGGAGGGTGGAAGGAAGGGAAAGGGAGAACAGCTTAATTAATTCCATCCACTTAGCGCCACGAATCACTAACTGCAATGACTGTCTGTCTGTCTGTCCGTCTGTCAGTCAGTGTTCTGATTCCGGCCTTGTAACCTGAGAAGTTTTTATAAGGTCAAAACACCGTCGTTTACTCTAAATATCTTATCTCCTGCTCCTCCTCCTCCTCCTCCTCTCTTCCTCCTCCCCCTCCTCCTCCTCTTCCTCTCCTCCCCCGTCCTCATCATTTTTTTTATAACCTCATTTCCTTCTGCTTCCCTTTCCTACCTACCTGTTACTACCGCCTTCACTACCTTGCAGCTACTCTCTCTCTCTCTCTCTCTCTCTCTCTCTCTCTCTCTCTCTCTCTCTCTCTCTCTCTCTCTCTCTCTCTCTCTCTCTCTCTCTCTCTTTACACACTTACTGACTACAGACAGGAAGAAGGAGGCGGTGTCTGCGCGGCCCTGGGGACCTGTGGCCGTGCAGGAGTAGCGCCCCACGTCATGATCTGCCTCCACGCGCTGCATCACGAGGGTGCCGTCCCCGCGTGGCGCCCGGCGGGATGTGGGTGTGAGGGGCCGCCCGTGTAGTGCCCACGTCACGCCCGCCAAGGGATATCCAGCCACGGGGCACGACACCTTGGCCTCCGTGCCCTCCACCACCGTCACGTTGGATGAGCCGCGGGCGGTGGGGGGACCTGCGGGGAGGATAGACCTGAGGGGTGAGTCAGCGGCCACGGCACTCATGAAACTCACATCCTCCACGGACAAAGAAGGCTAGGGGATGGAGAATAAGGAGTGTAGCGGGCCACGTACCGTACACGTTGAGCGGCGACGTGTGCGAGGTGGAACCCGCGGCGTTGGAGGCTGTGCAGGCGTACCGGCCGCCGTCAAGGTGTGTGACGCGACTCACGTTCACCTGACTCACCACCTGGCCGGCGGGGTCCACCCACGAGCCCAGAGACACCCGCTGCCCGCCGTAGTGGTCCGCGGCGGGTGCCAGGGGGCGGCCGTCAAGGGTCCAGGTGATGACGGGCGGCGGGTGGCCCAGCGCCGTGCACTTGAGGGACACTGAGGCTCCCGCTCTCAGGGTCTGCTCCACGAAGGTGTGGCGCAGGGTGGGCGGCGAATCTGTGGCGGGACAGGAGTCAGCGGAGACGATCAGGAGACGGAAGAGGAAAGGAAAACAGGGAGCGTGGCACGGTGTAAGGTTAGGGAAAGGAGGTTATGTCGTGAAGGGAGTAGAGGGGCAGGGGCAGAAGGAGATTGTGCAGGGGAGAGAGAGAGAGAGAGAGAGAGAGAGAGAGAGAGAGAGAGAGAGAGAGAGAGAGAGAGAGAGAGAGAGAGAGAGAGAGAGAGAGAGAGAGAGAGAGAGAGAGAGAGAGAGAGAGAGAGAGAGAGAGAGAGAGAGAGAGAGAGAGAGAGATTTGAGGCTGATGAGGGGCAAAGAAACACTCTTCTGAGAAGAGGAAGAGAAGATCAGGCAAGGCAAGACAGAGGACGCTAAATACTTACCTCGGATGGTGAGATGGGACGCTGCCTGGGCCTCCCCAACACTGTTGGCCGCCACACACTGATACACGCCCGCGTCCCGCTCGCCCACGCCCGTCAGCACCAGAGTGTCGCGCCCCTGCAGCATTATGTGACCGTGGGCGTGCGGGAGGATGGCGGCACCGTCCTTATACCACCGGACCTCAGCCACGGGAGAGCCCTCCACACGACAGGCCACCGTCGCCCTCCCACCTGCCGCAGCCACCTGCCGGGAGGGTGAAGGGGTGAGTGTCCCCCTCGCCACCTCTACATCCGACGACACGAATATATTAGTGGCCCAATAATCAATGTTTGAGGCACCCAGATGAGCCCTGAGGGAGGATCTCTGGTGCCTAGGGCCTCTCAGACTCCTCCTCTCCCTCTTCCTCCTCCTTATCTTCATCTTTCTCTTCCGCCTCCCCCTCCTCACTCTTTCCGGGAGGTCGGCACCGCCCCTAAGACACTCCGCCGCCCGATACTCGTAAATATTGACCAAGAGACTCACACTCCGCCGGGCATGGGAGGCTGGAATGACTGTGGCGGCGGCGGCGGCGGCGGCGGCGGCGGCGGCGGTAGTGGTGGTGGTGGTGGTGGAAGGAAATGTGAAGGGAAAAAAGGAAGGAAGTGGGTTAAAGATTGTGAGATTGAGGAATAAGGAAAGTCAGGGAAGCAGAAAAAGAAGAGGAAGTGAAGAAGGTAAAGGAGGCGGCGGCGGCGGCGGCGACGGCGAAGGAGGAGAAAGAAGATGGGAGGAGGAGGAGGAGGAGGAGGACAAAGATAATAATAAGAGGAAGGAGTCACAAACAGACTTGGAAGGAAGAGAAAGTCCTGAGGGCACCGAAATGAGGAGGAGGAGGAGGAGGAGGAGGAGGAGGAGGAGGAGGAGGAGGAGGAGGAGCTGAGGAAGAGGAATCAAAACCAGAAGAAGAAGAAGAAGAAGAAGAAGAAGAAGAAGAAGAAAGAAAGAAAGAAAGAAAGAAAGAAAGAAAGAAAGAAAGAAAGAAGAACAAAAGCAAGTAAATAAAATGTAAAAACAAGAACAACAAATAAAGAAAATATAGACAAGGAAAAGAACGGATAGAAAAAAATACGAAAGATGAAAAAAAAGAAGAGGAAGAAGAATGAAGACCTCTAAATAAAAACAAAACAAAGCAAAAACACAAACAATAACAGAAACCAACACTAAAAAGAAATGCAGAAAAACAAAAAAGACAAAAAACAAAAGCAAATAAAAAGCCCCGCGAAGAACAAGATGACACAGAGACAACACATGACAAACACAGGAACATCTGTCCTGCCTCCCCCTTCCCTTCCCTTCCCCTCCCATCCTCCCCTCCCCTTCCTCTCTCCTTCCCTTCCCCTTCCATCCCCTCCCTTGACCCTTTCAACATCTTCCCCGATCCTCTCTTCCCCTTCCATCCTCTCCCCTGACTTTTCCTTCTCCCTGACCTTCTCTTCCCCTCTCCTGGATCTCCCATCCCTTTCCCTTCCCCTCCCTGACCCTCACTTTTCCCCTGAACTTTCCTTCACCTCCCTGATCCCCTCATCCTCTCCTTGACCCTTCCGTCCCTTCCCATGATCTTCCCTTCCCCTCCCTTCCCCTGCCATCCGCTACCACTACCCCTTACCCCCTCTCATCCCGTCTCCTGACCATCCTCTTACTGTCCCATCCCCTCTCATCCTCTCCCATCCCCTCCCCTGATGTTTCCATACCCCCAACCCTCCTATCACCTCCCACGTCCCTCTCCTTCTACCTATCGGCCCCTTACCTGGTGGGCGGGATGGGCGGTGACATGCAGCTCCTGGACCACTGTAAGGGTGTAGTGGGCGGTGTCTGTGCCCGCCCCGTTGGCAGCCACACAGGTGTACCCGCCCGCGTCACCAGCTCCCGCCCTTGCGCCGCCCACCACCGAGCCGCGCACCCACACACGCCCGCCGCTGCCTCCGCCCACGCTGCCCAGTTCGCCGACCACGCCCTCTCGAGTCCAGCTGTGGGCGTGGAAAGAAATAATGGTGGTTAGGTTAGGTTAGGTTAGGTTTAGCTTTGTTTCCGTTGGTTTGGGTTGGGTTAGGTTAAGTTTGGTTAAATTAGGTTAGTTTAGGATAGGTTAGGTTATGTTAGGTTAGTTAGATTAGTTAGGTGAATTACGTTAGGATAGATTAGGTTAAGTTAGTTAAGTTAGGTTAGGATAGGTTAGGTTAAGTTAGTTAAGTTAGGTTAAGCCAGATCAGATAAGGTTAGGTAAGATTAAGCTAGTAAGACAGGTTAGATTAATTAGACTTGGTTAGGTTAGGTTGGCTTAGGCTAATTTAGGGTAGTTTAGATTAGGTCTGGTAAGTTACATGAGTTAAAGTTAAGTTATATCACATTAGACGACTAGATTTGCATGGATGAGAGAGAGAGAGAGAGAGAGAGAGAGAGAGAGAGAGAGAGAGAGAGAGAGAGAGAGAGAGAGAGAGAGAGAGAGACAGAGAGAGAGGAATCCACGCTGAATGCTCAATATCGACAAGCTGACCTCACCTCAGCCTTCACCCGTGACACCTTCCCGATAATTATCACACCTGTCACCCCCCCATGTCACCCCCCAGCCTGCACACCTGCAACCCATGCCACCCCTCATCTCTCTCTCTCTCTCTCTCTCTCTCTCTCTCTCTCTCTCTCTCTCTCTCTCTCTCTCTCTCTCTCTCTCTCTCTCTCTCTCTCTCTCTCTCACGCCACTTCATCTATCTCTCCACCTCCATCACACCCCTTCTCTCCCCTCTCCCCTCTCGCATTACCTCTCTCACCCTAGTCATCCATCTTTCTCTTTCCCTCCCTCACTCTCTCCCTCCCTCCCTCCCACCTATTTCCTCTAGATAATCAGATGGTTCCGTAGGCTGCAAGAGGGAGAGGAGAGAGGGAAGGAGGGAGGGAGGGAGAGAGTGTAAGGGGAGGAGAGGAACAGAACGCGAAAAGGTGAGGGAAAGAGAGGAGGAGAATGTATGGATAGGGAGGGAAGGGAAGGGAAGGCAAGGGAAGGGAAGGGACGGGAGGGGAAGGGAAGGGAGGGGAGGGGGAAAGAAATGAATGAAGTACAGAGAGAACAAGAGAAAGAAGAGAAATGAAAAATGAGGGAAGGAAGGATTGAAGGGAGGGAGGGAGGATGGGAAGAGGAAGCAACAGAAACAGGATAAAGAAAGGAAAAGGATTACAGTGGATTACATAGGATTACAAAGAACAAGCAAACAGCAGTACACTTTAACGTTATTGCAGGAGTGTTTGGGAACTACTGACAAGCTACAGGGTACAGAAATAGGACAGTAAAGCAAAAGGCTCCTCCCCACCCATCACTCTCTTCACCCTGTGCTGGCGTGGAAATAATTGGGGAAAAGTATCATATAGTATTGAAAAGTTGACATGGAATTTTCACAGGAGGGGATGAAAGGAAGCTCTCTTATTCCCCCCTATGGTGAACTCCACACGTCTGGCTATCTGAAAATCAACACCGTAATATAATATGGACACAGTGTGGGTGCATTTAATATTTCGCAGTCTGTATTGTAGCAATGTTTCATGTGTGTTTATTCGGAGGAGAAAATTTATTTGTTAGGGATTCGCTTCTAGGTATTTGTCTGTCTCGTTTTAAAGGATTCGACTGAATTAGTGTTCACATTTTGAGAAAGAAGCTTGTTCCAAATGTTAAAGACGCGATTAAAGAAGAAGTGTTTCGTTTGTAGGGATTTGGAACGATTTTGTATAATCTTCCAGTCATTGTTTCCTGTGACGTTGGAGTGATATGTAATAAAATATCTATTGTTGTCTGAGTTACTGTATTTCTTAAAAATAATGAACACTTCAGTCATGTTCCCCTATTAGCCTGTGTGTTGTCAGGCTAAACATGCACGTAGTTCATCTGATGTTTCTCACATGGTTTATTTTGCAATTTCGCTATTATCTTAGTAATTCTAAGCTGTATTTTTTAGTTACTTAAAAGTATTTTTTATGATGACCTACACTATTTACAATTTTCAAGACGTAAACACATGAGTGAGTTATATAACGTATCACTTTTCTTAGATTCAAAAGTTCCCTCTACGAGTCCTACTAACTTATTTGCAATCTGTACAGTTTCTAAGCAGCGCTGACTCGGCTCTTGATACAACGACACCAAGACTTATTTCCTTGTCAGAGCATGATAGTGAAATATCATTCGTTACATAGTTTGCATGAGCGTTGTTATCCCCGATATGAAGGACCATATTTTTCTATATTGAATTTCATTTGTCATTTTTCCGCCCAGCATACTAGCGTGTGGAGGTCCCTCTGTGCTTTCCGCCTCTGTAGCGTTGACGTTATTTTACTCATTATTTTGGTGTCGTCTGCGAATTTTGACATTTTACAGTTTATTCCTTCGTTGATATCGTTCATGCACACTATAAAAGGTATTGGTCCTCTTAATGAACCTTGAGGAACGCCACTATCATTATGCTGATCGACTCTTTGTCCACTTGTTACAATTCGTTGTTTTCTGCCATAGAGCCAATCTGCTAACCATTCATGCCAGTTTGATGTTACGCCACGAACTTTTACTTTTGTCAACAAGTCACGTATGGCAAGCGGTGTCAAGCGCCGTTTGGAAATCAAGGCAAATAATATTGTGTCCATTAGCGTCGTCGTACAAGTCACGTGCTTCACTGAGAAAGTCCAGCTAATTTGTTACACACGAAAAATTCATTCTGAAAAGGTGTTGAGCCTTTGATAACTTTTATTTTTTTCCTCAGTACTTAACGATCTTGTCTCTAACTGTAGTCTTCATTGACTTGCAAACTACTGAGGTTTAGCTAATCAATTTTATAATCCGAGTTATTTATTTATTTATTTATTTATTTATTTATTTATTTATTTATTTTATTTATTTATTTATTTATTTTTTTTTTTTTTGTTGTAGGTTTGGCGCGACGTGAGCTAACTTCCATTCGCGGGGGACTTTACCTGTTGTGAGGAAGAGGAAGGGAAGGAAGAGAGAGATTAGAAAATATTAAAGAAAGATAGAAAAATACGCAGTTCAAGATTTGATTACCAGTGATTATTCTCTCTCTCTCTCTCTCTCTCTCTCTCTCTCTCTCTCTCTCTCTCTCTCTCTCTCTCTCTCTCTCTCTCTCTCTCTCTCTTTTCTCATTCCACAATTTCCTATTTAATTTTTTCTTCCCTTTTTTATTTCTTTTTGTCTTTTCTCATTCTCAGCTACCCTTCCTCTCTCTCTCTCTCTCTCTCTCTCTCTCTCTCTCTCTCTCTCTCTCTCTCTCTCTCTCTCTCTCTCTCTCTCTCTCTCTCTCTCTCTCTCTCTCTCTCCCTGATTGGCTGGTGTTTGCTCGAGTGATTAAGAGAAACACAAATATAGCACAGTTTAGTATCACTATTACTTTTGGGGAAAGGAAGGGTGAGAGAGAGAGAGAGAGAGAGAGAGAGAGAGAGAGAGAGAGAGAGAGAGAGAGAGAGAGAGAGAGAGAGAGAATGGGGTGTTATAATGACTAGTAATCGAATCTTAAATAATTGCATCTTCTTTACCTCTCTCTCTCTCTCTCTCTCTCTCTCTCTCTCTCTCTCTCTCTCTCTCTCTCTCTCTCTCTCTCTCTCTCTCTCTCTCTCTCTCGTCCTTCTCTTACCCTATCTAAGTCCTCTATCAATTCTTACCTATTTCCCCTATCTATCCCTCTTTTTCCTCTCCTTCGTTATTCTTTTCACTCTTCCCCTTCCTCTTTTCTTTCTCCCCTCTTCTTCAGACTTACCCTTCTTGTTAATTTTACGCTCCTTCTCTCCTTCTACTTTTCATCCTTCCTCTTATCCTATTTGTTTCAATTTTTCCTTTCTTTTTCTTCTGTTTTAATCTTTTCTCCTTTTTCCTTTGCTTCCTCTTCCAGAAATATACATCTTTTCCATCAGATCTTCCTTTTTTTACCTTTCTTTTTTTGTCGTTATCTTTTTCCAAATATTCTTTTTTTCTTTCCTCTCTTTAAAATCTAGAGTTACAGTGAAATTTTCCCTTCACTTTCCTTTCTCTTTCCTCTTATCCTTCCCCTCCTCCTCCTCCTCCTCCTCTTCTTCTACTTCTCTCTTCCACTTCCTCTTTCCCTGCTTCTTCCATATTTCACTCCCTTTCCTCTGTCTGTTTATTCTTTCCATCTCCCTTATCCTTTTCAATTTGTTTCTCCATCCAGAATCATAAATCCTTTCATAATTTTTTTCTCCCTTTTCTCTTTTCACTCTTCCATCTCTTGTTCCGGTTCCTCTCTTCTCGTTTCTTCCTCTTCCCTCTTATCTTTTCCTTTCTCCGTCTTCTCCTCTCCTCTTTCTTTTCCTTTCCTCTCCTATCTTTCTCTCTCTTCCTTTTTTCTTCCTCCCTTACTTATCTTCTTCTCTCTTTTCATCCCTTTCTCTTGTCCCTTCCCCTTTCTCCTTCCTATCCTTCCTTCTTTCTTTACTTTTCTCTCCTCTTTCGTTTCTCTCTCTCCCCTTCCTCTTACTTTTCTTTTCTCTCCAGTCTATTTTCCCCTTTCATGCCTTTCCCTCTTATCTATCCTTGTCTCTCTCTCTCCCTCCCTCCCTTTTCTTCTTCTCTCTCTTTCCTTTTTCTCTTCCCCCTTTTCTTCTCTCTCCTCTCTTTCTATCTCTCCTTTGATTCTTATCTCTCTCTCTCTCTCTCTCTCTCTCTCTCTCTCTCTCTCTCTCTCTCTCTCTCTCTCTCTCTCTCTCTCTCTCTCTCTCTCTCTCTCTCTCTCTCTTGTTCCCTTTCTTTCAATCTAAACAAACTAGACCTTCACGTTCAACAACACGCTGGTAACTTCACTGAGTAATTTACAATAAACCTTACTCTTGCTCCTTAAATATTCGCTTCAGTTCGGATTTACGTTTCCTCCCCTCTCTCATTCTTCCCTCCCTCCTTCCCCTCACCTCACCTTCCTTGCTCTCCCTTGTCCTGTTGCCTTCCCTCACTCACCTCGTTTCGCTTTTTCGCTCTTTTGTTCTTTCATTTTTTTTTATCTTTTTTTCGTATTTTCTGTTGGTTATTTTAGTTTATTTGTTTTGTTTTATATTTTTTTCTTTTTTTTCTCTTTGCTTATCTTACTTTCTCTCTTTCTCCCTCTCTTCTTTCCATCATCTTTCCTTCTCTTACTTTCCCTCCACCTCCATTCTTTTATCTTTCCTCCTCCTGTTACTTTATCTCCCTCTTCTCATTCTATTCTTCCTCTTTCCCAAATCTTCATTAACCACCATTTAAATTTTCCCTCTTTCCTCTCTCTCTATTTTTTTCCAGTCCCGCACTCCTATCACTTTTCTTCCTCTTTCCTCCTTTCCTGCTTTCATGTTTCCTTATGCCCTTCTTTTCCTCCTCCCATATCCTACTCTTTTCATCAGATTTTTCCTCTTTCTCTCTCTTGCCACCCATCCTTTTCCTCGTATTTCATCCATTTATGTTGTCTCTTACTTCTCTTC
>NC_087162.1:18710447-18712947 GCF_035594125.1 Scylla paramamosain | reverse complement strand
GGAGGAGGAGGAGGAAGAGAAGAAGAAAGAAGGAAAGAAAGAAAGAGAGAGAAAGAAAGAAAGAAGAAAAAGATGAAAAGAAAGTAAGAAAGAAAAAATAAATAAAGAAAAGGAAAATAAGAAATGAAGCCTAGTGAACTAATTATATGTTAAAAGATGAAAAAAAAAATTATCACTTATTCACAAGCTTATAAGTGTGACTGTCGCTTGCATATTGTGACTAGGGGGAAATGTAAGCTCTCTCTCTCTCTCTCTCTCTCTCTCTCTCTCTCTCTCTCTCTCTCTCTCTCTCTCTCTCTCTCTCTCTCTCTCTCTCTCTCTCTCCCCCCATTCTGTTGTCTTTTCCGCTCCTCTTCTCTTCTCTCTGTCACGTTTCTTCACTTCTCTCTGTCACTTCTCTTTTCTTCCTTTTGTATGTTTGTTTACTATTAACGTTTGCAGTTTACTTATTTTATTTGTAAGCTGTTTCCTCTTTCTCCTCCGATTTTTTCTTCTTGCCTTTCACTCACTCTCCTTCTCTTTTATGTTTTCTCTTTCATTCATCATTGTTTTGGTCATTGATTTTTTTTTTCATTCATTTATATGCTCATTCACTTACTCATGCACACTCAAATCATTTAGTTTTTCGTGTTCCGTGTTTTTTTTTTTTTTTTATGAATCTGTTAGTTTTTCATTCATACATTTACTCATTTACTCACACATTCAATAATTCAATTCGTTTTCGCTGCTTTGTTTGTTTCATCCAATTGTTAGTATTTCTATTCATTTGCTTGCACACACACACACACACACACACACACACACACACACACACACTCACACACACTAGTCCCTTTATAAAACACGGCTACCTATTTCCACTCACTCATGCACTCAATCACTCACTCACTCAACCACTTATTCACTGACTCACTCACTCAACTCAAAAAAATAGAAAACAGAAAATGTATACATCCCGGAACTCAATGTAGTCTCTCTCTCACTTTCTCAAACACTCCCTCACTCACAGCTACTCACACTCACCCATGACCGTGAGGGTGGCGGGAGGGCTGGTGAGGGCGGCGAGGCTGGCGGGGTGCCTCACTTGACACTGGAAGGCCGCCTGTCCGTCTTCCAGGGTCACATCTTGAACATACAGACGACCCCCGGATCCGTACACGTACCTGACGAAGGAGAGAGAGAGAGAGTGGTGATGAGGACTGTGTTTGTGTGTGTGTGTGTATGTGTGTAAGGGGAGGACAGTTGAGAGAGTAAGATGTGATAGTGAGTGATGAAGTGCTGTGAGTGAGAAACGGTGAGAGTGAATTCGTGGGAGAGTTGTGAGTGTGTGTGTGTGTGTGTGTGTGTGTGTGTGTGTGTGTGTGTGTGTGTGTGTGTGTGTGTGTGTGTGTGTGTGTGTGTGTGTGTGTGTGTGTGTGTGTGTGTGTGTGTGTGTGTGTGTGTAAGGTGGGAGAGATTTGGGAGAGTGAGGAACTGGGAGGGTAAATTGGTGGAAGAGTTATGAGAGTGCAAGCTGGAGGTGTTGTGAGAGTGAAGTGACGGGAGAGTTGTGAGTGTGCAAGTGCTGGATGTGTTGTATGTAAGGGGAGAAAAGCGTTGAAAGAGCCAAATGTGTGAGTGAGTTAATTAAAGGGAACTATGACAATGTTGAGTGCGCCGTCTGTAAGAATCATTGTGAGAGTGAATTAAGTGGGAAAGTTATAAGAGTCAATGTTAGAAAATTGTTGTGTAAGGTATGAGTTTGTTGTAGAGAGAGAGAGAGAGAGAGAGTGACTGAGTTAATTAATGGGAGAGTTGGTGCTAAGAGTGAGAGCTGAAGGTGCAGTGTGTGAGGGGACGAATGACTGCTCGGGAGAGGAAGGTGTTGTGGGGAGAGGTAGGGAAGATCAAAGAGGGTGAGATGAGCGAGGAAAATAAGGCGTGCTTAGGGAGAAGGGAAGGAAAAGGAAAATTATTATTAAGTGGAATTAAACCTAATCTAAACATTAAAAATCGGGTATACAGAATTAAGTAGAAGGACAAGAAGAAAGGTTAAATATGTTTAGAAAGAAGGAAAAGAAAATAATTGTGTCTATAGGAAGAAACGTAAGAATAAGAAAAATAAAGAGGTTTGCGTAGAAAAGGAAAACCAGAAAAATTAATGTGCAGAAGAAATGGACAAGAAAATCACTGTCTGTAAGAAGGAAGATAAACTTATAGAAGAATGAAGAGAAAAGAAAAGAGAGTGAAGTATGTGTAGAAGGTGAGTAGGATAAGAAAACAATTAAGCGTATGGAGGAATAAGGATGAGGAAAATAAAATAGTATAGATAGAATGGAGAAGAAAACATTATGTATAGAAGAGAGCGTGATAAAACAAATATGTCTATAGAAAGGACAAGACAAACAACTAAGTGCATTTTAGGAAAGAAGATGAGAAAAGAATGAGTGAGTAGGAGCAAGAAGAAAAGAGATGATACGTGTAAAGAAAAAGATGAAGTCTGTACAAGGAGGAAATTAAA
>NC_087162.1:18700447-18705447 GCF_035594125.1 Scylla paramamosain | reverse complement strand
CTCTCTCTCTCTCTCTCTCTCTCCTCCTCCTCCTCCTCCTCCTGTCCAAGCACGACACAACACGACTGATTCCTTACTGAATATTCCTGGCAAACTCTGACAGCTCTACACACACACACACACACACACACACACACACACACACGGACAGAGGGAGGGCCACTGGTGTATACAATGGAAGCAATACGAGAAGTGGTAGTACTAGTACATGCCAGTGCGCGCACACACACACACACAGCGGAGAGAGAGAGAGAGAGAGAGAGAGAGAGAGAGAGAGAGAGAGAGAGAGAGGAGAGAGAGAGAGAGAGAGAGAGAGAGAGAGAGAGAGAGAGAGAGAGAGGGAAAATTACAGACCGGAGGAAACAAATTGACGAAATAAAGAGAAAAATTAAAATAGATAAAGAAATCAACAGTGACGTAAGAGAGAGAGAGAGAGAGAGAGAGAGAGAGAGAGAGAGAGAGAGAGAGAGAGAGAGAGAGAGAGAGAGAGAGAGAGAGAGAGAGAGGACAGGACAAAACCTTCCCCTCTCGATCTGTATTTACTTTAGTTGTGCGTCTGTTTACTAGTGTCTAAGCCGTGATTGGGCAGTTCATCCAGACCAAGCCAGCCAGCCAGCCAGTGAGGGGACGAGGTGGGGCGAGGAGGGGCAGGAGAAGGCGGGAAAGGAACACAAAGGAACACAAAGAAGGAGTGAACAGCAGCAGACCTGTTATACCTCATTACGGGTGTGTTCATGTGGAATATAGTGTCTAACATACTCGTGCAGTGAAAGGAATAGGATAGTATTAATGAAAACTCCTCCTCACCTACCCCTCCCTTCACGCAGATCTGGCAGGGAAAAGAAGAATTACCATGCATAGGCCCTCTTACATAAAAGAAAACTGCATTGGGGAAACTGCATACAGATTTTATAGGAAAGAGAGAAAAACCACCACTATTGTCAATTGTACCTCTGCTCCACAACCAGCAAACACCTCAATCAAGTGACATTTCGCAAGTACATAAGAACATAAAATCATAAGAAATAAGGGAAGCTGCAAGAAGCGACCAGGCTTACACGTGGCAGTTCCTGTATGAAATATACCTACCTATTTCCAACTATCATCCCCATCCATAAACCAGTCTAATCTTCTCTTAAAGCTCCCTAATGTCTTAGCACTAACAACATGATTACTGAGTCCGTTCCACTCACTCATCTACCACTCTATTTGAAAACCAATTTCTTCCTATCTCTTTCTTAAACCTAAATTTTTCAAGTTTGAACCCATTATTTCTTGTTCTGTCCTGGTAGCTGATTCTAAGAATTTTGCTTACGTCCCCCTTGTCATAACCCTTACACCACTTAAAGACTTCTATCAGATCCGCTCTTAACCTACGTCTCTCTAAAGAATGTAAATTCAACAGCTTCAATCTCGCCTCGTAAGGAATACTCCTCATCCCCTGTATCCTTTTAGTCATTCTCCTTTGTACTGATTCTAATAGACCTATATCCTTCCCGTAATGTGGGGACCAGAACTGCACAGCGTAGTCTAGATGAGGTCTGACCAGCGCTTAATATAGCTTTAATATTACTTAGAGCCTTCTACTTTTAATACTCCTAAAAATTAATCCTAATATCCTATTTCCCCTATTTTTGGCCTCTATGCATTGCTTTCCTAGATGTTGTTCAGAGCTAACTATAACTCCTAAATCTTTTTCGTACCCTGAACCTACCAGAGTTTCGTTGTTTATTGTGTACCTACTGTGTGGGTACCTACACTAAGTACTTTTCCACTTGTTGATATTAAACTGCATTTGCCATCTGTTCGTCCATTCATTCATCCTATCTAAATCTGCCTGCAAGGCGATGGCATCCGATTCTGATCTAATTAATCTACCTATCTTTGTGTCATCCGCAAATTTGCTAACATCACTACTAATTCCAATATCCAAGTCATTAATATATATCAAAAACAACAATGGCCCTAATACTGATCCCTGTGACACTCCACTAATTACATGACCCCACTCGGAATTAGAGCCGTTTATTACAACTTTGTCGCCTGTCGCTAAGCCATGACCTTATCCAACCTAACACCTTCCCATCTATTCAGTGTCCCCTAACCTTTCTCAGGAGCCTCTGATGGGGTACCTTGTCAAACGCTTTACTAAAGTCCAGATATAAGATGTCATAACTATCACCATTGTCTACTGCCTCGTACACTGTACTGTAAAAACTTAACAAGTTTGTCAGGCAAGACTTCCCCTTCGTGAAGCCATGCTGTGACTGATTTATCAAGTTAAGTTTGTCTAAATACTCCTTAATGTTCTTCGCTATTATTGACTCCAATATTTTACCTACAACAGAAATTAATCTGACAGGTCTATAATTAGACACTAGTTTTATCTCCTTTCTTAAAGATGGGTACTACATTAGCCCGCCTCCACATTACTGGTACCTCACCTGACTCAAGTGATTTCCTAAAGACAGAAACTAACGGCTCACTAATAACCTCTTTGCATTCCTTAAATACTCTGGGCTATATTTCATCTGGTCTTGGTATCCTGAACTTTTTTTGCCTGTCTATCTCCTGTTCCACTATCTCCTTAATTATGGTAATGTCTGTCAGCTTCTCATTCTCATCTGCTCTAAAGATCTGTTCACTATTTGGCATATCCTGGATGTTTTCCTGGGTGAAGACAGTTAAAAAATACTCATTCAGAATTTTACTAATCTCCTCCCCAGAACTAACCAGCTCCCCATCTGTAGACCCGATGGAACTTGAAGTACAATTTGCTATAACAGGGAACAGTATCTCAGTAGTGGATTAGAGTTCAAATACTCGTCCAACCTGTTTTTAAAAAGTATAATTGAGTGCCAGCGACCATATTAGAAAGATGAAGAGTTCAGACGTAACGAGACAACTGAAGAGCTTGGTTTCACTTGACGCGAATAATTTACCAATAATCCTGTCGTTGTTTTGTTTTCTTATTACATTTGATCAATCAGCAGTCAAGGAAACGTCCGCACTAACATTATCGAGTCTATCAAACATCCCAAATAGGTCCAATCACATCTGGCGTTGTGTCCAGTCTTTATACAGGGTTGCCGTTTCGAGTAAGCCTTCCCTTCTTCATGTTGTTTTATTGTATACTTCTGCTTCGTCTATCCCTTTCTGTCTAGCTTTACACGAATGACTTGCATAAACCTACTTCATCAACCATTAGTTCACAGGAAGCATTTCACAGCCGGAGAATCCTTTTAGTTATTCTACACTGTCAGACAACCAACAACAACCGAAGCAAAGTAACATTTCATAGGTAAAGCCAAACGAACTTTTGATTGCAGTTTGTCAGGAAGGCGAATAGTGTCTCAGCTATGGACTGGAGTCAAAATACTCGTCCAAGAAGGGAGGAGAGGGAGGAGAGGAGATAGGGGGAGAGTGAAGATGGAGGCAAGTGCAAACGAAAATGGAAACAAGATAAGGACAAAACAGGAACAAGGACAAGGAATGGAGAAAGAAGAGGAGGGAAAGGAAATCGAAGGAATGATGGAGAAGAGGAATAGGAGGTAAAGAGAAGGGTGTGGATTTAAAAGAAGGAAAAAGGGAAATGAGAAAGGGAGGAAAAGGAGAAAAAATAAACAAAAATTGGAAAATGGGAAGCGAAGAGGAGGAAGGGTAAGTGAACATGAAGAATGGAGGAATCGAGAAGAAAGAGGAGAGAGAGAGAGAGAGAGAGAGAGAGAGAGAGAGAGAGAGAGAGAGAGAGAGAGAGAGAGAGAGAGAGAGAGGAAGAGAGAGAGAGAGAGAGAGAGAGAGAGAGAGAGAGAGAGAGAGAGAGAGAGAGAGAGAGAGAGAGAGAGAGAGAGAGAGAGAGAGAGAGAGAGAGAGAGAGAGAGAGAGAGAGAGAGAGAGAGAGAGAGAGAGAGAGATAGAGAAATTTAGTGGAGTTAAAGGAACAAAGGTAAGGAGAGGGAAATAATAGACGGAACAGAACAAAGGAGGAGGAATAAGGAGGGAAAGGAGGTGAAGGGAGAGGAAGAAAGAGGGAAGAAGAGAAAATGGAGCAGGTGGAAGCAGGTATTAATTTAGCAAACAGATGATGTTGTTTCAGGATCAAGAGAGTGTTTGATGTTTGTATTATTATTATTACCATTATTATCATTATCATTATTATCATTATTATTATTATTATTATTATTATTATTATTATTATTATTATTGTTATTATTATTAATTATTATTATTATTATTATTATTATTATTATTGTTAATATTATTGAGTAGTATGGTGGTAGTAGTAGTAGTAGTAGTAGTAGTAGTAGTAGTTGTAGTAGTAGTAGTAGTAGTAGTAGTAGTAGTAGTAGTAGTAGTAGTAGTAGTAGTAGTAGTTGTTGTTGTTGTTGTTGTTGTTGTTGTTGTTGTTGTTGTTGTTGTTGTTGTTATTGTTGTTGTTGTTGTAGCAGCAGCGGTGGTAGTAGTAGTACTAGTAGTAGTAGTAGTAGTAGTAGTAGTAGTAGTAGTAGTAGTAGTAGTAGTAGTAGTAGTAGTAGTAGCAGTAGCAGTTGCAGTAGCAGTAGTAGTAGTGCCCGCGGGACATTTAATTGGTACACATAAAATTCTTGCCATGTCCGTAAATTTCCGCCATGGCCTCACCAGTCAGCCTCGCCCAGGTCTGATTTTCGAAAACATCAATAGGAAAAAAAACACTTATATCAACAACGTATTTACCCTTGGAAATATTGTGGAGACAAATAAACGAGTAAGCAGGAAATGGTTGGTAACTAAACAGCCGCTGGGGACGCCGCGGGTTTCGACACTCGTGTGAATGAATTGACGTAAATTATTCACGTTCATATACAATTTTTTCTTACTGATGGGTTAATAACTCTGATATTATTACGTATTGTTTTTGTTTTTTTTTATATTTTCCAAAAAAAAATCAGCTCAGGGCAAAACTGATTGGCAACGTGACTGAGAACACAAAGGGACACAGAAAGAATTTAGTGTGCAGCAAT
>NC_087162.1:18687947-18690447 GCF_035594125.1 Scylla paramamosain | reverse complement strand
AAAAAGGAAGAACAAAAGAGAGAGAGAGAGAGAGAGAGAGAGAGAGAGAGAGAGAGAGAGAGAGAGAGAGAGAGAGAGAGAGAGAGAGAGAGAGAGAAAGGAAGGAGAGAAAAGGAGAAAACGAAGGAGGAAAAGGACATTAAAACGAAAGGAGGGAAGGAAGGAAAAAATAAGAAGGAAGGAAGGAAGAAAGGAGGAAGAGAAGGAGAAAGGAAGAAGTGGAAGAAAGAAAGGACGAGAGAGAGGAAAAGTAGAAGGCAAGGGAGGAAAATAAGAAAATGTAAGGGAAAAGAAACGAAGGAAGGAAGGAAGGAAGGAAGGAGGTGAGAGAAGAAAAGTGAGAGAAGAGAGGGATGGAGGTATGGATTAGAGGAAAGGAGAGAAATTCGAAGGAAAGGAACACAAGGTAATAAAGAAGGCATGGGGAGAAAGGAAAGAAGGAAGGAAGGAAGGAAGGAAAGAAGGAAGAAAGGAAGAAATAAAGGAAGGAAGGAAGGAAGGAAGAAATAAAGGAAGGAAGGAAGGAAGGAAGAAATAAAGGCAGGAAGGAAGAAAGAAAGAAGGAAGAAAGGAAGGAAGGAAGGAAGGAAGGAAGGAAAGGAGGTAGATAGGTAGGCAGTTAGTTTGGAAATAATGAAAGAAAAAAAGAAAGAAAGAAAGAGAGAAAGAAAGAAAGAAAGAAGAAAGGAAGGAAGCAAGGAAAAGGAACACGAGAGAAGCTAAAGAGGTAAAGAGACGAAGAAGGAAGGGAGGAGAGAGAAAGACTAATAAAAGAGAGAGGGAGGGAAGGCTAGAAAACACGAAGAAAAGGAGAGAAGAAAAAGGAAGAAGAAAAGAAAGAAAAGTAGAACGACTAATAGAATCAAGAAAGAGAACAAGAAAAGAAGGTATGAAAATTACAAAAAAAAACAATAAACCAAACAAGGAAAAAAAGAAAGGAAAGGAGAAAGAATAGAAAAGGGGAGAAAAGGATATATGGAAAGAGGGAAAAAAGAAAAAGGAGAAAGAAAAACTAACAAGAAATCAAGGAGGTATAAAAATGAAAGAAAACAAGGAAAGCAGAAAAGAAAAAAATGAAAAACAGAAGAAACGGAGAAAGAAAGAGAGAAAGAAGGGAAAGAAGGGAGGAGGGAAACAGGGAGGAAAGTCTAAATCTCCCTCCATCCGGTCACTATCCCTGCCAATATCCGCAAAAGTGGAGGAAAAAATACTCTGATTGTGAGAGGAGGATTAAAGGGTCGCTAGTACCAGTGGAAGAGAGAGGGAGAGGAAGAGAAAGGGAGAGAAAGGGAGAGTGGGAGGAAGGAAGAGGAGGGAAAGGAGAGGAAGGTGGAATAGTAATTGATAGACATTCGAGAGCAGGAAGAAGGGAGGGAGGGAGGCAGAGAAGGGGGAGAAGGAGGGAAAGAGGAGAAAAGGAGAAGGGAGGGAAGGAAATAAGGAAAGATGGAGAAAGGAAAGGAGGGAAAGGAGGAGGGACGGGAGAGAAGGAAGGAAGAAAAGGAATGGAAGGAGGGAGGGAAGGGAAAGAGAGAATGGAAAATGAAGGAAGAGAAGGAGGAAAAGGAAAGGAAGGAGGAAATGAAAAATTAAGAAATGGAAGGAGGGAGATCATGGGAAAAACAGAGTGGGGAAGGGAGGAAAACTGAAAAGAAAGAAAGGAGAAGAAAAGAGAAGAGAAAGGGGGGAGAAAAGGAGAAGGAAAGGAGAGAAGAAAGGAAACAAGGTTGAAATGAAACAGGAATGGAAGGAAGGAGATAGAAGGAAAGAGGATTGAAGAAGGAAGAAAAGAGAAGAAAGAAAGAGGGAAACGAAGATGGAAGGGAGGGAGGGAAGGAAGGAAAAAAACAAGAGAATAGAAGGAAGACATAAGGAAACCAAAAGTACGAAAGAAAGAAAACGAAAAGAGTGAAGGAGTGAAGGAAGGACAGAGGAAGAAGGGAAAAGGGAAAGAAAAGAGAAATAGAAGGAAAAGGAGGGAGGCAGAATGGCAAGTGAGGGACATTCCAGGGAGGGAGGGAGGGAAAGGGAGGAGGGAAGGAAAGAGGAAGGAGGGAAGGGAGGGGAGGGGAAGAAGGGAGGGAAGGGGAGAGGCAAGAGCCTACCAAAGGGAAGGAAAGCAAACAAGGGTAAAAGAATGAGAAATGAGAGAGAGAGAGAGAGAGAGAGAGAGAGAGAGAGAGAGAGAGAGAGAGAGAGAGAGAGAGAGAGAGAGAGAGAGAGAGAGAGAGAGACGGAGAAAGAGAGAGAACAAAGAGTTAAGAAAAAGCAATAAAAAGACAAGGGACGTATGGTGAGAGAGAGAGAGAGAGAGAGAGAGAGAGAGAGAGAGAGAGAGAGAGAGAGAGAGAGAGAGAGAGAGACAGGTGTAAGCCACAATAAATACTCTTCTAATTAAAAAGAGAATTGGAGGAAGACTAGCGCAGATAAGATTTCCCCACTATCTTTGCCAATTTAATTTCCACCACCACCACCACCACCACCACCATTACCACCACCA
>NC_087162.1:18680447-18685447 GCF_035594125.1 Scylla paramamosain | reverse complement strand
AGGTGTGTTCAATACCCGAGACAATTATGCATTCAGTGATACAGGAATAACACAGACAAAACCACAACATAACAAAACAATAACAACAATAATAACATCGACGAAAAAGACAACAAAATTAGCAATAATAACAATGATAACAGTGGTTGTGGTATTATTATTGCTGATGTTTGTTGTTGTTGTTGTTGTTGTTGTTGTTGTTGTTGTTGTTATCTTTGTTATCGTTCTTAATTATCATTATTATTACTATTGTTATCAGTATTATTATTATTATTATTATTATTATTATTATTATTATTATTATTACTATTATTAGTAGTAGTAGTATTAATATTAGCAACAGCAGCAAGAAAAGAAGAAGAAGAAGAAGAAGAAGAAGAAGAAGAAGAAGAAGAAGAAGAAGAAGAAGAAGAAGAAGAAGAAGAAGAAGAAGAAGAAGAAGAAGAAGAAGAAGAAGAATCTATACTAATGATAACAGTCACCACTAGAATACATTGATAAAACGAAAAAAAAACAAAAACACTGACATGGTGAATAAACAAATAAATAAATGAACAAGTAAATAAAAGATATAAATGTATAAATGAAAAAAAAAAAAACATTCTAGGTATTTAACGTGAAACAAGAGGTCGCCAGCTAACCACATCAAAGGGAACTGTGCGGAACAAAGACCAACATAAAACACACACACACACACACACACACACACACACACACACACACACACACACACACACACACACACAAAAAAAAAAAAAAATATTCACTCCCGTCCAGGAACAACAGGTAACACAGCAGCAGCAGCAGGTAAGCCACCCCCTACCCCCTCCCCCTGCCCCCTACCCTTACCACCTACTGTCCCGCCCTACCCACCTGACAAAAGCACTCACGCATTACCTCTCACGGCCATTGTTCGCCGCACTCTTCATTACTCACCCCTGATCTCCTCATTGGTAGCGCGCTAATAACCTGACGTCACCAGCATCTGAAGTCAATTATAATCATCCCCTCCGCTCGGATCTCGCTTCTCTAGTTAATTTGGTTTTTATACGGAGCGGCAGAGTAGCAGGCTTATTTTCTTGTTCTTTCTCTCTCTTTTTTTTTTTTTTTTACGTTCTTAGATTCCTTGACGCATCAGTGGAAAACACACACACACACACACACACACACACACACACACACACACACACACACACACAGCCTCCATCATCAGAAATCATAAATACATCTCGGCTACTTGTGACAGTCACGATCTAAAGTAGAGTAATCTGCTACACTTGCGTGCTTTCCCTGTGTTAAGCGTCCTTCCCCCAATTGTAAGTGCTCTGGTCTTACACTCTATCAGTGTCAGGTTTTGCAAAGAGACTGTTAGCAGATTAAAGGACTTAATATTGAGGGGAAAAAAAAAATAGTGTCAAGAGAGGAGTATCAAGACTAAGAAAAAAGTAATAAGATAAAAATCAACAAGAAAATTGAGTAAACTAGAAAAGAGAACCAGACTAAAAAATCTGCATCAAACTGGAAAAAAGACACTAAACCAGGGGCACGTTTTGAATCTTCTGTTCTGACTTTTTAGGAAGCGAAGTCTTGCGCAAGTTTCTTCTTTTCTTATTATTTTTCTCTCATTCTTTGTCTGTCTCCTTAACACATCATAAAAAAAGAAAAGGCTACTTCACTTACGACGACAGCTGTACACGTAACCCTTTAACTCCTACAGCTTCTCGAGTCTGATAGAAGAGTTGAGTACAAGTTTACAATACAATTTCCAAGAACACCAAAAGTAGTAATTGCATACTTCAGGTTTTGTGTCTGTGTCGTAATTCTGGCACTGAGAAACCGCGTAGTGTTGCTCAAATAAAGTAAGTGTTGTGTTGTCATGTAGTCAGGTAAGATTTGTGTTGTCATTTAGTTCAGTGATAAGGGTTGTGTTGTCATTTGGTTGGGAAAAATTGTGTTGTCATTTAGTTAAGTAATAAGAGTTATGATGTCATTTAGTCAGGTAAGAATTGTGTTGTCATTTAGTCAGGTAAGAATTGTGTTGTCATTTAGCCAGGTAAGAATTGTGTTGTCATTTAGCCAGGTAAGAATTGTGTTGTCATTTAGCCAGGTAAGAATTGTGTTGTCATTTAGCCAGGTAAGAATTGTGTTGTCATTTAGTCAGGTAAGAATTGTGTTGTCATTTAGCCAGGTAAGAATTGTGTTGTCATTTAGCCAGGTAAGAATTGTGTTGTCATTTAGCCAGGTAAGAATTGTGTTGTCATTTAGTCAAGTAGTAAGTGTTGTGTTGTCATTTAATAAGATAAGAACTGTGCTGTCATTTAGTTAAGTCAAATGAGAAGAGACGAATTATCATTTAGTCGAGTAATAAGGACTACTTTGCCATTAGCAGCTAAAGGGTTAACATCAGGCTCAGAATTGTGTATGTTGTGGCAAATCTGTTCCTCCAATATATTTCAAGGCATGTATTCCCAACAGACGAGTCCAGTTTGTCCCAAGGGCACCACTGAACACAAAAGAATTAAGTAAATGGAATTATTCTGACCACTCTAAACACTTCCATAACAACAGCATAATGATAAGCGTCAGAGCTATTTCAATTATTTTCTTAGTCATGTTTTTCAGATTAGATTGTCTGCCTGTGCTTCGGGTGAAAGTGGAATTAGTGTTGTTTGTTGTTTGTTGTTGTTGTTGTTGTTGTTGTTGTTGTTGTTGTTGTTGTTGTTGTTGTTGTTGTTGTTGTTGCTGTTGTTGTTATTCCTGTTCTTGTTGTTGATGTTATTGTTATCATCATTATAGCCATCCACATAGCAGAGGTACACATAAAATATCAAGTATAAATAAATATCAATCAAGTACAACAACAACAACACAACAATAACCTAACATGACGGCCTAGCCAGCCTCTCAAGAGACACAATACATACATAGATAACGAGGCAATGCAAATGAAAACAACAATATTCCAAAACGTGTGTGAGAAGGGTTCTTTTTTTTAACTCAACAAAAAATTTAAAAAAAACTTGCATTTTCGCCCACATACCACGAGGAATTTTTTTTTTTTTTTTCTGAAACAAGAGCCAACCACCTTTTAGAGAAATACAAGTCAAAAACAACACTTTGCTGATATGAACACCTCGTCACCAGGACATTCATATCTAATCCATAAAACAACATTTTCTTTCCTAGACCGAGAAAACCTGGTACCACAAAGTCTAGGTACAACCACACGCGTTGTACATAATCAACAAAGCGGTGCAGACGAGAACGTACGTTACTTCCCTTGCACGTACAAGTGACTCATATGAATTCAATCCACACAAATATCAACGAATTCTTCCTCCCAGACTAAGACGTCCCCTGAAATCGTCGCGGCCCAACAAACAACCACGATGCCTTCTTGGAGACAAGCTGGCAACCTCCTAGCGACGCTTTCCTCCTCCTCCTCCTCCTCTTCCTTCTCTTCTCTACTACACAGTCTCTCCCACTGATCGTAAGCCTGTTGTTTTTTGGACCTCCTTAGTATTCCTTTGTATTACTTTTGAGTTCTTCCACCTCCTTGTGGCCGTGATCGTATAGTGGTTAGTACATTGCGTTGTGGCCGCAATAACCCAGGTTCGAATCCTGGTCACGGCAAGTGGCGAACTTTTTTTAGCTTTCCTTTGTATTCCTGCTTCTCCTCCTCCTGCTCCTCCTCCTAGGTCTGTATCCTTAAACGCTTTGTTTCCTTATCAGAACAATTTTCAAAGGCCACAGAGATAATTAGTCCATTTTCATGGGTGTTTCTCCTATTGATGATGTAGAATCCTTGTTAAACTACCACTGGAAGCATATAAATATTTTTGAAAACTCCAGTAATTTCTACTAGAGCATGCTGAAAGTAGAGATAAGACTTCGAAACATTTAGGAATTTGGTTGGTAGATCTATGTAAAGACTACTGAAGTCAGTGTCGCGTGAGTGAAATTCAGAAATGTCTAAACGTCTTACGAATCACGGGTACTTTTAACAGTATATAGTAAAAGTTACTGTGGGTGTCTTCAACGTGTTTTTCATGATTCAAATATTAGTTTAATGAGGTTTTACATGAAGTATCGAAATAAGACATGAGAACCCATCTATGTGGTCTTTGAAAGTTGCCTGAAGCATTTAAGAATATTCCGGAGTAGAAATTTGGGAGATTTTTTTTTTTTTTTTATGTAAGAGGGGCACTGGCCAAGAGCAACAAAAAGGAAAGAAGAAAGTACCGCTGAGGTGCCACTCCCTAAAGAAGAGATACGTAGAAGTAGCCATTCCAAACACTGATGTGGCTTAGCACTGTGACGAGGTAAGTAAATTGAAGTTAAAAAAAATGTTTCCTCTCTATACAAGACACGTATCTGTAGTCCCGTGCACCAGCCACCCATGTCTTGCTAAGTCCTGAGCCATCCACATTTACGCAAAACCCTGGAGCCTCTAACAAAACTCGGACGATCACGTATGCCCACTACCAAGACCATGACGCATGCGCAGCACAGCAGGTGGCAGCTTTCCTCACGTGCAGCATCCAACACGTGACAGCGACCCCACTCTCGCCCCAAGCGTGAGTATGTATCTGATCACCAAAGAGCACTCGTGAACTAGTCCTCGTGAGAAATGCAGAGAACACGCTACAGCTGGTCCCTTCACTCGCAATAAATCATCTGTTATCAAAAGAAAAATAAAATAAATAAAAGACGTTATCGTGTGATTTTTTTTTTTTTTTTTTTTTTTTTTGACACGATTGATGCGTATAGGAGTCCACCGTGACGAGAAAAGTTTCGATAGTTAGATCTTGATAGTTTTAGATCTTGTCGCAGATTAAGAAGGGGCACCAGACACACACGTACGCGTGCACGCACACACACACACACACACACACACACACACACACACACACACACACACACACACACACACACACACACACACACACACACACAGAGAGAGAGAGAGAGAGAGAGAGAGAGAGAGAGAGAGAGAGAGA
>NC_087162.1:18660447-18675447 GCF_035594125.1 Scylla paramamosain | reverse complement strand
TTAATATTCATATTCTTGAACGTTTCGCTGTCTTAACTAACTCTGACTGTCTCTTATAGAAATTATTGCAGTTTCCGACGGTGTTTGCAGGATTCTAGTGAGTTTACCAATGATTGTGCACCATCAACAAGAAAAAAAAAACATTCTTCATAACTCGACTTTTCATCCGTGCAGTCTTTGAAAACATTCTTAATTAAAGACCGAAGCGCTAAAAATAATAATGGTCTTAAATTTGAGGCACGTGGCAGTCTAGTAATTACTTGGCCGCACTCCGATTTACAGCCATTAATTATAGCTCTTTGTCGCCTCTCGCATACCCACGTCCTTACCCAGCCTAAAAAATTTCCATCTATCTTATGTTAAGAACCCTTGGTGAGGTGCCTTGTCGAACGCCTCACTAAAGTCCAGGTATATTAAGTCGTAACTATCCCATTATCTGCTGCCTCATTGACTCTACTATAAAAACTCAACAAGTTCGTGCGGCATGACTTCCCTTTCGTGAAGTCATGCTGTGAATCCTTTATTAATCTATACTTGCTTAAATGACTTCTAATATTCAGTTACAATTGGAGTTAGGCTGAGTGACCGGTAGTTGGACATTAATGTTTTATCTCCTTTCTTAAAAATGGGAATGTTTGCCTCAACATTACCGGCACCTCTCCTCAATGTAATGATTTCCTTAAGATATTAACCAGCAGTTCACTGATAATATCTTTGCATCTTTTTAGTGCTCTGGGATATATTTCATCTGTTCCTGGTGATTTAAACGTTTTTCAGCCTGTTCATTTCCTGATCCACTCTCACCTTGGTTATGGAAATATCTATCAGCTTATCACCTGCTTTGAAAATGTTTGCTTTCCAGCAGTTCCTGCATGTTTTCTTAAATGAAAACAGTTAAAAATAGTTGTTTAGAATTTGATTAATCTCTTCCTTATAACTAACTCTCTATCAGGTGCCGTTAATGGCCCTACTCCATTCTTCGTTCTATATCAATAGGTGCGTCACGTGGTGAAGAAATCACTTCAGCAAAAAAGCAAAAAACACACAAAAAAAAATGTCTTTGTAGTGGTTACAATATACGAGTGGAGAAGACATGACCAAGGGACGAGTCTCAAAGGGCGCGTCACGTTCCCTCCACCACGTGTACGCAGTTTCTAAGCGGCAATGAAAAATCTCCTACAACTCCAGCATTTTTTGAGTAGTGCATATTTTCTACAGAGACACGACGTCTACACACAAAACTCTATTCCGTCACAATCCCAGCAGGGCTCCAGTCAAATCTCCTACACGTGTCTGAGAGAGTGACAAAGGTGTGACTGCCTGGAAAACTGTGCTACGTACCAAAAACGAGTAAGGACAAAAGTGTGACTGCCTGGAAAGTGTTGTACCACATAAGGACAGAAGTATGACAGCATGGAAAGCACAGCGTCACGTACCAGAGTTGCATAAGAACAATAGGTGCGAATGCCAAGAAAACACTGCACCACGTAAGAACAAAAGTATGACTACCTGGGAAGCTGTGCAACGTACCGAAACGAGATAAAGACAAAAGTGTGACTAAATGAAGAACACTGAGCCACGTAAGAAGGAAAGGTGTGATTCCCTGGAAAGTACATACAACACATAGTAAAACTGAGTAAGGACAAAGAGTGAGACTACAGGACAGCGTTGCACCATGTTAAGACAAAAGTGTGGCTGTCTGGAAAACACTGAGCTACGTAAAGACAAAAGGTGTGACTGCCTGGAAAGTACATAAAGCACCACATACAGACTTCGGCACCTGGAAAACCGAATTGGGACAAAAGGTACTGGCCTGGAAAGTTCTGCGCTACGTACCAAAATTACATAAGAAAAGTGTGACTGCCTGAACTGTACCAAAATCAGGAAGGGCCTCTCTCAGTAAATCCAGCATCAACATTTACACACCCAGGACAGCTCGGAATGAAGCACAGCAGAAAAGCAGCCGTTGCCAGTCGGACGAAAGTTACTAATAATGGTTTGATGTTAACTGTAGCAAATTAATGCGAGTATTTTCATTCTAGTCTGTGATGTTAATTAATAATGTACATCCACGGCCAGTATTCTGAGGGAAAGAAAAAAGACAGTTATCAAGTTTGGCAGCCTTTGTGTGTGTGTGTGTGTGTGTGTGTGTGTGTGTGTGTGTGTGTGTGTGTGTGTGTGTGTGTGTGTGTGTGTGTGTGTGTGTGTGTGTGTGTGTGTGTGTGTGTGTGTGTGTGTGTGTGTGTTTGTGTGTTTACTTCATCGACGTGGGTTTAGCTTTGTACAGCGTAATTTCCATGTTAACAGGAAGAGAAGTGAGAATGAAGGAAGAAAGAAATAAGTGAAGTGAGAGCGGAGAGAGGAAAATGAGTGTGTGTGTGTGTGTGTGTGTGTGTGTGTGTGTGTGTGTGTGTGTGTGTGTGTGTGTGTGTGTGTGTGTGTGTGTGTGTGTGTGTGTGTGTGTGTGTGTGTGTGTGTGTGTACGGAGAGAGAGAGAGAGAACAATAGAAGAAATGCGAGTGTGAAAAGAACAATAATACAAGTGTGAGTGGGGAGAGGGAGATAGAAGTGTAAGAGGAGAGAGAACAGTAAGAGAAAGGAGAGAACAGTAAGAGGAGTGAGTGGGAAGAGACGATACAAGAATGAGGGGGAGAATTATTGTGATCTTATATTATGAGAAAAAAAAAAGAAAAGAGGAATAAAGGGATATAATTATAATATAAAAATTTTTCCTACACTATTTTCATTTCGAGAAGGAAAAGAAAAAAAAAACATGATTGGGGGGAACAATCATCGAGTAATTGTTTTTTTTTCGGTATGGGAGGAAAATAAAGTGAAGGAAAATAAAGTGAAGGAAAATAAAGTACAGAACGCGATCCTCCCTTGAAAAATAATATTGGGTTCGCTTATTGCTTCGGGAAAATGTTTTCAAGACGAGGAGTTTCTCAAGTGGCTTAGGAATACTTTGAGCCTTTAATTGCCAAGGTGTAGGGCAGGCCAGTCCCGGGGTGCCGTGCTTCTAATTGGTTCTCATTAGCATCCGCAATAAAGGTGGTGCTCGTATTTAACCTTTTGGCTGATTTCACTTCCACCTTAATGTTATTATAACTTTTCTCTTTTAATGTGCTACGAAGACTGGCTAAGAGCGAGCACAGGCTCACAGATACACACCCACACACTCACGCGCACACACACACACACACACACACACACACACACACACACACACACACACACACACACACACACACACACACACACACACACACACACACACATAAATAAATAAATAAATAAGTAAAGCCCATTTAACTTGCGGCTCCTAAAACAATAAATAAACAAATAAATAAATAAATAAAAATAAAGGAAAGTCAATTGTCTACAGCAGGTTTAGAGTAGAATTCCTAAAGGCACCACTGATGGCAGAAGGAGATATCAAACATCTGAGAACTTCAAGTGACGGTAACTTTATTTCTACTCAGTGACATCGTACATAGTTACTCCAATAAAGCAAACAAGTGTCGTGCGTCATTACCGAGCAGTCATAGAGTTAAATCCTCAGACACAGCGTTAAAATGTGATGGGTAATGTGCTGCTGCTGCTGCTGCTGCTGCTGCTGCTGGCTTTGGTCTCTCACGTAAAGATGGTTCTCGTGTTGACGTTTAGAAAAGTCAATTTACGATTTTATAAGCACCTAATCTTCTCCAATTGGATTTGGCTGCGCCCCACTGCACAGTTCGGTAAAAAATTTAAGGCTACTGGTGACTCTAAGTCCGAAATCCTTCTAAATCTTGTACCGATACGTCCACCTGTGCTGAGTTTCATATGCACGGGAATCGGAGCCGAATATTCGCTTACTACATCATGCATATATTTTCCCGTCATTTTCGCATCACACGATAAATGAGTTTTGCATGCATTTGTGCTCGCCGTGTCATTTCCCCTGCCGTCCATTTGCAGTACACGCAGGTAACGAAGCCGAGGCACCGGGCGAATATTAACACACCACTGAATCCTCTTACGTGATCAGCGGCCGGAGGCGTTGCGGCCCCGTGAGGCGCACCGCTGAAAGAGTTGTAGCGGCGGTAAAGGTTTCCATCATGAGTATTCTTTGCTTCCGCTACCTGCCTAACCGGAGAGAGAGAGAGAGAGAGAGAGAGAGAGAGAGAGAGAGAGAGAGAGAGAGAGAGAGAGAGAGAGAGCGCTCACCTGTAGACACGGTGGCCAGTCTGCTGGTGACGGTGCCCGAGGGGTTGGTGGCTCTGCAGCGGTAGGAGGCGTGGGGAGCGTGGGCCGAGCCTCGGGTCGCAGGGGAGAGCCACAGGGAGCCATCACTCAGCACCTCTCTGCCGGTACGAAGGGGAGAGGGGGTGAGTAAGTGTGCTGGGGTGAAAGGGAGAGATTACGGGAGTGAGGATAAGAAGGATGTGTGTGTGGGGAGGGAGAGTAGGGAGATTGAGGATAAAGGGTGTGGGTGAGTGTGTTGCAATTACGGGATGAGAATGATAGGGGTGAATGTGTTGGGATAAATGGGGGAGGGAGAGGAATGAGTGAGCGTGTCATAATTAGGGGGGTGAGGATAAGAGGGGTGGGTAAGTATTATGAAAGGGAAGGATAAATGAGAGGTGATTGGGGTGAGTGTAGGGGTGATGGGAGGGAAGGATTAGTGAGGAATGTGAGGTGTGTGTGCTGGGGTGATGGGGAGAGGGATAAAGAGGGAGAGTGGTGAGGGGTGTGTGTGTGTGTGTGTGTGTGTGTGTGTGTCTGGGTGTTAGGTGAGAGATTAATAAGAGAGGTGTGTATGCTGAGGTGAAGGGGGAGAGGGAGACAGGGTGAGTAGTGAGCGGGGGAAAGAGAAAGAGCGAGAGTGATGGGAGAAGTGTTGGGGTGACGGAGGGGAGGGATTAGGAGGGGTGAGGGTGGAGGAGTGATTTTGACGTTCGCTTGATAGATTATATATTCTTTTCGATTTTACGCTCCTTACACAAAAGCCCCCCCATCCCTCCTCACCACACACACACACACACACACACACACACACACACACACACACACACACAGAGAGAGAGAGAGAGAGAGAGAGAGAGAGAGAGAGAGAGAGAGAGAGAGAGAGAGAGAGAGAGAGAGAGAGAGAGAGAGAGAGAGAGAGTATTATTTACATTTCACAATAGTTCTCAAGTTACATCAAATAATCTTCGTACCATAGCCATAAGCAAATAAGCTATTACGCAATTTTAAAACTGGCAAAATGAATCTGATGATTAAAAAGATAGAATTTCAATCCCTTTTCATAAGCAAACATTTAAATGGTGTTAATCATTTGACTGCTAATGATGGGATGACACATTTTACTTTGAATAAACTAGGATGATTATACTTACCAAAAATTCATTTATCTGTCAGTCAGTCAGTCAGTCAGTCAGTCAGTGATAATCAGTTAGTCAGTCAGTAAGTCAGTCAGTCAACCGATCAAACTATCGATCTGTCTACAGTATCTATCATTCATTTATGTATTTATCAATCTACCTATTTGGAGGTACTGAAAAGTAATAAAAATTATAAAAACCTATTCAGTCACTCCTTATGCAATCAGTGGTGTCTTACTAAATCATTCTCTTAATCAGTAAAGGACTATTTTATTAATCTCGAGGAGAATCTATGGCAGGGAAAGGGGTGGTGGAGCTCTGAGGTCTTTCCCCCTACCTCTCTCTCTCTCTCTCTCTCTCCTCTCCTCTCTCTCCTCTCTCTCTCTCTCTCTCTCCTCTCTCTCTCTCTCTCTCTCTCTCTCTCTCTCTCTCTCTCTCTCTTCTAACCACCATGAAGTTCTATAAAAACTCATGTGTATGTTCTGTTTTCTCTATTAAGAAAAACATATTTGTTCGTCTTACCTAATCCTTTTATATAATACTGTATTTTAGTATTTTGTCTTATTATATTGTATTTTGAATAATTTTGTCTTTCTATTTTTTAAGTATAGCATATTCTGTATGTCATTTTTTTTCTTGTTGATATATTGTATTATATTTTCTTTATTTTATATCATACTATTTCGTAACTGTTCTTAATAATCAACTATAAAATTCAATACCTTTCCCTAAAAATATAAAAAATAAAATAAAATAAATAAAATAAACAAATAAATAAATAAAAAGCTATTTGTTTCAGAAAGGCTAACTTGAAAACCCCTTTACTAAACCAATCAAACATAAAAACTAGTGACAAAAAAAAAAATGCTTCAAAGGTTTCAAATGTTTCAGATGACTCCAGTTTCCGCCACGAGTATGAAGCGCCTCCCCGCACTACCATCAGTCTCGGGCAGGTGAGGCACGGGTGTTCTGGTCATTCCTCGCCTGATGTAATGTGCAGCATAATTCGTGTTATTTTGAAAGTATACCATGACTAATGTTCATTGGTGGAAATATTCATGAGTGTATTATAACTGTTATGGCGCACGTTATGGACTGCAGTATATGGTTGTGGTTGTTTATGTCATCTATATTTCAGTGTTTTTTTTTCCAGATAAATTAAGAAAAATGTCACGTAATTTTAAAAAGTTAAGCTTTGGTTAATAACTACCTATATATCCATCTATTGTATCTATCTCTCTATCCATCTCTGTCTATCCCTCTCTCATTCTACCTATCTCTCAATCTACCTAGCTGCCTATCTATCCTATCTCTACCTATCTATCCATCTATCTCAATTTATAATATACATGTATATTGTAACGCTCTCCCCTCAGGAGCTTCAGGGAAACAGAAAAACTGATCTGTAGTTGTGATAAATTAACTTTAACCTATCACTGGGAACTGAACCCCGGCAGAACACTCGGCGCCACTCCAGCACATTGCCAATCAGATCAAAGCCTGTATTCAGAAACCCTCTGCTCTCTCACCACAGAGATGCTTATCCGGCCTCTCTAGAGTGTCTCCTGTTTAGAATATAGAAAATTTAATCTGTCAATAGAAACATAAAAATACTCTTATAAAAACCATGTATCTTCAACTACAGTCTTTCGGAAGAAGTGTTTCAGAATATGGTCCCAAAATGTTCACCGAGGCTCGAGAGGACACGGTCACAATGGGGAGTGGCAGCAAGCAACTAGGTACACATTCTCTGTATTTAATGTTGATCCAAAATTCATACTAATGCTTCTCGTTGATTTTGAACTAACTGGGCTCTCAGGTAATGCGTCACGTGATGAAATGTTGCCAGATTTAGCAACAATGTTCTTTCTTCTTTTCTTTTTTTTTTCTTTTTTTTTCATTTATTTATTTATTTACTCATTTATTTATCTGTCTATCTATCTGTTCATTTACACAATTTTATTTTACTTTAACACTTTTTTTTTCTTTGGCACACATGATTCGCTTCCAATATACTAAATCATTATGCCATAACCCACATTACCCAAGACAAGGGACTCATTAACTCTTAATTCTTGTATTCTTCACCAGATTATCCCTTTATACTAACCATATACATTACTGCGTCACCCTCTCTCTTTGCTAACGTGCGGAATATTTGTCACCCCTGCACAGAGCTACCAAAGTACTGACCTCACGTGTCGATGGCAGTCCTTGACCCTCAGGTGGTGTCATCACCCTGGATACGAGTGTTGCAAGAGATCAGTGACGTCCCAACAAGTCCTCGTGTTCATGTAAACATATATCGAGTCGTACCTGTCCTTACACTTTACCTTAGATCAAGTTTCCTCGAGTCTGTGAACTAAATCTCGAATATCTTCAATAGAGCAGTCGTGATCCAGCAATCTTCAGCAGTGATTCCCCTGATGTTCTGTGTTTTCCTTCAAGTATTCTGGTATACCGATGATTCACTTACAAAGCATTACTACTGACACATTCTGAACTGATCAGGGAAATAGGCCTTGAGGAGAAACGCTGTTACTGTACTACACTATTCTTAATGGCTGCACCAGAATTGATACACTGTTTCATCTGCATACGAGGAGAGAGAGAGAGAGAGAGAGAGAGAGATGAGAGAGAGAGAGAGAGAGAGAGAGAGAGAGAGAGAGAGAGATCACAAAAAACAATTAAACAAATTAAGGAAATGTTAGAAGAGAGCACGGATCTTATGAACGCCGTACGCAGTTTCAAGTTTATTGAACACATTTGCCGTACGTGCAAGTTGTGTTTCGTCAAGTTTATATTTATAGTACGTACGTCCATTAATTAACCCTTTTCCTGCGATACAAATCAGTTAACAGCAACAGAAGTAATGCATGGGAACTTTATAAACATTTACAAGAAAGTAAGGATTAGAAAGAATAGATTTTGCATTTTTCTACTCAGTTTAGAGATTGGAGGTAGTTGTAGAACACGTAAAGATGTCTCAGAATGATTAGTAATTAAGATGTACCAAATAGCAGTTAAATGGTTAATAGTTTGCAACTCACACTCAAATACCATAGGAAAAATCACATTCAACTAGAGGAACTTTTCTGGTATGCTACCCTGCCAGCGTTAAATAAGTGGAGGGAACACACAAGAACAAAAGAACATGAAAAAATAAGGGAAGCCGCAGGAAGTCGTCAAGCCTACATGCGGCTGTCCCAACACGAGGCTATGCTGGGCTGTGGAGCCGGTCACTTTCAAGGCACTTTGTGAGTTATGCTGCTATGAATTTTACTGAAGTCTTGAGTGGTACAGGCAGCTGGAGTGTTGCGCGGTTATCCTTCAATTGTTAAATCGACATTTCATTTTTAATTAAGACAGGAACATCCACGATTAAGAAGTCTCGTACCGTCACACTCTTTGCCATTGTGTTTGGTGCTTTCCTCTGATCTGCTAATGATGTGTTTTGTGAAGAGATTATCAGCAGATCAGGGGACTTACGAGTGAAGGAAGACGGTTTCTCGACTTGTGACTGCGACTGAGCACACCGGCAGAATGTTTCCCTGGAGCAGGTGTAACTCCGGGCACGAGGGAGACGCGAATAAATATCAGCACGATACGCGATATTACTGAGGGGGAATCTCTCATAAAACGGAATGGGATTTCGTCAGAGCAACATGAGTATTTTCATTTATTGCTATAAGAATACGTGTATTAGCTAAACCTTACTGTTAGCACGGGGGATGTTATGGCTGTGTATTTGTGGTATTTTGTCATTGTTTCTTAAATATTGTTTGGAATTCTCAAATATATATTTTAATACATCTACATGAAAGAAAAAGAATACATTATATTCTTCGACTGTCCGATTCATATTTTCTTTATCGTTTGCATGACGAGCATCACGCCAGTTAGTTTTATTATTAGGGAGCAGCTATCAGTGTGTGTGTGTGTGTGTGTGTGTGTGTGTGTGTGTGTGTGTGTGTGTGTGTGTGTGTGTGTGTGTGTGTGTGTGTGTGTGTGTGTGTCGCGTGCAACAGCGATTTGTAGGAGTAACCTCTCTCTACCTGTCATTTTAAAACCTTCGAACAGTTGTGCAGGTTCACGTTATCTCTATCTTGTTCATGACACTGCTCGTCATCATTTCCCTGCTGCGTCACGGCTTTCACGTTGTCATGTGATCCACGCGGCAGAATCTCTTCACCTACTCTGCTTGGTCTACACTTGTATCTAAACATTTAATAAAAGTGTTCGTTGAATGCATGAAATTGTGTATCAATGTTGTCAGTTGCGAATAATTTGTTTAGATTATGTCTTTCACCCTAACAATAAATTCTAGAATGTTTCAGGGGGAGTAATTTCGTAATTGACAAAAGGTTTTAATAAGAGGCGGACGCTTCGGTTTATGCAAGGCTGCCGTGACGGTGACACGCTCCTGGTCACTCATGAATACGACACGGGGCTCATGGAAATAGATCACTGATGCAGCCTTGTTGGAACAGACTGCTTAGCCTGACCCGAGCTGAGCACACTGCGGGATCCCAGGGGAGTCAACAAACACAGCGTGGACAGCCACAGCCTGCTGCCATATAGACGCAACTACTTGGTTCTTTTGCCACTACTGTTGTCCAAAACTGTTTTCGAAATTCCCCACTTCTTGGTTCATTCAGAGTGGTGAAAGACCAGAACAGACTCAATAATCAGTCTTTTCAGTACAGAGTTATAGGATAATTTGAGAAAAAAAAAAGATTAGATAATCTTATGGACATTATCATCAGAGATAATAGATAGACACAAGTATGCATGTTGTATATGTATAGGGATCGCCGCGGGTATATCTTTTTGTTTCTTGCCGCCTTCCTCATGCTCTGATGTTCTGGTGTCCCTGTGCCTTGATAAGCAGCATTTGGTTACAAGTGTCAAGGCCAGCAGGAGGAGCAATTCTTGCAGGCTCTTCAATCGATCGAGTTAATAATTTAGCATTTGTACGCAATAGTGAGTTTAACCCAAGTACTTACATGTAAAAGATTACCATAAATTTAGCATTTGTACGCAATAGTTAGTTTAAGCCAAGTATTTCCATGTAAAAGATTACCATTAAAAACACGGTTGATATAGCATGCCTTGATACTTAAAGATGTATCAAAGAAAACATTATTGCAGTAGTGAAATGTATACTTAGGGTGAAGGACAAACAGACGCTACGACAAGACAGCTTATGACACGTCACCGCGACACGAGCACCCTCCACGCCGCGCCCTGAGGCTCCTCATGGTTTACACTTGCAGGTCGCACTTTATACAAATCAGAAACGTTAAAGCATTCACCTCCACCAGTCCTTTGTAGAATTTATAAACTACATACTGAAATAAAGCAATATGTTCATCATTTCATGTCGGTATTTAACCCTTGTTCACTAGCACAAAACACATTTGCATTTCATTCTCTAATTGAAAAAAAAACATATAATTTTCATTAACTAACAGAATTCTATGTTCACTGATATCGTTGACTTAATGGCTGTTCCTTTAATTACCCGTAACTTCCACCAGTTTTGCCTTTTTGGTCTGGTTTGTGTGGGGCTTTACTACACAGTGACATAAGAGGTCCTCGTCATAATTCCTATAGCGACAATGAAAGCGTTGCAATACACGGTCAAACCTTCAGTCAGTCAGGCGATGGTCGTATTTTCCGTCATAACACCCACAGTAACACTTCCGCGTCAGGTGTGCGAGTGCCGGGCGACGTGTGTGGTGGTCAGTGACCTGAGGCTGATCCCATCCCGCATCCGTCCCAAGGATATTCGCGACTATGCCATAGTCTGGTGTGTGAGAGGCAAGGTGAGAGGTAGCCTCATCCCTCCCCTGCCCTTCGTCCCCCGGCCTCCCCTCCCGCCCCCCAGCTTTACTGCTTCACTGTCAGGAGCCTTGAAGCATCGCCCGCAGCATCGCGCCTGGAGAGATTGAGAGACGCGCTGGCCAGGTGTGGACTAGTGGCCATATAACTTGTCTAACCCGATTATCTTTAAGCCCATGGCGATTGTGGTCGTGATGGCGACCGGAATGGTGTGAGTGATGCCGACTGCAGGGTCCGACACTCGACACGCGACACCCAGGAGCCTTGTGCTGTGCTGCCCATCTACGCCATAAATGTATGAAATGAATAAACAATGACATCATTATTGGTATTCAGTTTACAAAATTATGACATTACATACTTTCAATAAACAGGTAATCGCATCAGTGACGTACTTTGCTGTACAGGCAATTCAGTTGATACATCAATAACAACCCACACTGCGAGGATAGCAACAAGCGTGCTGGCTCCCTCCTGGGCAAATATAAGCTGATTGTGCCTGTCCTTCTTGCCATCTCAAAAAACTGCATTGCTAAGCCTTTTGGTGGCAAATAATAATAATAATAATAATAATAATAATAATAATAATAATAATAATAATAATAATAATAATAACACACAACAACCCAGCCGGAAATGGGACAGTACAGAGGAAGAAAGCATGGGTTGGGTTATCAGAGTGCAATGCTATAAAGAAAAAAGTGCTTGCATATAATCATGCAAGCATGTACGCGAGTCTAGGGAGTTGCCAGGCGCACCACTTAAATCAGCGACTGAGGTGACAGCGTTGTGCAACAGTTCCTAACCTACGTAAACACATTTGAGGATTCCGATAAAAATGCACCACGGCGCCCAGGAGCCGGATTATTAAAAAAAAAAAATCATAGATAAAAAATTTATTAGTGAGTCCATCGCCATCGTTGCTGCTAAGACACTGCAGCCATACGTCCACCAGCGTTGGTGCACGCCGCCTCCTCAGGCCTCAATTTTTAGCTGAACAACACAACGACGCTGACCAGTAAAACCATAACAATGCCACTAAGCTCCGTGGAAGCAGAGTGCATCAACGCATGCACTTAACAGTCTCCTGCTGCTTCTCTTTTCACATATCCTGTGTATATTATAGACGCTGAGGGACGTAACTAAGCTTCTCGATCAGCCAGTCTTCAAGATGGTTCATTTACTCTGCTGGTAATCCTGCAGAAGGAGACGCACATGACGCGGCAGCAGGCAGTACATCAACAAAGCCAGAAAGCCACAGGCTTCCAGCGTAGTGGAGGGAGAGCTGCATCCAAGGCAGCGACACACACAGCTGGGAGGTGGTGCTGGGTCGAGGCAAGATTCGGACACAAGCTCGAAGCGCGGTTACAATGAACAAGGGAACAATTACATTTTATAATGTAACTGTTATAATGTAACTGTTATAATGTAACAGCAGTCGACCAATATGTAGAGTTCGTCGTAAATTACAATTTGCCAACAGAAGACAGTTAGCCAGGGATCAAGGATATGCCAGTGACAGCTGCTGCTACTGCTGTTATTGTCATTTTGATGTTCTTGTTAACCTACAGGCTGCAGGATTCCAATTGTTCCATAAGCCGCATTGATTCCAGTGCCCAGCAATTCAACTCTCCAGTCTTTTGTTTCAAGTTCTGACATTATCCATTGTTTCGTTATCCCTTGTTACGATATTCTTAGACACGTCCACCACCTCCACGCCGCTCACGCCACCACCGGCAGGAGCTGTGGGCGGCCTGTGAGGCGTCTGAGGGAAGGTGACGGGGAGTTGACTGGGTGGTCATGGGCTGGCTGTGGGTCAATGATGGGATGGCTGTGGCTCGATGGCTTAATGTTTTCTCTCTCTCTCTCTCTCTCTCTCTCTCTCTCTCTCTCTCTCTCTCTCTCTCTCTCTCTCTCTCTCTCTCTCTCTCTCTCTCTCTCTCTCTCTCTCTCTCTCTGATGACGTGTGTGTGTGTGTGTGTGTGTGTGTGTGTGTGTGCATGCTGGGCTTTGTATGTACAAACACGCAAAACATTCACTATATTGAAGCTGGGTAAAAAAAGGTGAGCGGCCTTAAATCACTTCACACCTTCAGCGCTGACCTTGGCAACAAAAACTCACTCGATTCGTTAAAAAATATTATAATTGTCAGAAAGAAATACATTGGGTAAACTAATATACACATTACTAACTAATATGAATTCTGTCTTTCGAGTGTGTGAGTTTGGGAGGTGTCAGGCGGCCGAAGTGAGGGTGAGCCGAATTTATCCTTACACTTGACTTCAAATCTGCTTCACGCCTTCCTCGCTGCTTAACCTTACCAATATATATATAGCGTTCATAAAAAATAGTAGCACTAATTTTGTTATAGTACACACACACCTATTCAGACTAGTTTCAAAGGCAAGAGAGACGATTAGTTGTGTTCTAATTGTCATCGTTACCGCTGATGGTGTAGAATCCTTGACGGACCATCACTGGAATCATTTACCGACACCTGCCACCACAGCCAATTAAAAGTAATCGGGATGTGACGCGAAAACGTTCAAGATTACAGACGCTAATCTTTGCTAATAGGGATATTTCGCTGTATGGATTGATTTTGTTATAACGTATACAGTCAGGTGACAAGGGATTGCGGAACACTTAAAATCAGTCAATTAGTCAGTCAATCAGTCAGTAAGTCAATCAGTCAGTCAGTTAGTCAATCAGTCAGTTAGTTAGTCAATCAGTCAGTTAGTCAATCAGTCAGTCAGTTAGTCAATCAATCAGTCAGTTAGTCAGTCAGTCAGTTAGTTAGTCAATCAGTCAGTTAGTCAATCAGTCAGTTCAGTTAGTCAATCAGTCAATCAGCTAGTCAATCAGTCAGTCAGTTCAGTTAGTCAATCAGTCAGTCAGTTAGTCAATCAGTCAATCAGTTAGTCAGTCAGTCAGTTAGTCAATCAATCAGTCGGTCTTTCAGCAAAAACTATTCCACACGAGTTAAAATAACAAGTCTCCAATGACTCACATATAAGCATTTTCTGAAATTTTATATCTTTAGTCTATAAAAAATAATCCCACTGAATTTAGGGACCTTATCGCGGCAATCAGTAGCAATTTATGTTTTTTTTTTCCTTAAACCTTTGTCTATCATAACTATGCCCCACTCTGGTACCCATGAACTTAAACCAACACTGTACCACAAACGCCCTTCAAACTTTATCCAGTCACCTCCTACGTAGTTACAACAGACCAAATAAGACCATAAATGTGTAGAAAGAGTAACTAAATAACTCCCTTAGCGAAGAGTATCATCCTAAACTTGAAATCCTGCAGTGACATGTGAGATTTAATACAATCGACGCCGTGGTGTTGAAGGGGTTAACAAGAGCGTCACACACACAGCGATATACCACGAACACTTGGCTGTCCATTTAAAATATGTCAGAACACGACACCTCCCTTGGTTGTTGTCATTCCGGCCACCACCGTGAGGGGAGAGAGAGAGAGAGAGAGAGAGAGAGAGAGAGAGAGAGAGAGAGAGAGAGAGAGAGAGAGAGAGAGAGAGAGAGAGAGAGAGAGAGAGAGAGAGAAATGATAAAGAAAGAAAGAAAGAGGTGAAAAATTGGAAAAAATAGAAAAAGAAGAAAAAGGGAAAAAGCACAGACTGAAAAATACAGAATAAAAATCAAATACATACTGAGTCCCCCGAAACACACACACACACACACACACACACACACACACACACACACACACACACACACACACACACACACACACACACACACACACACACACACAGACA
>NC_087162.1:18652947-18657947 GCF_035594125.1 Scylla paramamosain | reverse complement strand
CCTGAGCACACCAAGAGCACTTTGCCGCCCCTTAATGAGTACCCGCGGACTAATGACGCGCACCTGTGGACGGACTGAGGGGCAGGTATTCACAACACACTATATAGGGATGCCTGTGTTTCATTTTTTCACGTCTATTTGTACTACCTGTGACGTGATTGGCCTCCTGTTGTTGTCTGTATGTTCAGAGCAGGGATGGGCGTGGTTCTCAAGTATATTAGGACTGGGGCCTTCAAGGGCTGGAATGGGTGTGTCTGGAGGCTTTGAAGGGCTGAAATGGGCGTGTCTGGCTCTTTCATGAGCTGGAATGGGTGTGGTTCTAGGCTATACTGGCACTGAAATGGGCGTGTTTGGGACTTTCAAGGGCTGGAATGGGCGTGATTTAGGCTTGCTGGGGCTGAAATGGACGTGGTTGAAGTTTTTTAGAACTGAAATGGGCATGATTTTTTTTAGTTTACTCTTAGGTCTGCTGAGCTGGAATGGGCGTGTTTCTGAGGTTCATTAAAACAGGAATGGGTGTGGCTATGGTATTTTTGGGTTGGAATGGGCGTGTTTGAGGTCTGTCGTGGCTGAAATGGGTGTAGTATAGGTCTGTTTGGGCTGGAATGGACGTGTTTGAAGTCTGTTGTTGCTGGAATAGGCGTGGTTTGTGTATGCTGGAGCTGCAATGGGCGTGTCTAAGGTCAGCTGGTACTGGAATGGGTGTCTGTTAGGGATGCAATAGGCGTATTTATAGTCTAACAACTGAAGTGAGGGTACCTGAGGCCTGGCTGTGGTTGCAGTGGGCGTCCAGCGGCGTCCACCCAGGTGAGGGAAGGCGCGGGGTTCCCGAGGGCGGCGCAGCGCAGGGTGGTGCCCGTGGTGTTGGTGAGGAAGGCGTGTGAGGGTGGCTCCAGCACAAGCACAGGAGCGCGCAGCCACCCTTCCCCCTCGGCCGCCCGCACGCCCGCGCCACACCACACGCCTGCACGGGAGTCGGCCAGGGAAGAATTAATGAGAGTGTACGCGCCTTTCAGTTAGATTAAGTGTAGTTGGTTTAGTGAAAATTTTACATGACAACTGATTAGACTAGATTGGATTAGGCCGGACGCTTGGCGAGGGGAAAAATGTAAATACACAATTATAATTTCACTCATCATCACAAGGCCGCTGGTCGTTTTGTGCAGGGGACTCCTCTCCCTCTCCTCCCCACCCCTCTCCTCTCCCCTCTCTTCTCTCCCTTCCACAGCTTATACTCCACTCCCGTCCCTTCCAACACCTCGCCTCCCTTCCATCATCTCCCGTCCCTTCCTCAATCTCGCCCTCTTTCTTCCCCCCTTCCCCATCCTACACTTCCCCTCCTCTTCCCTCTCTCCTATAACTTCCCCTCCACATTCTTTCCCCTCCTACTCCCTTCCCTCGCTTTCCCTCTCTTCCCCTCCCATTCCTTCATCCATATTCACTTTTCTTTTCTATTCCTCCCCTCCAGTCACCTCCCATTCTCCCTTCATCTCCCTTCCCTATCTCCCCATTCCTCCTCCTCCTCCTCCTCCTCCTCCTCCACCCAGTCCTCTCCCACACTCCAGTTCCAGAGCCTAGGTGTCGAGAGGCAAAATTTGTTTAATCCTTTTCCTTTCAAAACATTAACAGCGAACTTATGAATTATTAAGTTGGTGCGTGTGTGCTATTTGGAAAAATAATGATACTGTTCACACGTTAATATGAGTCTGCCTCACAGTTTCACTGCTTCACTGGTTCACTGCTTCACTGCTTCACAGTTTCACTGCTTCACTGCCTCACTTAATCAAGAATAATAAAAAAATGCGCAAGTGTGTGAGTGACGTGACGCTACACTTGAGTGACAGGCGAGAGACGCATCTCAGAATGTTACCTGCAAACACTCGCGTGATCAGCATCATGTCAACAGGTAAACACCATCAGACTTTTGCTAATTACTCTCCCACGTCATGTACTGAACTTTAATTACGAAATTCATTATGATGCACACGTGGCTTGCGGAGAGCGAGTGAACAATGAAATTTGATTACTGAACAAAAAAGAAAGATGTTGTGTACTGTGCAATAGAAATGTGGTGACTAAGGAAAATTTATAGCAATCACATTTTCAACATCTCAGCGTCTTATGTCGACTATTTTCAATCCCCTAACATCTCTTTAAACTTAATAAAATGTTGTGTTGAATGTACACCGCCAAAAAATAATAATAATGATAAAGAAATAAATAAGCATATATATATATATATATATATATATATATATATATATATATATATATATATATATATATATATATATATATATATATATATATATATATATATATATATATATATATATATATATATATATATATATATATATATATATATATATATATATATATATATATATATATATATATATATATATAAAATAAAAGGAAAGAACGATGGAGTTGTTCAAACCTTGTAGTGCTTGCACAGTCATTATGTTCTCACTGACTGAAATTGTCTATTATTACATAAATCAAGTAGCAAATGTTATACTTTGATTGGGAGTTAAAAAAAATAATTCTAAGGGCACAGAGATAATCAATCGGATTCTTATGGGTATCCTTTTTATTTTGCTAATAATGGCGCAGAAAATTTATTAAACTGTTTGTAGTAACTTCATAACAGCCTTAAAATTTAAGATTGATTTAATGATTAGTAATAATTTAACGATGACTCATCAAAGCTGCTTTCATGATTCCAGAGAGAGTTTGATAAAGATTCCGCACCATCAGTGAGAAAGAAAACACTCAGGAGAATCAGACCAATCCTCTCTGTGGCCTTTGGAAATGTTTATAATGAGGGAACAAATCTTTTCAGAATACAGGCAGAATTCTCTCTACAAACATTCCACACGAGATCATATGGCCAACAATTATCAACATCCCCAGCCTGTACACGCTGACTGCAACACAAAGGCAAGGCGCAGCAGTGGCAGGGGAGGCAGGGTTAAGCCAGGCACACCACTCTGGATCAGGGCGTCTTGGGGCACCTGCAGCGTGAAAGGAGACCAAAACCTAATAGTCCCCTCCCACCCCGGGGTTCGAATCCGCGTCCTCTGGGGTGTGAGGCAAGCCGCTAACAACCGCGCCACTCAGCCACTTTACTCTCTCCCTCCCCAACAAAGCCGCGCCACTGACATTTATACGTGATAACAAAGTAAATTAGGTTAACTTAATCATTTACTTTACTCAACACATATACGCACACAGGCACGCACACACGCACGCACGCTTACAAGAACACACACACACACACACACACACACACACACACACACACACACACACACACACACACACACACAGAAAGATAATTTACATTCTCTCTCTCTCTCTCTCTCTCTCTCTCTCTCTCTCTCTCTCTCTCTCTCTCTCTCTCTCTCTCTCTCTCTCTCTCTCTCTCTCTCTGTCGGATACAGCATAAAGTACGAAAAAGTTGACAACAACAACATCAACAAAAAAAGCAAACAATAAGACGAAACAAACACAACAACAACAACAACAAAAACAAACAACCAAACAACACCAACACCTAAACAACAACAAGAAAAGAAACACCCAAACAAACAACAAACAAAAAAATAAATAAATTCGTGTTCAGACAAAAAAAATAAAAAGAAAGAAAAACACCAACACCACGTGAACTACAGAGAGAGAGAGAGAGAGAGAGAGAGAGAGAGAGAGAGAGAGAGAGAGAGAGAGAGAGAGAGAGAGAGAGAGAGAGTCACCCTCCACCCACACCCACCCACAGACACACACACACACACACACACACACACACACACACACACACACACACACACACACACACACACACACACACACACACACGCAACACCTGGCACCCATAATCATTAACACCTCAAATCACACAGGTGGGTATCAAATGACTGCAGGGAGAAAGAACGTGTTAATACCGCAATGAGGAGCTGAAGGTGTGAAGGTGCAAGTGAGACCGAGTCAGTCCCTTTCACCTTGCTCTCGTAATCCCTCTCTTTGTGTGCGCTTAGAAGGGAGATGTAGAGAGGCAACAGAAGAGAGAGAAGGGAAAGAGAAAAAAGAGGAAGAAAGGGAGAGAAAGGAGAGACTGAAAGGAGAAAAGGAGGAGGGAGTAGGATGAAAGGAGAGACTGGAAGGAGAAAAGAAGGAAGGAATGGGGAGAAAGGAGAGACTGGAAGGAGAAAAGGAGGAGGGAACAGGAAGAAAGGAGAGACTGGAAGGAGAAAAGGAGGAAGGAATGGGGAGAAAGGAGAGACTGGAAAGAGAAAAGGAGAACAAAAAGGGGAAGGAATGGAAAGAAAGGAGAGATTGGAAGGAGGAAGAGAGGAAGAAATGGGGAGAAAGGAGAAAGGGAGAAAAGAAGAAGAGAAAGAGGTTGGAAGGTAAGATAGGAGGGAAGGGAAGGAAGAAAGAAGAAAGAGGTAGGAAGAAAGGGAGAGGTGAGAAGGTAAGAAGGGAGCAAAAGGAAGGAGGAAGAAAGGGAGGAAGGAATTGTGAAGAAAGGAAAGGTGGAGAGATAAAGTAGGAGAGAAAAGGAGAAATGGACAGGGAGAAGAGACAGATAAGAAAATAAGAATGGAAGAAAAAGAACGAAGAGATGAAAAAGAAGGAGAAAGACAAGGAGAATAAGATGAAAATGGAATAAGAAGAGATGGAAAATGGGGGTGAGGAAAGGGGTGAAGGAGAGAAGGAGGGAGAGAAGGAATAAGAAAGAAAAGAGGGAGCAGGAAGAAAGGAGAAAAAATAAGAAAGAAGGATAGGATGAACGAAAAGAGAGAAAGAGACAGAATAAAAAATGGAGGGAAGGATGGAGAAAAAGGAGAAAAGGGGAGAAGGGAAACAGTGAAGGAAAGATAAGGATGAAAGGGAAAGGAATATATGGAATACGAAATAGATGAATAAGAAGAGAGAATGAAGAATAAGGAGAGAGAAGAAGTGTATGGGAACAAAAGACAGGAGGAAAGGGAGGA
>NC_087162.1:18620447-18627947 GCF_035594125.1 Scylla paramamosain | reverse complement strand
CTCACAGCCCACGCAATAATCCCATACACAACCTCCTGCCGCCATAATCATTGCCATCAGACACACTCACACACTCCCTCCTTCCTTCACCACCACATCACTACCACCACCATCACTACAACTCTCTCTCCTCTCACCCCCACTCCCTCTCTCTCTCTCTGAGCGAAACAAAAAAAATACAAGAATAAACCCAAACCTCTTTCACCAACAACCCGATCTCCCTCACCCCGCTCACTCGCTCTCCCTCCTCTCCCTTCCTCCCCAGAGCCCAACCCACCGAGCCAACCACCACCCGACCCTCCATTAACCAACATTTCACGGATAGTGGTAGCAATACAGAGCAGTGTATATAATCCATGCAGCGAGGGGCCCACGCTGGCTAACGAACACACATGCGCCATTGGGAATACACGACACACTACTGCGGGAGAGAGAGAGAGAGAGAGAGAGAGAGAGAGAGAGAGAGAGAGAGAGAGAGAGAGAGAGAGAGAGAGAGAGAGAGAGAGAGAGAGAGAGAGAGAGAGAGAGAGAGAGAGAGAGAGAGAGAGAGAGAGAGAGAGAGAGAGAGAGAGAGAGAGAGAGAGAGAGAGAGAGAGAGAGAGAGAGAAATAGGGAGAAGAAAATAGAGACACAGACAGACACAACCAGACAGAGAAAGACAGACAAACAAACACACAAACTAACTAACAAAAAACAAACAGACAGACAAACAAAACAAACAGAAACAAAGATAAAGACGTTGAAATTGGAGGGAAAGAAAGAAAAAGAGACAGGATACAGAAGAGATAGAAAACAGAGAAAATGAGAAAGAACTGCAGAGAGAGAGAGAGAGAGAGAGAGAGAGAGAGAGAGAGAGAGAGAGAGAGAGAGAGAGAGAGAGAGAGAGAGAGAGAGAGAGAGAGAGAGAGAGAGAGAGACGAATACCAAGGGATACAGATGCAGCCTCAGAAGCGTGTACATGTGCCGGCGGACACCTGAGGCCAAGAGGGAATGCAGTTGCCGCTCAGGTGTTGCAGGTACAGCACTGATGGAGGGACATACACCTCTGACACACGATGTAACGCCGCTCAAGATTACCTGGCCAGAGAGAGAGAGAGAGAGAGAGAGAGAGAGAGAGAGAGAGAGAGAGAGAGAGAGAGAGAGAGAGAGAGAGAGAGAGAGAGAGAGAGAGAGAGAGAGAGAGAGAGAGAGAGTTGGAGGCGAAAGGTCTATGCCTAGAGCGATATGTATTGGAAGCTGTTGATGAATATTGGGAACAGTGCAGAGAGAGAGAGAGAGAGAGAGAGAGAGAGAGAGAGAGAGAGAGAGAGAGTGAGAGAGAGAAAGCCATCAGTGTCTGTTTAATACTTGCTGCAGTCAACACTGGTCAACAACATGCCTAAAAATGTGGGCCGTATGAAAAGATAGCTTATAGTCTCTCTCTCTCTCTCTCTCTCTCTCTCTCTCTCTCTCTCTCTCTCTCTCTCTCTCTCTCTCTCTCTCTCTCTCTCTCTCTCTCTCTCTCTCTCTCTCTCTCTCTCTCACTTTCCCGGTTGTTGATCCTGTTGACAACCACTCGGTCTGCCAACCTATATGTGTGTGTGAGTGAGTGTGTGTGTGTGTGTGTGTGTGTGTGTGTGTGTGTGTGTGTGTGTGTGTGTGTGTGTGTGTGTGTGTGTGTGTGTGTGTGTGTGTGTGTGTGTGTGTGTGTGTGTGTGTGTGTGTGTGTGTGTGTGTGTGTCGGAAGGACGTCATTTATTCACTGTCCACCGTTATATATATGCCACATTCATTGCTTATTTACCTCCCGCTGTCCACACCCCTCCCTCCCTCCCTCCCTCCTTCCTACCAGCCTGTGCCTCGCTTCTCTCTAAACCAGCCTTACTCAGAGCCTATTGCATATTCCAAACCAGGCTTTTCCTACCACCACCACCACCACCACTATCAGCAGTACTACCATTACCACTGTTGACTGTACCAATAACAACAAGGTACATTGCTATCTCCATCTATTTATTATTGTGAACTGTTAATACTGCCACTGAAACTATTACTCATATTACTGTTGCTACTATTGTTACTTCTACTACTACTACTACCACTACTACTACTACTACTACTACTACTACGAAAACAACTATTATTATCGATGCTCCTACTACTACTACTGCTATTACTACTACTACAACAACAACAACAACAACTACTACTACTACTACTACTACTACTACTACTACTACTACTACTACATCAGCAAGCCACGTTACAAAGGCCATAACGTCACTTTACCAGCACTATCTGTCATCCTTATATCACTATGATGCCGCGACACACACACACACTCTCTCTCTCTCTCTCTCTCTCTCTCTCTCTCTCTCTCTCTCTCTCTCTCTCTCTCTCTCTCTCTCTCTCTCTCTCTCTGTAGCGATGTTCATTTGTTTTGTCATTATTTTTTACAGCTGACGCCATTAGTAAGGGATAAAATGTGTGGAAGAAATAAATACGTCACCACTACTACTACTACCATCACCGCCACTATTTGACGTCACCACCACCACCACCACCACCACCATATCACCACACCGCCACAGTTGCCTCATAAAGGTGGTGGTATGTTCGAGTGGTGGTGGTAATGGTCGAGGTGGTGATGGTGGTGGTGGTGGTGGTGGTGGCGAAAACAGGAAGTGGCCTCGTCTGATTCACTAACTTCTTAATTTCTTCATGTTTATCCATTTTCCAACCGACTCAGGCCCCACTGTTTCCTCATTATTTCCCCAAACGCCTTTATTTTTTCCCCACACCGTCTTTCTCCTTCTCCACGACCTCCATTTCTTATTGACGCCAGCCGGGGAAGATCACGGCATTAAAATGGATGGACAAAAAGGCGTAAGTCCTCTTAAGGGACGTTCCGAGCTGCAAGGTAAAAGGTTTATCACATATCCATCGGCTTCTGTTTAATATTTAACTGCAAAAAGATATCGGCGCCTTGTGAGGATTTCAACTCTCTCTCTCTCTCTCTCTCTCTCTCTCTCTCTCTCTCTCTCTCTCTCTCTCTCTCTCTCTCTCTCTCTCTCTCTCTCTCTCTCTCTCTCTCTCTCTCTCTCTCTCTCTCCCTCGAGGCATTAGAAAGGATATTGTAAAGGATCAGATTAGTTTCATCCGTTTGTTAATTGTTGTAGAAAAATAATCTCTCTCTCTCTCTCTCTCTCTCTCTCTCTCTCTCTCTCTCTCTCTCTCTCTCTCTCTCTCTCTCTCTCTCTCTCTCTCTCTCTCTCTCTCTCTCTCTCTCTCTCTCTCTCTCTCAAAGCGATTGAATGCCGGAGATTAAAATATATATACCACCTTTGCATCGCTCGGAGAGAAAAGGGAAAAAGACAAAAGAAAGTGAATTCCAATATCGAAGTGTCAGTCTAACATTAAATTATGGGAATTATTATGGTCGCCTGAAAATATTCGCCTTTTCCTTTCTTTCCAGGGTTCGGAAGGGAGTTTTCGTGCTGGAGTTGGTTGGGTTTCGTGAATCTTGAACCGGAGCCACGAAAGTCCCCGTGAAACATCAAGGGTTCGCGAAGTACAGACGGCGTTTACTTTGATCTGTTTTGTAAGTGTGTTTTGAGTGTTTTTATCTCTTATTTTTGTTAGTCGGTTTATGTATTTGTTCTCTCCTCCATCTTCGTTAATGGATTTTAAGTATCTGTTTTTGTTTTCTTTTTTTTTATTTACTTTTATCTTTTATCTTGTCAACTCGTTTATGTATTTGTTCTTTCCTTCATCTTTATCAATGGATTTTATGTGTCTATCTTTATTTTCTTTTTTTTTCATTATTTTTATATCTTACTTTGTCAGTTGGTTTATGCATCTGTTCTCTAATACATCTTTACCAATGGAATGTGTCTATTTTTGTTTATTTTTGTTTATTTTTATTTATTTTTAACTTATTGCCATAACTTTCCTCCATCACTAACCATTTTAAGCCGGTTTCTCTTTCTCTACAGTCATTTCCAAGCATTATACTGACTAGAGACTGCAAAATCTATCCTCTTAATCCCTTTCTTTCGTGCAGACGTTTACAGGAATGACATATATTGTTTTTAGTGCTGTGAACTGTTGTCTATCGCAGTGAAAGGGTTAATGTATAGTATGTAAATATTCCTTTCTGTATCTGTATCAATGTATTTTGTTTCTATCTTCTCAAATATAGTTTAGGTATTATTCTTTTCTATGTCTTTTTTTATTAATACTCTTTATTTATATCTCATCAGACAACTTAATTATTTACTTTTCTATATCTTTATTCATGTATTTTATTCTATCTTGTCAAACAGTTTATGTATTTGTTTTTTGTTTTGTTTTTTTCCACACTTTTATTTGAGTATTTCATTCTTACCTTATCAAATATTCTATGTATATATTATTTTCCACATCTATATTACTGTACGAGTATTTCTATTTTACCTACAAAGTCATTCACCAATTCTCTTCTACATTCTAAGTCCATAACACGTGTAGGATTCGCTATAGCCTTAGGTATTCAGACTAAATACCATTTCAGAATCAGGCTTTGTATTACGTTAGACCCAAATTATATCTCTGACTTAGAAAAAGAGCATAAAAACGTAGCAGAGTTTATATCATTACTGGCTTTAGAATGACTGGGGGAAAAAAGAACCCACGGTCTCATTCATAATTGTTGTTTTTTTATATCTCACCTGAAGCTTACTAAGATTTATCAGCCACAATTCTCCAACAAAACGCCTGAGTGTGTGATTTTACTTTTAACATTAGTGTTATAACTACTACTGCTGCTACTGTTACTACTACTACTACTACTACTACTACTATCACTATTATTACCGTTACCACTATCAATGTTACCAACACCACTATTACTATTGCATGAGAAATATATCTACTACTGCTACTACTACTACTACTACTACTACTACTACTACTACTACTGTTGTTTCTACTACTACAACAACAACAACAACAACAACAACTACTACTACTACTACTACTACTACTGTTTCTAATACCACTACCATTAACCACCACCTCAACTAATAATAATAACAACGACAATAATAACAATAACAAAACAACAACAACAACAACAACATTACTATCACCACCACCACCAACACGACGCATTTCCATCACCACCACCACCACCATGACCCATCTTCACCACCACCACCATGACCCACCTTCACCACCACCACCACCACCACCACCCACCGGCGCCCGTCCCCATAGTAACCAGCAACACCTGTACCTGCCCGCCGCCATCACCATCGGCCAGGCCAGGTGAGGTAATTAGCGTGGCCGAGGGCGGGGCTCTGGCCAGTCTCCGGGAAATATCTAATCAACAGGTGAGGCGCCGTACCTGCCTCTCTCCCACACACCTTCCCTTACCTTGCTACCTCGCTGCCTCTCTCTCTCTCTCTCTCTCTCTCTCTCTCTCTCTCTCTCTCTCTCTCTCTCTCTCTCTCTCTGGTGATGTTCTCATTCTCCGTCTTTCTTCTCTCCTGTCATGTATTGTCAGTGTTCTTCATTTCCTATTTTATCTTCTCTCTCTCTCTCTCTCTCTCTCTCTCTCTCTCTCTCTCTCTCTCTCTCTCTCTCTCTCTCTCTCTCTCTCTCTCTCTCTCTCTCTCTCTCTCTCTGACTTTACTAACTACTTACTCTTCCTTCCTTCCTTCCTTCCTTCCTTCTTTCTCCCCTTCCTTCCTTCCTTCCTTCTCTCCTTCCTTCCTTCCTTACTTCCTTCCTTCTTCCTTCTCTCTCTCTCTCCCTTGTCAACACTGCTAGCCCCTCGATCTTCCTTCCATCCACTAAATTACTAGCATTCCTCCCTTCATTTCTCCTGTCCATTACTCCCTCCTCTCCCTCCCATTCCTGCCCTCGCAACCTTCCTCCTCACTACTACTACCACCACCCCTTCTTTCCCTCTCCTCCCTTCTCCTTCCTTCCCTCCGGCGTTCTTCAAGATTCCCTCCCTTCTCTCCTTCACTTTCTCTTATCTCTATATTACGAATTTTCATCTTATTTTTAATCTACGAGCTTCTCTCTCTCTCTCTCTCTCTCTCTCTCTCTCTCTCTCTCTCTCTCTCTCTCTCTCTCTCTCTCTCTCTCTCTCTCTCTCTCTCTCTCTCTCTCTCTCTCTCTCTCTCTCTCTCTCTCTCTCTCTCTCTCTCTGTGTGTGTGTGTGTGTGTGTGTGTGTGTGTGTGTGTGTGTCTGTATCTTTCCTTAACTCGTGTGTACTGAAAATTTTCTACTCATCTCTCGTTCCAATTTTCTGCCTCTGTCTCTCTTTCCTCCAGTCATACACGTATTTCAAATAAAGGAGGAAAAAAAAAACCGAGACAAAAAGAGGCACAAGATTACTGTCGTTCGATTCAGCCTAACGAATGAGCAAAATCCGAACCGATTCATAACGTCCTGGCGAACAAAGACAGAAAAGGAGGACGCTGGGGAAAAAAAATTAGAAAAAGATTTCAGGTTCCTAATTATTTTGTTCCCAAACTGCAGTTCACGATCGGCCCCGTATTTCTCTCTCTCTCTCTCTCTCTCTCTCTCTCTCTCTCTCTCTCTCTCTCTCTCTCTCTCTCTCTCTCTCTCTCTCTCTCTCTCTTCTTTCTTCTCACTATCTCCTTATTCTTTATGTACATCCTTTTTTCTCTCCTTTCTCTTTCTCTTTTCCTCTATTTTTTAATGAACTGACGGGGGGAGAGAGAGAGAGAGAGAGAGAGAGAGAGAGAGAGAGAGAGAGAGAGAGAGAGAGAGAGAGAGAGAGAGACTAAAACAAACAGATTCAGACGGAGACAGGCAGAAAGACAGAAAGAAAAAAAAGAGACACGGTATGAGAAAAAACACAGACGAAAATTTATACACAGACAAAAAAGAGAAAAAAAGATAAAAGAAACAAGAGTAAAGGATGAGAGAGAGAGAGAGAGAGAGAGAGAGAGAGAGAGAGAGAGAGAGAGAGAGAGAGAGAGAGAGAGAGAGAGAGAGAGAGAGAGAGAGAGAGAAAAAAGTGGGAAAAAAGAAAAATTAATAAATGGTGGTCTACCCAAAATGAGGCAAACTGCTTCGCTCTCACCTGCCGCCGGTAAACAACTGATAATTATATGCAGTTATGAATTTACGGCACAAAATAACGTAGTGCCCCCGTGAGGCGCCCAACAAAAAATGCACCAACGATGATATTCTTTTAGGGGGTTAATGTACTCGCTTAAACCTTTCTCTCTCTCTCTCTCTCTCTCTCTCTCTCTCTCTCTCTCTCTCTCTCTCTCTCTCTCTCTCTCTCTTTTAGGGTTTGTTTCCTTTCGTTTTTTTTTTAGGTTTCGTCTCTCCTTTTTCGTTTTCTTTTTTTTTTTTTCTTTGGGGGGCGATGATTTGTCTTTCTTTTTTTAGGTTTTGTCTACTTTTCTTTAGGGTTGTGTTCTTTTTTTCTCTTTCATACGGTTTGTCTTCTTTTTTTTAGGTTTCGTCTGTCTTTTTTTCTTTTTTTTTGGGGG
>NC_087162.1:18607947-18610447 GCF_035594125.1 Scylla paramamosain | reverse complement strand
TCCCTTTCCTCCTCCCTTTCCTCCTCCCTGACCCCTCCACTTTCCACCAGCACTTCCTCCACTCTTCCACCTCCCCTGCCCCCCTTCCGCAAGCCCCTGACCCGTGCCACCACTACCACCACCACCACCACCACCACCACCATCCAATTTACCTCATTAACTTATTCCCGAGACAGAGTTTCAATATTTAACTACATCCACCACCATCGCCACCACCATCACTACCACCACCCAGGTACAGTGTTATTGCTACTTCTGCTGCTGCTGCTGCTGCTGCTGCTGCTACTACTACTACTACTACTACTACTACTACTACTACTACTACTACTCCTACTACTACTATTCTACTACTACTGCTACCACAACTACTACAACTACTACTACTACTACTACTACTACTACTGCTACTACTACTAGTACTACTACTATTAATGTCACTATCAATCTCATAGTATCAACAAAATTTCTACTACTTTCAGTCCTGTTACCTATAACATTGCTACAACAACAACAACAGCAACTACTACCACTACTACTACTACTACTACTACTACTACTAATAATAATAATAATAATAATAATAATAATAATAATAATAATAATAATAATAATAATAATAATAACAATAATAATAATAATAATAATACAGTTATTAATGTCACTAACAATTTCCTTGTACCACCGATGTTTCTACTATGACCTATAACACTACTACTACTACTACTATTACTACTACTACTACTACTACTACTACTACTACTTCTACTACTACTACTGTTACGGCCACCACCATCACCATCGCCATCACTACACCTTTAACAGCAATTACTACCATCAATGTTCCTCTCTCACTCCTTCCCCTCACTCCCTTCCCTCCCACTACCACTACCACCACCACCACCACCACCACCACCACCACCACCACCGCCGCCAATATCATCACCATCAAAACAGATCATTTTTACTTCACTTTCATCTCCACCCTCTCCCTCTCACTCTCTCTCTCCCTCTTACTCCCTCTCCCTCTCCCTCTCCCTCTCTCCCTCGCCTGACCTCATCACAACACAATCGAATCCGAGAGAGGACTGCCACCTGAGCTGAATCTCTCTCTCTCTCTCTCTCTCTCTCTCTCTCTCTCTCTCTCTCTCTCTCTCTCTCTCTCTCTCTCTCTCTCTCTCTCTCTCTCTCTCTCTCTCGTTAAAAGATAAAAAGGTTTGAGAGAGAGAGAGAGAGAGAGAGAGAGAGAGAGAGAGAGAGAGAGAGAGAGAGAGAGAGAGAGAGAGAGAGAGAGATAATGACAGAAGCAATGAAGGAAGAGATAATGGAAGAATAGAGAGAGAGAGAGAGAGAGAGAGAGAGAGAGAGAGAGAGAGAGAGAGAGAGAGAGAGAGAGAGAGAGAGAGAATGTGGATTCCTTTGGGACTGCGGCACTTCTGAGACAGGGAAGGAGAGGAGAGGAGAGAGAGAGAGAGAGAGAGAGAGAGAGAGAGAGAGAGAGAGAGAGAGAGAGAGAGAGAGAGAGAGAGAGAGAGAGAGAGAGAGAGAGAGAGAGAGAGTTACTTAGAGATACATAGATACACAGGCCACAACAGACCCTGCCGTCCTCACGAGGTGACCTGACCTAGGACTACTAAGAAGGTGGTTGGAGGAGAAAAAGACAACAAAGCAGAAGGCTCTCTTCCCACCCTTTACTCCCTCCGTAATAAGCCATACAGGAAACAGGTCGGAAATAAATACCTTATAGGGATGGAGGAGTAAAAACCTGAGGGAAATTTTATAGGAAAAAAATAAAATAGAAAAAATTAGGTGCCCCCATTTCCTGGAGGCAACGAAGTTAATCTCTAAAAAAACGCTGACAACCGCGGGTTTGAGGCAAATCATTTATCAAGACAGCATTTAAAATCCTTGACGGTGTTGCAGTCTATCACGTCACGAGGAAGCCCATTCCATAGACTGACGACACGATGGGAAAAGATTTTTTTTTTTATTCATGAATGCTGAAGGATTTTTCAACAATTTTGCTACCATTTCCTCGCGTGTAATTTGAAGAGTTTATCGTGAAATACTTACTGCAGTCCATGTTATCAATGCCTTTGATATTTTTAAACACTTATATCAAGTCGCCTCTTAGTCTTCTTTGTGTTAATGGAAATTAGTTTAATTCTTTAAATCGCTCTTCGTACGATTTGTATCTTAAGCTTAATATAATTTTTGTTACTCTATGCTGAACTCATTCTAATTTATTCACGTCTTTCTGGTAACAGGGCACCATGCTTGAACGCAGCATTCCAAATGGGGACGGACCAAGGGGTTATACTGAGTGAGGATCGTACCTTTATATTACACTAAAATGACCTACCAATTAAGCCAGTTATTTTGTTCACTTTCTTTACTTCTGAACATTGTTGGCTGCTCGATATTGTTACTTCTGAATCAGTTTCGCTATCTGCACTTTAAGTTATGTACCAATCATAATATACTTTGCTTTCCCGTTTCGATA
>NC_087162.1:18597947-18602947 GCF_035594125.1 Scylla paramamosain | reverse complement strand
TAAGGGCTTCTCTGAAAAGGAAAGGGAACAAAATAGAAAAGAAAGAAAAGGGAAGAGAAAATAAAAAGGAAAAAAAAGTAGCAGAAGAGAATAGGAATGAATGAAAGGATCCCAAGCCAAGACGATTCCCTCCCAACACCACAAAGCCAACGGGAGAAAAGGTGTGGTGGGGGGAGGGAGGGAGGAGGAGGAGAACCAGCTTATTTTCCCTTCCACACACTAGCTGGACGAGGAAGCGATCGATTGGTGAACAACAACAACAACAACAAGAGAAGGAACCGAAGGAGGAAGCATGAGAAAAAAAAAACAAGAAAACAAAACTAAATGAAGAAATAAAATCTCCTATCACCCACCCCACACCCACCCCACACCCACACACACACACACACACACACACACACACACACACACACACACACACACACACACACAATCAGCGGCACCCAATCATCTCCCAATTTCATTCAGAGCGGTCCAATCACGCCTAAAAACAGCCCAGCAGGTGTCCGCAGCTAATCAAAGATACAGGTGGAGGGAGACCAGGTGAGGAGGAGGAGGAGGTGGAGGAAAAGGGAGGAAAGGACGGTAGATTAAGAGTGAAGGAAACGGAGAGATACTGAAAAGGGGGAGAGGAGAAAAAAGTTAAAAAAAAAGATAGGGATTAAGAGAAGAGCGAGGGAGGGAAGGAATGGGGGAGAGAAAGGGCAGGGGCGATGTTTATTAAGGAATGAAGGAAGAAAGAAGGGGAGAGTAATGGGAGAGAAAGGGGAAACGAGGAGAAAAAAATGGAAGATGAGGGATGAAGAGGGAGAGAGAGAGAGAGAGAGAGAGAGAGAGAGAGAGAGAGAGAGAGAGAGAGAGAGAGAGAGAGAGAGAGAGAGAGAGAGAGAGAGAGAGAGAGAGAGAGAGAGAGAGAGAGAGAGAGAGAGAGTGGACGAGGATAAATAGAAAAACAGACATAATGAATGATACAAAAAAAAAAGAAGGAAAGAAAAAACGAGAAAAAATAAGACAAAAACGAAGGGGGAGGAGGAGGAGGAGGAGGAGGAGGAGGAGGAGGAGGAGGAGGAGGAGGAGGAGGAGGAGAAGGAGTAAAGACAAGAATATTAAAAAGAAATCAGGTGAAGAGAAGAAGAGAAAGAAAACCAAGAATAGAGGTCATAGGAAAAGGAGAAGCAAAAAGGAATAGCAGATTGAGAAGGAAAATAATAGATATAAAGAGAATAAAGATAAATATGAAGAAGAGAAACAGAATGAGAGACGGAGAAGAATAATTAGAAGGAAGGAAAGGCGGGAGGAAGAAAAGAGAAAAAAGGAGAAGGAAAAATAAAAGGAGGATTGTGAGGGATAGGAAAAATGGGAAGAGGAAGAAGAAAGAGTAATAGGTGAAGGAGAGAAGAGAGATAAAACAGGAAAAAAAAAGAAGTGTATAAAAGAAGAAAAGAAGATTAGAAGTAAGAAGAAAAGGACAGATAAGGAAAGGAAAGGTCTAAAAAAAATGAAGATAAGAATAAAGAATGTTTAAAGAAGGAAAGAAAGAGAGAGGAAAATAGGAAAAAGAAAAGAAGACAAGGAAAGGAGAAGGCCTGAAAAAAAAAAAACGGAGGAAAGAGAAGAGATAAGAATAGGAAGAAGAAGAAAAAGAGACATAGAAAGGAAAGGACCTGAAAAAAAGGAAGAAAGGGAAAAGGGAAGAACGGGAAGAAAAAGATGGTTGAAACAAAAAAAGAAAAGACTTGAAAAAAATAGAGAATTAAGAATGTGTAAGAAGGAAAAAGAAGAGAAGCATTAAAGGAAGGAGGGAGGAAGGAAGAGAATGAAGAGATATGGGGAGGGGGAGGGAGGAAGGGACCGCCGCTGCTGCTGATGATGGCGGAGGAGGAGGGAGAGGAGGAGGAGGAGGAGGAGGGGTATGTTGCAACGGAACAAAAAAGGAAGAAAAGAGCAGCAATTATGAGCGTGGACGCGGGTGAACAAAAGCAAGAAGGATGAACCTGTCTCGCCACGCTGATTACAGGTGTGAGGGAGGGGGAGGAGAGAGAGGGGTGGAAGGGGAGGGGAGGGGGTTGAGGAAGGGGGAGGAGAAGGGACGGTAGGGTAGGGGAGGAGAGAGAGAGAGAGAGAGAGAGAGAGAGAGAGAGAGAGAGAGAGAGAGAGAGAGAGAGAGAGAGAGAGAGAGAGAGATTGTGTGAGCTACAGCAAAATTACTTTTAACACAGCGACAAATTACTGCTGCTACTACTACTATTACTACTGCTACTACTGATAATAATAATAAGTTTTATCATTATTATTATCATTATTATTACCATTATTATTATTATTATTATTATTATTATTATTATTATTATTATTATTATTATTATTATTATTATTATAGTAACAATAACAAGTATGAGTAGAAGCAGTAGTAGTAGTAGTAGTAGTAGTAGTAGTAGTAGTAGTAGTAGTAGTAGTAGTAGTAGTAGTAGTAGTAGTAGTAGTAACAGCAGCAACAGCAGCAGCAGCAGCAGCAGCAGCAGCAGCAGCAGCAGCAGCAGCAGCAGTAGTAGTAGTAGTAGTAGTAATAGTAGTAGTAGTAGTAATAGCAGTAGTGGTAGTAGTCGTAATAATAACAACGCATTCATTCATCGCTGGGAACAAAGGTTTCAAATAATAAAGAATCGTTTAGAACACAAGGAAACCAAGTACTATATTTTTAACAGCGCTGTCAATACGCGGAGAGGACAACTGTGGAACGCAGTCAATTCAGGCGCAACACAAACATTTCAAAAAGTCCCTCGATACAAATGTCAAATCCTGCCTTGTCACTGTTCACTTCAAAATAACCAATATTAATAACTAAATAGCCTCTAAATTGAACGTGTTTTTTTTTTTATTAGTTACGTCACGAAGTTGGCATTCACGATGACACCAACCTCCACATAACAGAGATAGCCACTAGTTGACAGCCGCCACGACTCTACACCTGAGACTGACTGGATCACCATCAGGATTAAAGGTACAGCCATGGCAAGAAATGCAGTAACTTTCTCTCACCTCTACCGTTTAGCGTCCTCCTTCAGTCCTAAGTCCACTGATCCGCTGAGTCTCCTTATAAAAAATGACAGATGGTAGATTTTCAGTACAGGTCTTAATGGTGAGAGACAACGCTCAACACAAAGGTAGTTGCTACTTTATTGACTGTCTGTACGTAGGTTCTCAGTAAACTAGAGGCCATAAGATTGAGGAACAGCACTTAACACAGAGGTGACTGCTATTGACTACGTAAATTCTCACTAAATCAAAGGCCATACATAATACTGAGAGAAGAACGCTAAACACAATGGAAGTGACTGTTTCTCTATTGACAGTGCGCACCAGGGGTCAAAGCAGCGGCGTCGTCCCCCAGAGTAAAGTACACAAACAGCTGACTGAGTGTACCTGGGTCCTCAGTGACTGCTGCCTCCCTTGCAAGCACCAGGAAGCAGCGGTGGGATGCGAGTAGTGTCTTTCTTTATTGTAGTATAGAGTATCTTATTTCAGACTTCGCTGGTAACTTTGTGTCCTGATGTGTTCATTCGCCTTCAGCATCGCCGGGGAGCGTACAGATAGAAAGATTAACAGATAGATAGTTTTATCGACCACAGGTACTTTTCTGCTTAATAGATACACTACACTATTTTTTTTTTCTGTCCAGACTACAGTAACTATTCATTAAAACCCTTAAAACAACCATTAATTTTCAAAACCGCAAAGTAAGAACCACACCCTTGGGTATCTTAGCTGTTGGTCGGGATTGTGGTCTTTGAAACGGTCTTTGTAACGTGTTCCTTTTCACTTTATGAGTCTTCTGTTTTATTCTTTCACTTCCTTTCCTTTTCTCCTATCAACAAAAATCTATGTATTCTTCTCTTCGTTTCTTCAGTATATCTATTTCCAAGCAAGTATGTTCAATAATATCCTATTCTTCGTTGTACGGCTGTTGTAGTCTTACATTTTTCTTTCTTTCATACTTGTGTTCTGGGCTTTCCCTCAAGGCGATGTTCTGTACCTCCATTCGAAGTAAAGGACCTGCAGTTCAGTCAGTGTATGCTTCGCCCTGACCAGCCTGCGAGGACTATACACATCAACCCTTTACCTTCACTGCGTCACACCTCTACGTTCATACACAGATTACGCACCACATCACCATCCCTCCTTCCCCCTCATACACACACATCACCATCCCTCCCTCACCCTCATACACACCACGAACGAGAGCATCTGTATATTATATCTTTCTTTCCCTCAATAAGGTCATTTTTTTCAACTACTTATAGTGTAGAGCAGTGTGGTTAAATCAGACAGCTTAGTTAGGATCTAAATGTGTGTTGTTACTGTTTTAAATTAACTTGTATTCACTTGTATTTTCACTGATAATAATAATTGTGTGTAAATTCGATTATAACAACGAAATCAACACACACACACACACACACACACACACACACACACACACACACACACACACACACACACACACACACACACACACACACACACACACACACACACACACACACACACATATAAATCATCTTCCTGAACTCATGATATAAAGAATACAACGAAAAAAGACCGAGAGAGAGAAACACGCTTTGAAATACACATGACCTGACCTGACCTCCGAGGCCTGTCCCAAAGGGGAGGAGGGAGAGGGAGAGCGAGAGCAGAAGAGAGAGGAGGTGGCACTTGCAAGAAGACATGTTGGCTCCTTGGGGAATAACTTTACTTTTAGGGAGACGAGTAAGACACAGAGAGAGAGAGAGAGAGAGAGAGAGAGAGAGAGAGAGAGAGAGAGAGAGAGAGAGAGAGAGAGATACCAATACAAATAAACAGACAGACAGACAGACAGACAGATAGATACAAATAAACAAACGGACAAAGACGGACAGACAGACAGATAGACAAACAAATAAACGGACAGAAAGAAAAACAGACAGACAAACAGAAAAAAGACTGACAGAAAGAAAGAAAAA